>NW_026262686.1:1200000-1800000 GCF_021869535.1 Mytilus californianus
TTAAACAATGATCAAAGGCATTACGTTATTTTTAAAAGACGGACAATTTATAACATGTTTAAGTATTATTTTCTTTGATAATAAGAACCATGCTTGAAAAATCGAAAGAAATCTATTTCTGACCCTAATGGCAAGTAAGAAACAGAAAAAAGAAAAAAATCCAAATTGGCGCCAAATTATTTTTTCCGCGAAATTAACGCAATTTCAGAATGGCGGGTTTTAATATCAGTCCCATTGTTGTCTTAAGAAAGTAGCAACAATGGTCGTTTCTAAGGGCTTGCTTTCCGACTGATTCATGTCTAACTTTGTTAAATTCAATTGCAGATGTGAAAGAAAAACACCTCAAATCTGTTTATTTTTGCATTATTCAAGAGGAATAACTAGGAAAACAACAACCTTGACCTTCGTTGAGAAATTCCTACTAATATTGTGAATGTTGATCCCTAATCAAATAATAGAGTGGAAATTTTAATATAATTTACTCAATTGTGAAGAGAAAATGGGAAGAGGGCAAAGTCTATTTTCTGAAAAAACTAATTACTGTGACTTGACTGTAAGTGTTGCTCTCAACCTAATGCAGTTTATTCAAAATTCTGACCAAATTGCAATTTGTTTTAACAGGCCAAACTGTTCAACTGGTCAGAAATTGGAACAAACTGCTGTAGAAAACCACAGTCAAGTCGTGAAAGTGCAAGGTGATAAAATAAAGCATATACTTACAATCCTATAAGACTTTAATTCCACTTCATTGATATTATGAACATGAATAAAATGTTTATAAGAAATTCTATACATTCTTTTATTGTAATTGTTTTTTGAAAGGTGATAGGTAGTAATTAATAAATTGCTAAAAAAATGTCAAAACTAAGCTTTCATAAAACTTTTCTTTTAAAAAATATTCTAAATTCATAAGAATAAGACATCAGTTTAAATTAAACCATGTTATATTTAGTAGAATAAATGTGATATTACAATACATTGCTAATAAGTTTCCATGGGTGATAATCTAAAATCATTGATCGTTTGAAATATTGCTCTTATTCCTCCATTAAAACTTAAGAACACAATCAAGCCTAAAGTACATTTCACAAAGTATTTCAGAGATTAATTCAAATAAAGTTTTGCAGCATGCATAGATAAAACACCATTTTAGAAGAAATAATTCAAAAACTTAAAATTTGAACATTTTTTAGCAGCTCAAAAATTACTACCTATCACCTTTTGAATGGCAATAACAATAAAAGAATATATAGAAATACTTGTAACCATTTGCATAAAATCAAAGAGTTTGTTTGAAGTCTTACCTCATTCTTTAGGAGTTTGGAATGGATATTTATTATCCTGTTCATATAAAAGTTTAAACACCTAACTTCATTTTCTTATTTTCAAGCTTATTTTAGTGAGCATGTTATACAGCTGAACCTTGTTCCAGCAGTTTACTTGAAACTTACCTTATTCTGTAGAGTTTGTCATGAAGCCTTACCTTGTTCTTTAGGGGTTTGTGATGGAGACATGGCTCCTGTTTGTCTTCTTTTGGCATCACTTAAAATATCTATCACAAGGGTAGTAAACTCTCTGGCATTAAATCTGGCAAGTTTCTGACGACCCTATAGATAAGAGAAATTTAATATTAAATTTTCTGGCATTAAATCTGGCAAGTTTCTGACGACCCTGTAAATAAGAAAAACTATACAATAAATTCTGTGGCATTAAATCTGGCAAGTTTCTGTCGACCCTGTAAATAGGAAAAACTTAACATTAAACTCTCTGGCATTAAATCTGGCAAGTTTCTGACGACCCTGTAAATAAGAAAAACTTAATATTAAATTCTCTGGTATTAAATCTGGCAAGTTTCTGGCGACCCTGTAAATAAGAAAAAATTAAGATTAAATTCTCAACTCTCTGACATTAAATCTGGCAAGTTTCTGATGACCCTATAAATAAGAAAAATTTAACATTAAATTCTCTGGTACTAAATCTGGCAAGTTTCTGACAACTCTGTAAATAGGAAAAACTTAACATTAAATTCTCTGGCATTAAATATGGCAAGTTTCTGACGACCCTGTAAATAGGAAAAACTTAACATTAAATTCTCTGGCATTAAATATGGCAAGTTTCTGACGACCCTGTAAATAGGAAAAACTTAACATTAAATTCTCTGGCATTAAATATGGCAAGTTTCTGACGACCAAGTAAATAGGAAAAACTTAACATTAAATTCTCTGGCATTAAATATGGCAAGTTTCTGACGACCCTGTAAATAGGAAAAACTTAACATTAAATTCTCTGGATTAAATTCTCTGGCATTAAATATGGCAAGTTTCTGACGACCCTGTAAATAGGAGAAACTTAACATTAAATTCTCTGGATTAAATTCTCTGGCATTAAATATGGCAAGTTTCTGACGACCCTGTAAATAGGAAAAACTTAACATTAAAATCTAGAAAGCATAACCAATGCATAATAAGAAATTAAAAGAAGAATGTGTCTGAGGACACAAATGTCCCAGCTTAAACTTTGCAATTTTCCAAGGTAAAAAGGAGCATAATTATATAAAATTAAATGACTTACTGCCCAAATTCGAATTCTGTCTGCCTGTTGTGGTTCATAGCATTGTGTATAAGTTTCATAAAATTTGCACGAGGAAAACTTATGTTAGAGTGTGGAAAGGAAAATCAGACAAATGGAAGGACGGACAGTCAATGGTAACATTTAATGCCCCTTCGCCTAGCATTTAGTAACTTTTTATTTACACTTTTTATCACTGGCTACTATTTACCGTCAAATCCACAACTATAAAGAAGTGAGCTGACATATTGACCTACTGAAATCCATAATTGTGAGATTAATGGAATAAAATTAAAAATCAATCAACACCTACCTCAAAAACTCCATTTTATCTAAATTTGAATTGTACAAGTAATTGAATAACCGTCAACTTGAGTTTTAATTCGTATGATGTCATGTTTTGAAATGAGGTAAATGCACAAAGACCATTCATGAAATTTCACAGAATTTTATTTTCTGTGAAGTTTCAGCAATCTAGGTTGCAACTTTTAGAGGAGTTGATTACGAAAATAAGGTACCAATTTTTTTCCCATCTGCCCACCTGCCTGACACCATTAAACTATATAAAAAAAAGATGTGGTATGATTGCCAATGAGACAACTCTTCACAAGAGACCAAATGACACAGAAATTAACAACTATAGGTCACTGTACGGCCTTCAACAATGAGCAAAGCCCATGCCGTATAGTCAGCTATAGAAGCCCCCAAAATGACAAATGTAAAACAATTCAAACGAGAATCTAACGGCCTAATTTATGTACAAAAAAATGAACGAAAAACGAATATGTAACACAGCAACAAATGACAACCACTGAATTAAGCTGGTTTTGGACTTTGCCCAACACAGCCAAAAATAGAAGCAATCATTTAAAACATTATTATACATAGCTTACCTGATTTCTTGTTGCTGAAAAATCTGGATTTAGAGGTAGAAATGGAACACCTTGCCTATCACTGACAACAGCTGAATTGTCATGTGACTGACTCCAATCTATAAATAAAATATCACCGTTAGAGATATTGAATCTGAATAAATTTTTATTATGGTTCCAGCGTGAAATTTCCAGGACACTTCTTTTAATTACATCAAATGAATACTGTAAATTCAGAAATTATTGCGTACATTTATTATTGCGATTTTTGAAGAATGGACATAAATGCAAGATAAATTATTGCAATTTATGGAAAATATGCATATAGATATATGTATCAGATATCAGAATGCAACTTCTTAATACTGCGATACTCACCCAGTCGCATTATTTGCAATAATAAAATCTTCTCAATAATTTCTGAATTTACAGCATGTCTTTTCTGCCAACATATTTTTGTATATTAAATATCATTTTAACATAAGTATAACAAGTTAGTCATACATAAAACGTTTGTTTACATCCTTGTCCTGGAATCTTTAGGTGAAAAAAAGTTGTATTTGTAATCATACCACATATTCTTATTTCTAAATTGATGTTTGCACATTGTTTATGGCCCCTTACCTTCAATGTATCAAAGCACCTTAGTAACAATAATGTAATCTGTGAGATTACGTTATAGAGAAAGTCCAAATAACTGTCCATTCCTGGGAAATAATGGAGCGGAGGCCCGTAGGGCCAAAGCCCATTATTTCCCAGGAATAGACAGTTATTTGGACTTTCGCTAACTTAAAATACACCTAAAATATTAAAAACGAATCTTCAGATTATATCATTTTAAAGAATTTTATTTAAGTTTGTAATGGTTTTCTGTTCATTTTCCCCGTGTTGTACCCAATAATCCGCAGGCAAAATTTAAGATCAAGCTGACATCTACTCACTTAACGAAGTATTTATGAACAGTAGAATAATTACTATAAAAATATCTTGAATAAAGTTCATTCAGATCTATGTTTAAAGTCATTGGATACGCACGTCTTTCTTGTGTTGGGATTAAAAGGATATTTATTTGTGTCTTTAAGTGGTATTTCGGGAGAGTAAAAAAAAAAACTAGTATTTATGCATATATGTTAATGGATTATATGTGTTTTTCGTTTGATAAATATTGAATGTAGAATCGTCTGAGAAAAGTGAAATGGTACAACTAGAATGAATTTCCAGGTATGTAACACTCTAGTATAGGTTATTTAACTAAAAACGGTGTGCTCGATTTAAACTCATATCGAAAACAAAATGATTCTATATTTCAAGCCATTTTAATCGATGAAATAAAATGAAAAAAACAAGAAAACAGTATTTCATGCACAACACAACATTTTGTCTTCCCTTTGCTAATTACAACGAACAAAACTTGTATGCATTTTTTTTAAATAGCAATACAAGCAAACTGAAAGTATGTTTCATTCTTCCCTATTATCAGAAAGGAAGCTAAAAGTTTTAGAAACAAAAATCCGCATGAATAAAAACAATCCTGGATTCTGTTTTGTATGTATTTAACTTAAGTGGACAACAGTCTATCTTTTAATTTCATTTAAACATTTATTTCAAGATTAACGCTGTTTATTTGCACTGTCGATATAACTGTTATATTTGCCACTGGACATATAACAAAAGTGAATGAATTCGATTATGTTACGTGTTTCTGTTGAAAACTGATTAAAAACCCCGCCTAAAATTTAACACAAGCAATAGCAATACAAGCAAACTGAAAGTATGTTTCATTCTTTCCTATTATCCGAAAGGAAGCAAAAAGTTTTAGAAACAAAAATCCGCATGATTAAAAACATTTCTGGATTCCGTTTTATATGTATTTAACTTAATTAGACAACAGTCTACCTTTTAATTTCATTTAAACATTTATTTCAAGATTAACGCCGTTTATTTGCACTGTCGATATAACTGTTATATTTGCCACTGGAATATAACAACAGTGAATGAATGCGATTATGTTATGCGTTTCTGTTGAACATTGATTAAAAAACCCCGCCGAATATTTTATACAAGCCTTATTCAAATGTTATCCATACCCCCTCAAATTTTATTCATAAGTACTATATTTAAATTTTTTTAAACAACGAACAATCCAATAAAATACCGAATACGCCATTTTGACCATTACAGTTTCTTGGACTTTTTATTCTATTAAACCACAATATTAATGTAAAAACAATCCGAGTAATTTTTGTGTTTTTAATTTATATATATATATAAAAATGCAACAAACGATTTTTGCTGTGCAAAATCAAAATATTTCAAGGAAATGATATCTTAAACGGTAAAATTAAAATCAAATCTTTATGTGAAATATATTTTCTCTTACTTTCATTATTGAATAATGTTAATGTGTTCAATATCACAATAGAATTCACTGACTCACACACAGTTAACACATTTGATATTTTGTAGATGCACAGAAGAGGAATGGGACTCAATGGAAAATATTCGTGTTTACCCACTTGGATACTATCCATGACAAAAATTCAGCCATGATTTGCATCGGAAAACAAATTGTGGATTATATTGTTGAATTTTAGTGAATACAATACTATATTTTACAAGATGGAATTACGACTCGCAAATAAAAGCTGTTTGTTAATAATGAGATATTTAGTGTTCATTGTAGTACTACGATCCCAATTTTAAAAAAATCCAGTATCAGTCGTTTTAGTAAGATTTCATTTTCATTCAACTTAGTATCGCGTTTCATCCTCTAGAATTATTCCCATGGGTGAACACTTTTTAAGAAAGTGCCCATGGAAATATCCAAAGGGCAAAACAACCGGATGAATGAAGACGAACAATAGAAAATAACTCTCCATTCCTGAAAAATAATGGAGAGTTTGAACAAAAGATTTACGTCACAGGTGTATTTTAATAATGGGTTATGGTTATTTCTGATAAATGAAGGAAATAATATCTTAAAGTTAGGGATGGTGGGTTAAAAGTTTTACACCTTAGAGAAAACATAAAAATTTCACACTTTTCTTTTTTAAACTGATGTTAAAAGAATCTATATATTTGTGTGTGTGTGTTTTAAGATGTAATTTATACTACTAACGCTCATCATTTTCTCGTCTGTCCACTTCGTCATAGACATCCATGGCTAATTCTTCAAATAAATGATTTGGCAGCTAAAAAGAGATATACATTTGGATTATAGAAATCTCCTCTTTAGTTGTTAATAATGTGTATTTTCTTTAAATATTTGAAACAGATGTAGAAATTTCAATTATATCACATGTATTTATATTGCAAATGAAACTAATGATTGAAATTAAGATAAATGGTTGATTTCTCAAAAATCTAGTTTAACCAAGACACCTTTAAGATTGCATGTCAGTAGTCAGGAACCTAAATCTTGTTGACGGTTGACTTTTATTATACCATAATATTGTACTGTTGTTCTTTGAGCAGATAGAAAATCTTGGAAAGTTTCTCTAGTTAATTTATTCACAACTTAATACATGTACACTCGAGGCAATTTAGAGGTTTACATTCATTTGTAAGTTATTCTCTGGTGTTAAAGGAAATATGTTGACTTCGAGATGTCTTTTGGGTTGCTCAATTGTTGGATTACTGTCTGGATCTTATTTACTTGAACCCAACATCTCTTTTTATTCATACAAAATACAGATCTAGTTGACCCACAATCCTCATTACTATTCAAGATAATAAGTACGACGACAAAATAGTATTCTTTTATGAAATGCAACTACTTATATCTGGAATTTAAGATAAAACTTTTACAGACAGGAAATGTAGGAGTCAGAGTGCTGACAATGCAATTTTCTATTAAATTTACTGATATTTCAATGCTTGCTGATATAAACCTTTGATATAAATTTCATTCAAATCTGGCAAGAATTGTACATGTGAAAGCACTTACCAGACAGGTTTGACAGATGCACAAACATAATTTTATAGGCATAGCTCACAAAAAAAACCAGTTGATCCACACTATTTTCAAACTCTTCCCAGGCATTACTCATATAAACCTTTGTTGCCAGAAACAATATAGCATTGTAATAATGAAAATAAACTCACAGCTTGTAATTTCAGCTTTGCTTGTTTAGCCAACTCTGATAAATCCAAACTACTGTAAAAAAAAACCTTTCTACTAAGATACTAATAGCAAACTAGAAAATGTGGATTAAATCATGTTTGTAAAATATAAATATTCTTAGTTTTGTGAAATCATTGTTTCACAACCATGACAACTTGTCGAACTACATCCTTTTTACATGTATACATTGAATATTTCATTTATTAATTTATTTTGTGGTGAACTTTAATTGTTTCTTGGCAGGACAATCTGACATGCACAAATATTTTTCAATAAATGATGCAAAATTACTTTTTGGATTTTCTTGTGTTGTCCTTTTTTTTATGTCTGTTATTGTTAATCAATTTAATTGATTAATCTAAAGCTTACTGTATTGCCACTCAAGACTATATGGCAACATCTGAGTTTAAAATTATGCCTTGCCAAGAGTTGCTTTGTTGCTGTTTTATTGATGGAAACCCCATGTCTCCTTGAACATAGTGTTTGTTGCACTTTGTTCCTTTACAATTTTCAATAGATTGGTAAATATACTGTAATGAATTATCTCCCTTTCATTGTCTAATATCTGTTCAAAGTCAGGAACATTGTCCTGTAGAGAAATTTTCTTTCCATGTTTTTTTATTAGAATTTGATGTTGATATCAGCTGTTATGTTGCTTAAGTTGATTTCATTCTAGACAGAAAATGAATCTGGCGTAGTTACAATTACTGGCCAGTATTGTGATCAAGGCTGTTACATTAAAACATACATGGTATCTAGGGAAGGCACTTCGAAAATAGGGTAACCATCTATAGCAGCAATTTTAGAATTTCTCTTACATTTTCATCTTTAAAAAAGTCTCTTAACACCCATCCAAAGGTGAAAGTTTAAAGTGCTTTCCCTGGGTCCCATGTGTGAGTTTAAGGAACAGCCCAAATAAGATATAGTCTATCCAACATGTATCTAACTACTGGTTCATGTGAATTCCTACATTAAATTCCAATAAGTGCAGATTTTATGCTGAATAACCTTCTGTGGGATAAATCAGTCCTTAAGTTTTCTATATGGAAGGTCGATAAATGACCTTGACTCTACACAACTTACCTGTCTGCCATTTCTGGGATAATAAAATGTATTCCATTCTTGTGATCTGGAAAATATATTCCTAAAATGTTTAAGTGAAGAATAAACAGAAAATAAAAGTAAAAGCAATACATATTTAGTTACTCAGACAATGGTTTCCTGAAAAGTCCTCTAACTGACCATTTTAAGTTGAACAACATATGAAACACAAAAATATCCTACTTGCTGCAATATTTGAATCATTTTTAAGGAAAACACCTGTTCAAACTGAGGCCATGATCAACTGAGACCTGTAAGGTGAACATCGTCATAGACATTTAATGAATACCTATACAAAATATTTTCAAATTATCATACATAATTGATACCCCCGCCCCGCTAAAAGTATAAGGTAAACAGGAAGTTGTTGAGTGATGAATCTGAAAACGAATCACACAGTATAGCTGACTCATATAAACCTTGAAACCAAATTTCAGAAATCCTTGTAATGTAGTTCCTGAGAAAGATGTGACGAATATATAAAGTATTCATGGGATGGACACATGGACTGACGAACAGACAGACAGAGGTAAAAAAGTATAACCCCCTTTTTTAAAGCGGGGGTATGAAAATGAGGGTAATAACAATATGATACAGTCATTTAGATATATACTCCTTATAATGAACCTGAATACCAAATATTGCTGACTTATTATGTATGGTAACTTATTCATAGACAAAGGCTTACCTGGTTTTCTCTTACAGACATAGTAAGCCAATCTATCTGTAAGTTCATAGTGTAATTCTAATATTCTGTCTGCTAAATCTATGTACAACTCAGCTCTGTAATGTATAAATCATTAAAATAATGTAATACTAATATTCACATTTTAAATTCTAATAGCTTTCTTCATATGCAGCATTTTCTTAAATCATATAAATACTTTTCTGAAGTTCAGCATATCATATTAGCAAATGCATATATACATGTATTTAATAAATTATTTTTGATTTTCCAATCTATTTGCACACATAATTCCAGAGTTTTTTCAAGGATTTCTTATACTAGAATCAGGTGCCAATTTACAAAAAGAATTACTTGAATTTTAAAACAGACTACTGAGTGTAACATTTCAATAGTACCCTTGATTTATTGTCAGGAATAAATCCTTTCTTTTCCATCATAAAAGCATCATCCTCTGGTTTAGGTTTTGTTAATTGCTTTGGCTGTCCTACTAAAACATTTAGTTGTATTGAAGGATAGTAAACACTAGCCAGTAACTAACAAATGTTTTAGTGATTTTGTCTCATGAAATAATACACCATATCCCTTCTTTTTCATCATAAAATGCAGTTCCTTTGGTTATGTTTAATGGCTAAGACATTTTGTCTCATGAATTAATATACCATATCTCTTCTATTCAATGCAATTGTGATAGGGTCATTTATATATTGAAATTATTTATTTGCAATGTACATATATTTTATTATTTATTATTTTCCATGTCCAGATAATTGTAGTTTAAAATATATGTAGTATTGATTTATTACGAAAGTATGGACATAAACAGTAGATTAATACAGGTGATCAATACTTTATATACATGTTTTTACTATTGTGATGTCATATCGACTGTTTAGTTGTGATGTAAGTCTTGTGATGTCATTTCGTATATCTGTGTGATGTAGATTTGGTACAGGAGTTTCATTGGACGATTATGTCACAAGGGATTAATTCTATTTTCTGATTGGTTAGATTTGACCGAGGGAAATTACAAAATTTTGATATTGTTTGAGAGAAAGCACTGGATCATTTTGTCTTGTGTAACTTTCGGAAATTTATTATATTTCTGTGATTATTTATTAGGAAATGTTCCTGTTGTCTCTAAGAATAAAGATTTAAATGTTGACAGTTGAATTATTGTTACCAGTACGTGTGGTATTATAACCTAAGTCCCATAGACAGGGTTATATTCTTACCATCTATTAAATATTTCCTGTACACAAGGGTGTCTAGTTTTTGTGATTAGCCAGTGGCCACCCCTGTTACACAATAATGTCTGAATTTCTTGGAATAATTAATTAGAATTATGTGGAAATACTTCATTAATTGGAAATTTCCCACAGGAATCAGAAATACTTAGCATGGGTTTTCCCACAGGAACCATTGACATACTCAGCATGAGTTTTCCCACAGGAATCAGACATACTTAGCATGAGTTTTCCCACAGGAATCAGACATACTTAACCTGAGTTTTCCCATAGGAATCATGGACATACTTAGCATGATGAATTACACCTACTTAGCATGATCAATAGGAGTTTTCCCATTGGAATCAAAAGCACCAGGGTCAGCTCCATAAATGACTAGAAGTTCTACTTGTAATGGTTGTCCACTCTGAGCAGCAACATGGAGAGGACAGTTACCTTTCTCCTACAAAATATAACACAATAGAAACATAAAATTGTTCGTGTTAAAAATATGGAATGCTAACAACTGCCAAATTAATTGTTAACATTTTCATTTGTCCACTTTTACAGTTTTCTACTTTCTTTTTGTCAACTTGTTCAGCTGTCTTACTATTTGAAGATAAAATCTAACTATTGTGGATTCATGATTATGTCATCAAACTTTGTTTATATATATATATATATATATATATATATGTAACATGTAAAACTTGCTTAACCAATGAAATAATGATATTTCTATAGAAATATGTTTTATCCACCTTGTGAAGGGCTGTCTTATGTCATATCTTAATGTTTTTTGTTATTTGGGAAATTTTGTCTTCATGGCAGATCTTTGATGGTTTCTGTTAAATTTATTCAAGACTTTTTCAGATTCAAGACCATTCAGATTGTGACATATTGTATAAGAGACCTGTCTGCTATTGGAAGACTGTTATCCAGTTTGTTATGTTATTTTTGGGTTTCTGTCTTTTTTTTTATATCATCATATCAACTTACCGGATGAAAATAATTAGGGTCAGCTCCTTTGGACAGAAGTCTTAAACATGTTTCTAAGTTACTCGTTCTTACACTGGAGTGAAGTTGCTGTAATAGAAATATATCAGTCTCAATTCTTGGGTAAATAATATGAGCATCATTTATTCTGCTCATAACAAAATATTAGAAAAAAAGAAAAGGAGAATATAGATATAAGAAGATGTGGTATGAGTGCCAATGAGACAACTCTCCATCCAAGTCAAAATTTATAAAAGTAAACCATTATAGGTCAAAGTACGGTCTTCAACACGGAGCCTTGGCTCACACCGAACAGCAAGTATGATTCTAGCCAGTAAAAAATATTATGTTCTTTTCTAAGTGTTTCCAATCTATTGGCAAATGTACAAATGCTGTACAGTTATATAGTTTAGGAATTAAATGTGAAGAAAAGTAGATGAATTTAAATGTTAACATTTGTCACACGTTTCAAGGCTTGGAAGTGATATTTTAAAACAAAAGGAATCTTTATTCAAGTTTTGGCATGGTTTCAACTGTCTCACCTGGTCTCTAAAATGAAAAAAAAAGAAAGAAAAAAAAGATGGTCTATTGAGTTACTCTCTTTATCCAGATCATCTTTTGAGTTACTCACCTTACTCAGATCATCTATCGAGTTAACATCACCATCTTTTTGTTTATTGATAAACTGTAAAAACTGATATTTGGACCGAATGAATTCTGCCTTCACAGGACTGTAAATATAATACTATCATTAACATGAGAAATGCAATCATCCTCAATAGCAAATGTAAGAAAGGCCTTATATACTTTATGGAACAGTAGGTAAGAAAGGTCCTATATACTTTATGGAACAGTAGGTAAGAAAGGACCTATATACTTTATGGAACAGTAGGTAAGAAAGGTCCTATATACTTTATGGAACAGTAGGTGAGAAAGGATCTATATACTTTATGGAACAGTAGGTAAGAAAGGTCCTATATACTTTATGGAACAGTAGGTAAAAAAGGACCTATATACTTTATGGAACAGTAGGTAAGAAAGGTCCTATATACTTTATGGAACAGTAGGTGAGAAAGGACCTATATACTTTATGGAACAGTAGGTAAGAAAGGTCCTATATACTTTATGGAACAGTAGGTAAGAAAGGTCCTATATACTTTATGGAACAGTAGGTAAGAAAGGACCTATATACTTTATGGAACATTAGGTAAGAAAGGTCCTATATACTTTATGGAACAGTAGGTGAGAAAGGACCTATATACTTTATGGAACAGTAGGTAAGAAAGGTCCTATATACTTTATGGAACAGTAGGTAAGAAAGGACCTATATACTTTATGGAACAGTAGGTAAGAAAGGCCTTATATACTTTATGGAACAGTAGGTGAGAAAGGACCTATATACTTTATGGAACAGAAGTTTAGAAAGGTCCTATATACTTTATGGAACAGTAGGTAAGAAAGGTCCTATATACTTTATGGAACAGTAGGTAAGAAAGGTCCTATATACTTTATGGAACAGTAGGTAAGCAAGGTCCTATATACTTTATGGAACAGTATGTGTATAAATTTGCTGAGATTTACTTGTATTTATAATTGTAATAATTGTTTTGATTGCATTCATTTCAGATTAGTTAAGACAAGGTTCAGTTATTTCAGTATGACAACCAACTCATACATACACAACTTGACTCATAGATTTAAAAAAACAAATTAATACAAAAGTCAGAGTACTGTGGATTCATTACTATTCGTTGGATACCAATCTTTGTGGGTTTCGTGGGTACAGGTGAACCACGAATTCAAATGTTCAGCAAATTACAAATTTTCTATTGGATTTGTATTCAGAGATTTGCAAAACCACCAAATCAAATATCCATGAAAATGCTAAATTTCTTTAATTTTACGAAAATTGTTACCCACGAAAATAAATGATTCCACAGTATTTTTTCATAGATTTTGTATGGTAAATATTAATTCTTCTAATGGAAGAAAAGGAAATAGCATGTCCACTCCACAGAGTAGGGTACAGGGGACCATCAGCAAGCTTTACAAACTCTGACCATTGTAGTGGACGAGTGAAAGTGACAAAATCTGCCTACTCTGTATTTGCCTAGATTAGCTAGCAGTACCTGTGGTAATGTTTCTTTTAAATGTTTTAGACTGTTAAGTATGTGGTGTGTCTGGATATATCCTGGGGATAAGTTTTTTCTGTGATTGCTAAGTGAGAGGTTGTGTGGTAATGACTTTACTTGGTTTCAGGGTCCAGGTAAATGTACCTTTTTCCTCTGTTAACTCTTTAAATAGTAAAGCTATACTTACTGCACTTGGTCCCTTGGGCCTGGTTTCTTTTTCCCATGTTTACTCTGTGAAGGGTCCAATAATGAATGTTCCCATATACTGTTGGCACCATGATTTGCAAGATGTTGTACCATCTACAAATAAATTGCAACTGTTTTACATACTGAAATTACAGCAATCTTGTTAATGATAATAACCAATATTAATAAAATGCTCCGCAGTGCGCAGCTTGATACGACCGCAGAGGTCGAACCCTGAACAGTTGGGGCAAGTATGGACACAACATTCAAGCTTGATATAGCTCTGAATTTGGATTGTGATTAAATATTTGACACAGCATAGGTTTCTGACACAGAATGAATGTGGTCTAAGAACTTAAAAATTTTAAATTGGACATTCACCTATTATGGTCCAATATCCAAAATCTAAATACATGGTTAGATTCAGCATATCAAAGAACCCCAAGAATTCAATTTTTGATGAAATCAAACAAAGTTTAATTTTGGACCCTTTTGACCTCAATGTGGACAAAGTTGATAACGGGGCCCAAAAATCAAAAATTTAAATACATGGTTAGATTCAGCATATCAAAGAACCCCATATATTCAATTTTTGTTGAAATCAAACAAAGTTTAATTTTGGACCCCAATTTGGACCAACTTGAAAACTGGGCCCATAATCAAAAATCTAAATACATGTTTAGATTCAGCATATCAAAGAACCCTAAAAATTCAATTTTTGTTAAAATCAAACTAAGTTTAATTTTGGACCCTTTGGACCTTAATGTAGACCAATTTGAAAACGGAACCAAAAATTAAGATTCTAAATACACGGTTAGATTCGGCATATCAAAGAACTCCAATAATTCAATTTTTGATGAAATCAAACAAAGTTAAATTTTGGACCCTTTGGACCTCAATGTGGACCAATTTAAAAATGGGGCCCAAAATCCAAAAACTTAATACACGGTTAGATTCAGCATATTAAAGAACCCCAAGAATTCAAGAATAAAACCCCATTGAAATTGATCAAGAAATAAGCAATTTATACGAAGTATCTTCTTTTGCACAATACTGTGCAATTGAATATTTCTTGCTATTGTGCAATACTGTACAATTGACAATTTCTTGCTATTGCGCAATATTGTGCTATTGGATATTTCTTGCTATTGCGCAATACTGTGCAATTGAAGATTTCTTGCTATTGCGCAATACTGTGCAATTGAAGATTTCTTGCTATTGTGCAATACTGTGCAATTGAAAATTTCTTGCTATTGCACAATACTTATCATATAATAATTTACACATCCTGTTTGGTGTGTATCTCCTACCATATCATTATTATTTGCTTTTAAATATTAATCAGAAATAACCAACTTAAAATGGAAAATTTTAAAAGAAAAAAAAAAGGAAAAAAAAAAAAAAAAAGAAAAACAAAAAATCCCCCCTCCCAAATTTTTTGAACCCCCTTATGATTCATCACCCCAAACTCAATACCAGCCTTCCCTTTGTGGTATGGTACCTTGCAGTACAATTTCAGAGAGATCCATACACTTGAACACAAGTTATTGTCTGGAAACTAGAAAAATGCTTATTTTTGGCCCCTTTTTGGCCCCCAATTCCTAAACGTTTAGGGCAATTACCCCCAAACTCAATTCCAGCTTTCCCTTTGTGATATGGAACCTTGTAGTACAATTTCAGAAATATCCAAACACTTACACACAAGTTATTGTCATGAAACTAGAAAAATGCTTGTTTTTTGCCCCTTTTTTGGCCCCTAATTCCTAAAATTTTGAGGCAATTACCCCCAAAATCAATTACAGCCTTCCCTTTGTGATATGGAACCTTGTGGTACAATGTCAGAGAGATCCATACACTTACACACAAGTTATTGTCTGGAAGTTACAAAAATGCTTATTTTTGGCCCCTTTTTGGCCCCTAATTCCTTAACTGTTGGTACCATAACCCCCAAAATCAATCCCAACCTTTCTTTCGTGGTATTGAACCTTATGGTAAAATTTCATGGAGATCCATTCACTTAAACTAAAGTTAGAGTGCGAAAACCAATGTGTCTTTGGACGACGCCGGACGACACCAGACGACGACGCCAACGTCATACCAATATACGACCAAAAATTTTTTAATTTTTGCGGTCGTATAAAAATTCCTCAGAAATTTCTGTGCATAATAATTTTTCACATTTTGTATTTAAGTTAGTAATGTCCAAATACATCATGTTTTAAAGTGCATGGTTTTTGGTATAAAATTAACATATTTCTGCCCATTCTATCATTATCTGACCAATAATGTTTTTTTTTCTGTATATTTTTTTGTAAGACATTGCTGAACATTATGAATTTAATGCATAGAAACCAAACATTTTGTTTAGGCTATGGTAGTTATTTCATTAATGGTTGATCATTTCAAACATGTCAAAAGCTTATTATAAGAATTTTTCTGTGAACCAAACTTGTTTCAGACTGATGAAAGGAAGGACAAATGGATGGACACATGCATCACTGTATTTCCCCTCTTCGACCTCTTTATGATGGTCATGGAGGTATTAAAAAATGCAATTTAAAAGTAGTATCTCTAAGAATCTCTAGCAGGATGGCAAGTTTGACAGCTGGAAAATTAATGTAAGAGTGTATGAGGACCGTGTATCATTAAAAAAACAGCAGAGAATATAACTTGACAAAAAATTCCATGGTATTTTGATAATTTTAAGAATTTGACTTACTGACAATAATGTGGGACTCCATTGTCCCTTGTTGAGTGATTTTATCTACTTACAGACAATAATGTGGGACTCCATTGTCCTTTGTTGAGTGATTTTATCTACTTTCAGACAATAATGTGGGACTCCATTGTCCCTTGTTGAGTGATTTTATCTACTTACAGACAATAATGTGGGACTCCATTGTCCCTTGTTGAGTGATTTTATCTACTTACAGACAATAATGTGGGACTCCATTGTCCTTTGTTGAGTGATTTTATCTACTTACAGACAATAATGTGGGACTCCATTGTCCTTTGTAGAGTGATTTTATCTACTTACAGACAATAATGTGGGACTCCCTTGTTGAGTGATTTTATCTACTTACAGACAATAATGTGGGACTCCATTGTCCCTTGTTGAGTGATTTTATCTACTTACAGACAATAATGTGGGACTCCATTGTCCTTTGTTGAGTGATTTTATCTACTTACAGACAATAATGTGGGACTCCATTGTCCTTTGTTGAGTGATTTTATCTACTTACAGACAATAATGTGGGACTCCATTGTCCTTTGTTGAGTGATTTTATCTACTTACAGACAATAATGTGGGACTCCATTGTCCTTCGTTGAGTGATTTTATCTACTTACAGACCATCATGTGGGACTCCATTGTCCTTTGTGGAGTGATTTTATCTACTTACAGACAAAAATGTGGGACTCCATTGTCCTTTGTTGAGTGATTTTATCTACTTACAGACAATAATGTGGGACTCCATTGTCCTTTGTGGAGTGATTTTATCTACTTACAGACAATAATGTGGGACTCCATTGTCCTTTGTTGAGTGATTTTATCTACTTACAGACAATAATGTGGGACTCCATTGTCCTTCGTTGAGTGATTTTATCTACTTACAGACCATCATGTGGGACTCCATTGTCCTTTGTGGAGTGATTTTATCTACTTACAGACAATAATGTGGGACTCCATTGTCCCTTGTTGAGTGATTTTATCTACTTACAGACAATAATGTGGGACTCCATTGTCCCTTGTTGAGTGATTTTATCTACTTACAGACAATAATGTGGGACTCCATTGTCCTTTGTTGAGTGATTTTATCTACTTACAGACAATAATGTGGGACTCCATTGTCCTTTGTTGAGTGATTTTATCTACTTACAGACAATAATGTGGGACTCCATTGTCCTTTGTTGAGTGATTTTATCTACTTACAGACAATAATGTGGGACTCCATTGTCCTTCGTTGAGTGATTTTATCTACTTACAGACCATCATGTGGGACTCCATTGTCCTTTGTGGAGTGATTTTATCTACTTACAGACAATAATGTGGGACTCCATTGTCCTTTGTTGAGTGATTTAATCTACTTACAGACAATAATGTGGGACTCCATTGTCCTTTGTGGAGTGATTTTATCTACTTACAGACAATAATGTGGGACTCCATTGTCCTTTGTTGAGTGATTTTATCTACTTACAGACAATAATGTGGGACTCCATTGTCCTTCGTTGAGTGATTTTATCTACTTACAGACCATCATGTGGGACTCCATTGTCCTTTGTGGAGTGATTTTATCTACTTACAGACAATAATGTGGGACTCCATTGTCCTTTGTGGAGTGATTTTATCTACTTACAGACAATAATGTGGGACTCCATTGTCCTTTGTTGAGTGATTTTATCTACTTACAGACAATAATGTGGGACTCCATTGTCCTTCGTTGAGTGATTTTATCTACTTACAGACCATCATGTGGGACTCCATTGTCCTTTGTGGAGTGATTTTATCTACTTACAGACAATAATGTGGGACTCCATTGTCCTTTGTGGAGTGATTTTATCTACTTACAGACAATAATGTGGGACTCCATTGTCCTTTGTTGAGTGATTTTATCTACTTTCAGACAATAATGTGGGACTCCATTGTCCCTTGTTGAGTGATTTTATCTACTTACAGACAATAATGTGGGACTCCATTGTCCTTTGTGGAGTGATTTTATCTACTTACAGACAATAATGTGGGACTCCATTGTCCTTCGTTGAGTGATTTTATCTACTTACAGACAATAATGTGGGACTCCATTGTCCTTTGTGGAGTGATTTTATCTACTTACAGACAATAATGTGGGACTCCATTGTCCTTTGTGGAGTGATTTTATCTACTTACAGACAATAATGTGGGACTCCATTGTCCTTTGTTGAGTGATTTTATCTACTTACAGACAATAATGTGGGACTCCATTGTCCTTTGTTGAGTGATTTTATCTGTGAAATGTGACGACCAAGACTTCTATGTACACTACAACACTCATCACAAATTAGCACTCCACGATTTATAGAGGCCCATGTGGGATCTGTAAACAAATTTACAAAATATACAATACTATTCTGGTTTAACAAACCCTCATTCTCTAAACTAATATGAGTCATTTTATGCACTGTATATTATAGATACACATGTAGATTTATTTGATCAAATATCAACATAAAACATTACAAAAATAGTATAAACATTAGCAGACATGTAAACATAGTAATTTTTACTAAAATCATAAAATCTTTTTGATACCTAATCAGGATTGCCCATGACAGCCATACAGCTTATTTCCAATGAGGTCCATTTATGTTAGGGCTAGAATGGACCTCATTGGAAATAAGCTAAGAAATTATTGAGAGCTTTTTGTTATCACGAATAATAAAGAGACTAATATGTTTTGGAGTTTAGTATGATGTCCATTTTCACTGAACTAGTGCACATTGTTGTTTAGGGGCCAGCTGAAGCCCGCCTCCGGGTGTAAGATTTTCTCGCTGTGTTGAAGACCCATTGGTGGCCTTCGGCTGTTTTCTGCTCTTTGGTCAGCTTGTTGTCTCTTTGACACATTCCCCATTTCCATTCTCAACTTTACTGAGTGAATATTGGAATAGTAAGAACTGCTATACTGATACCTCATACATATATTTGTGTGAAGCTTTTCATGCATTTGCAATAAATATTCTCACATGTTGGTCTGTTATGTCAAAATCACAAGAACAAATGTGTGCAACACTTTCTGAATTTACAGCATGTACAGTATATGGCGTTTTCTAGATCTGATTCTTGATTATAACCTGAGATGAATTATTCAATGTAAAATGAAGGTCAATGTAACTCTATTTTGCTTAGTACTTCTTCACAATCAAAGATATGCATGTTTCTAAGACTTGAACATGTCATCTATAAATTTATATATATGTCCTTCTGTTAAACTCATTTTGAAATTGTCTAAATTTTTTTACATTTGTCATTTTGGGGCCTTTTATAGCTGACTATGCGGTATAAGTTTTGCTTATTGTTGAATGCCGTACGGTGACCTATAGTCATCATAGTTGTAAACTTTTATGTCATTTGGTCTTTGGTGGAGAGTTGTCTCATTGGCAATCATTGGAGTTTAGTATGACGTCCATTTTCACTGAACTAGTACACATTTTTATTTAGGGGCCAGCTGAAGCCCGCCTCCGGGTATGGGATTTTCTCGCTGTGTTGAAGACCCATTGTTGGCCATCGGCTGTTTTCTGCTCTTTGGTCGGGTTGTTGTCTCTTTGACATATTCCCCATTTCCATTCTCAATTTTATACCACATCTTCTTATTTATATATCTCTCTCCATAGATAGTAAAATGTGTACGATATAGGTATTTTTGTTAAATGTTATTACAATTAATGTACCTAGCTTTAACCAGGAGCTCATTAATATAGGCAATACAGTGCCCCGCAATTGTTTACATTTGGTCTATGTTGGAAAGTTGTCTCATTTTTATTAAGGATGTAGTCAGTTCAGGTTCGGACTCTTTGGGTTTTTTCTACGATACAGGGTAAAATATTTCGCCCCATATCACCCACTTTTCTTTTCATAAAAGACTTCAATAGCTCATAAAAGGTCATTACCAAAATCTAAGCAGATCCTATATATATTTCTTTTCTTATGATTTGAATCCCAAATAATGCCAATGCTAAATATAAAGTGAAAGTCCGAGTCAGCCTTTTCCTGCCATTTTTTTTAAATCAAATAAAAGTATATCAAAAATAAGTCCCATAACCTATCAATATTTTTTTAGCTTATTTTGTTTCCTTAACTAAAGCTCTTCTGGTTTTAATATAGTATCAATTTTAAATTCCAGATTTCTAAAATTTTATCTGACTACATCCTTAAAAATTTCAAACTTCCTTCCAATCCTTTAAAGTGAAACATGGGCAAAGGATCTGTATTTTAATCAGATTGATGCTGGTGATTAACTCAGGGGAGATAACTTATTTCATTATCAGTATGTGAGTATGAGTTATCTCCCCTCAATAACATCTGCTGTAATTAACAATGTTTTGTCCTGCATAGATGCACTAATTACAGTTTACATAAAACAAGCAGATGCAAAATATCTGAGTACAATGCATTACCTCCTACTGACACTTACATCATGTCATGTATATAAAATGTAGTACAGTCTTGCTCAACAATGTTCAAACTCTTCAATTAGCATTTTTTAAGCAAACATGTATGTTAAGCTTTCAAGAATATTAAAAATAACATTAACATGATTAAATAATCCACAAAACATGTCATTGGCATTTGCTTAAAACATTAAGTAATGTTCATTATTTTCTTAACTACTGCTATACAAAATTATTCCCCTTTTATAATTTTGTGAGCTTAATACTAATAATTACCCTCCCCCCCCTCCCCGACATTTCTCCTCTTTTTTTTCAGTTGTTTTTTTGTTTGTTTTACTTTTAAAATACTGCATGGTAATTGGTTTGTTAAATCTATTTATACCGTTATTATCTGTTACTATACATAATATACATTTAAGACTTCCAATCATTTGCTATCTTTTTTATTAATAAAAACATACAATAAGTTCTGGTGCCATGTTGCAGCATCTCTAATCTATAGGATCAATGATGATAAGATATGCCACAGTTTTTCATCAAAATATATGGATTATAATTTTGAATCAAGAAAATTTGGAAAAAAGCCCACTTTATCAATGGTAGAACATTGATTATAGATGAAACATGAAATTGTATGATAAAAAGAAGATAAAAATCTTTCTCATGTAGCTAAAAAGTTGTAAGTATACACAGATACATGTGCTAATGCAGTAACTGTGAGAAAATAGCTCCCTCTTTGTGTTGGAATAAATGGAGATAAGAATCGACATTATGAAACAGCAACTACACAACACATTAACCAAAATAAACATTAATCATCATGTATCCTATTCTGACCAGCCCTTGGTGACTCCTGCATCTAGTCAGCTAATTATTGTTCCATGTACACTAAACATGAAAAGAATGCTTATCTGAAGTTAATTACCTTATTTGGACCATTATGAAAAGTACATCCTATACTTTTAATCACTTTAAAAGCGGAAACACTGTTTTGTTTCAATAAAAAAACCTCCATTAATGTAATATAACATTTTCCCTATGTATGGGGTATGGGGATTCTCCTACGTGTATACACATTCTGGTACATGGTAAATAAATGAAACCTATGGAGGATACCTAAGGGACAATTAAAACTCATAAGTAGAAGAGAGTTAAACAAAACCATGGAAAACAAGAAAAACAACAAAAAAACAAAAAAAAAAAAATTTAGAAAGGTAAAAGTGACACCACCTAAATTCAAACTTGATCTGTGTTTCGTATGGACTGATGGACGGATGTACAGACGGACAAGGGTAAACTTAATGCCCCCTCCACTACGGTGGGAGCATAAAAACAGTCAATAAACACTATATATAACTAAAGGTCAAGGTACAGCCTTCAACAATGAGCATATAATCCATACCCCATAGCAAGCTATAAATGGCCTTGATAGGGCATATGAATAGTACATGTATTAATTATAAACTAATGTCTGATGTTTGAGTTATTTGAATTAATACTGTACAAATTAATGTGTAGTTTGAATGTTTCTAATGATTGTATTGATTTCCACTCATGGTTCTCTATATAAAAAACAATGTTATTGTATGAAAAGCAAAAAAACATTTATTAACATGTAAAGCAACATGTGTGAATATAAAGTTTGTTTGAAAAAGTAAACAATTTATAAAAAGTAGTTTTGCCAACATGTGTTTAGGTCAAACAAAATAAAATGCTCCGCAGGGTGCAGCTTGATACGACCGCAGAGGTCGTACCCTGAACAGTTGGGGCAAGTATGGACACAACATTCAAGCTTGATACAGCTCTAAATTTGGATTGTTATTAAATATTTGACACAGCATAGGTTTCTGACACAGAATGAATGTGGTCTAAGAACTTAAAAATTTTAAATTGGACATTCACCTATTATGGTCCAATATCCAAAATCTAAATACATGGTTAGATTCAGCATATCAAAGAACCCCAAGAATTAAATTTTTGATGAAATCAAACAAAGTTTAATTTTGGACCCTTTTGACCTCAATGTGGACAAAGTTATTAACGGGGCCCAAAAATCAAAAATCTAAATACATGGTTAGATTCAGTATATCAAAGAACCCCATATATTCAATTTTTGTTGAAATCAAACAAAGTTTAATTTTGGACCCCGATTTGGACCAATTTGAAAACTGGGCCCATAATCAAAAATCTAAAAACATGTTTAGATTCAGCATATCAAAGAACCCTAAAAATTCAATTTTTGTTAAAATCAAACTAAGTTTAATTTTGGACCCTTTGGACCTTAATGTAGACCAATTTGAAAACGGAACCAAAAATTAAGAATCTAAATACACGGTTAGATTCCGCATATCAAAGAACCTCAATAATTTAATTTTTGATGAAATCAAACAAAGTTAAATTTTGGACCCTTTGGACCTCAATGTGGACCAATTTAAAAACAGGGCCCAAAATCCAAAAACTTAATACACGGTTACGGGTAGATTCAGCATATTAAAGAACCCCAAGAATTCAAGAATAAAAACCCCATTGAAATTGATCAAGAAATAAGCAATTTATATGAAGTATCTTCTTTTGCACAATACTGTGCAATTGAATATTTCTTGCTATTGCGCAATACTGTACAATTGACAATTTCTTGCTATTGCGCAATATTGTGCTATTGAAGATTTCTTGCTATTGTGCAATACTGTGCAATTGAAAATTTCTTGCTATTGCACAATACTTATTATATAATAATTTACACATCCTGTTTGGTGTGTATCTCCTACCATATCATTATTATTTGCTTTTAAATATAAATCAGAAATAACCAACTTAAAATGGAAAATTTTAAAGGCAAAAAAAAAGGAAAAAAAGAAACCCCCCCCCCCCAAATTTTTTGAACCCCCTTATGATTCATCACCCCCAAACTCAATCCCAGCCTTCCCTTTGTGGTATGGTACCTTGCAGTACAATTTCAGAGAGATCCATACACTTGAACACAAGTTATTGTCATGAAACTAGAAAAATGCTTGTTTTTTGCCCCTTTTTTGGCCCCTAATTCCTAAAATTTTGAGGCAATTACCCCCAAAATCAATTACAGCCTTCCCTTTGTGATATGGAACCTTGTGGTACAATGTCAGAGAGATCCATACACTTACACACAAGTTATTGTCTGGAAGTTACAAAAATGCTTATTTTTGGCCCCTTTTTGGCCCCTAATTCCTTAACTGTTGGTACCATAACCCCCAAAATCAATCCCAACCTTCCTTTCGTGGTATTGAACCTTATGGTAAAATTTCATGGAGATCCATTAACTTAAACTAAAGTTAGAGTGCGAAAACCAATGTGTCTTTGGACGACGACGACGACATACCAATATACGACCAAAAATTTTTTAATTTTTGCGGTCGTATAAAAAATAGTGTTTTAGGTTATAATTCTACTATTTTTTTTCATAAATATATAGGGACCACCAGAATTTCTAAAAGAACCAATACAAATTTGAGTTTAGGATTTGGAGGCATTCAAAATAGGCAAATCCTAAATGCAAGCAAATTTTTTTATTTACCTACATGTATGCAGAGTTCAGTGAGTCATCTTGTAGCCAGAAATAAACAATTTTTTAGCAGTGGCCGGCCAGATGTTATATTCTTTATTTACCATACCAGTCAGACAGGAAATATAAAAATTTCTATCTGTGGCCTGATTTTATATATGTTTTATCTACCACATCAGTGAGACAGGAAATATACAAATTTCTATCTGTGGCCTGATTTTATATATGTTTTATCTACCACATCAGTGAGACAGGAAATATACAAATTTCTATCTGTGGCCTGATTTTATATATGTTTTATCTACCACATCAGTGAGACAGGAACATACAAATTTCTATCTGTGGCCTGATTTTATACATGTTTTATTTACCACATCAGTGAGACAGGAAATATACAAATTTCTATCTGTGGCCTGATTTCATATATGTTTTATCTACATCACCAGTGAGACAGGAAACATACAAATTTCTATCTATGGCCTGATTTTATACATGTTTTATTTACCACACCAGTGAGTCAGGAAACATACAAATTTCTATCTGTGGCCTGATTTCATATATGTTTTATCTACATCACCAGTGAGTCAGGAAACATACAAATTTCTATCTGTGGCCTGATTCTATACATGTTTTTTTTACCACACCAGTGAGTCAGAAAACATACAAATTTCTATGTGTGGCCTGATTTGTTTTATCTATCACACAGATCTTATCATATGATAAACCAATTACACTTCTAATCATGCTAATTAAGTTTCCTGGGTAAATACGATGTAAATATATAAGTTTCCTGGGTTAAGTATTACATGCCCTGTTTTATAATTAAGCACACTTCCTCGATAATTATCATGTATTTTTTTTCAAGGAAACACATGTAACAGAACAATTGTACACAAGCTGTGTATTCATCCACAACAACAAACTCCTCCAGGCAATGTTGACCTTTTGGGTTCACTTCGAAGACTGATTTATGACCTTTTGGGTTTAAAGGCGCATTAACTTTCACTTTGACAATACAAGATTAAATAAGTAAAGTATGTTCTTTCTTGGCTTCTAACATTTACAAGAACAGAATGTTAAATAATTATTCATTATATGCTTTCAGTTAGGTTCGATTTCATGAAGAACTGCCTCATAGGTCTCATAGTAGTTTGTGAGCCTCACATGGGGGACTCACATGGGCTTAAAACCAAAGACCAGGTCAACCAAAACTTGAACATTTGTATTTGCTGCTTCTCCGCTAAGCACATGTCATTAAGGAGCAAGAGCATAGCATGGTCAGCTCGTAGTCTGAATAATGTATCTGAAATATTTGTCACGGAAATCATCATATATCACGGTTTATACAAAAAATTTGAATCTAAAAATAATCGATGTACACATCAAATGTTTACTACTGACACTGCTTCAAGTTGGAAGATGTTAAGAAATTTTATGTGTACAGTCAATATAAATAAGAAGATATGGTATGAGTGCCAATGAGACAACTCTCCATTCAAGTCACAATGTATAATAAATTGCTTCGCCGAGCGCAGCTGGATACGAACGCAGAGGTCCAACCCTGAACAGTTGGGGCAAAAATGGATACAATATTCGCGCTTGATACAGGTCTGAATTTGGATTGTAATAAAATATTTGACACATAATAGGTTTCTGACACAGAATAACTGTAGTCAAAGAACTTAGAATTGGTTATATGATTTGAATATATATTCAATTTTTTGCTTTTGTGCAATACACTTTGCTGTTGCAAATTGACCCACCCTCCCACCACAAAAAAAAATAAATAAATTTACCCCCCCCCCCCCCACACACTTTTTTTTTAATTTCTGAAATCTGAAATGAGAAAAAATTAACCCCCACAATTTCTTTTAACCCCCCCCATCAATTTTTTTTTTCACCTCCCCCCCCCCCCTTTTTCCCTCAAGATATGGTCATAATCTCAATTCAAATTTCCAATGGAATTTGCAACCATCATTACCCATTTAAATACATCATAAAAGTCTTAAAATAGAAAATGACATACATAATCATAGCTAAAATTAATATTCCTAAATAGTAACTTCTAAAAATAAATTGACAGCTAATCATCTCAAGACAATACAACATTTCTTTATACACAATTTTAAAGCAGTGTAAGGGAGATAATCAAAACGTTGTGTTTGGATTGCCTCCCTTACACTGCTTTTAAATTGTCTTAACCCTTTCCCAGACGAATCCCGGTTTACCAGAATTCACGCTTCAGAAAGCTGACGATGAGTCCCGGTTTACCAGGATCGGAATACCTCTTTTACATTTCCCGCTAAAAACATTGGAAACACAAGTTATCTATCTTTGTTGAATACCGGGATGAAAGTGTAAACATGGCGCTTCCGTTTGTTGAAAACCGTGTCGAAATCAGATGAAATTTACAGATTTTACTAGAATTTGAAATAAGGAAACATTTTTTTTGAAAGAATATGGAAGAATTGAAGCCAGACTAGTATACTTTTTTGACATAAAATGCCGTTTTATGTACAAAAACACTTGGAATGGACATCGTTCAGTGTAAGGAATTTGTACAACCTTGTTGAATTTTTCAAACTTTTGCAGTTTTGGGTTAAATGATTACGATTTGGGGTCAAAAAGTTGAATTTCAAGAATTTCATCTCTCTAATGCCGAAAATTTGCAAATTTTGATTTTTTATGAAGACAAGAGTGCACACGCTGAAATGTCTCGCCTTCTTTACTAAACATTGATTTTATGTTGATAGTCCTAAATACAAAGCTTTACTACAAGTAACACATAAACTTAACATGATCCAAGAAAATGAGGTCAAGGTCAGATAAACCAAACGAGAAATACATGTACACCTTACAATCATTCAATAAACCAAACATGGTTGACCTATATAGCTATTGCTTATTGTTTCTAAGAAACAGTCTTAAACAAGAAAACTTAACATTGACCAATGAACCATGAAAATGAGGTCAAGGTCAGATGAACCATGCCAGACAGACATGTACACCTTACAATCAATTTAGGCATTAAATATAGTTGACCTATTGTTTATAGTATCTAACATGTCTAAGAAACAAACTTAACCATGAAAACTTAACATTGACCAATGAACCATGAAAATGAGGTCAAGGTCAGATGATACCTGCCAGACAGACATATACACCTTACAATCCTTCCATACATCAAATATAGTTGATCTGTTGCTTATAATTGAAGAAAAACAGACCAAAACATAAAAACTTAACACTGAGAAATGAACTGTGAAAATGAGGTCACGGTCAAATAAAACCTGTGAGTCTGGCATGTACATCATAAAATATTTCCATACACCATTTATAGTTGACCTATTGCATATAGTATTAGAAAAAAAGACCAAAACTCAAAAACTTAACTTTTGACCACTGAACCATGAAAATGAGGTCAAGGTCAGATGACACCTACCAGTTGGACATGTACACCTTACAATCATTCCATATACCAAATATAGTAGACCTACTGCTTATAGTATCTGATATATGGACTTGACAACGAAAACTTAACCTTGTTCACTGATCCATGAAATGAGGTTGAGGTCAAATGAAAATTGTCTAACGGGCATGAGGACCTTGCAAGGTATGCACATACTAAATATATTTTTCCTATTACTCATAATAAAAAAGAAATTAACATTACAAAAAATGTTGACTTTTTTTTCAAGTAGTCACTGAACCATGAAAATGAGGTCAAGGACAATGGACATATGACAGACGGAAACTTCGTAACATATAAGGCATCTGTATACAAAGTATGAAGCATCCAGGTCTTCTAGCTTCTAAAATATAAAGCTTTTAAGAAGTTAGCTAACGCCGCCGCCGGATCACTATCCCTATGTCGAGCTTTCTGCAACAAAAGTTGCAGGCTCGACAAAAAAATGATCAAAACATTAACAAAACTGTGTCCATGGTGTAAGTGAATAATATAAAGACATAAATAACTACAGACAAGTTTTTATTGATATTCAATATGAAGATCTCCCACTTGTGTCATAATAGCCAGGGAAGCCATCGTCTCAGAGTAGCTTCTGTCAGGCCGGCTATCAGTGAAAGGGTTAAGTAATTGTCCATTAACCAGGCAACCCTTGTTTTTCCCCCTTTTTTGCCCCTAATTCGTAAATGGTTTGAGCCATAACCCCCCCAAAGAAAATCTGAACTATCCCTTTGTGGTATGGAAACTTGTGGTATAATTTCAGAGAGATCCATGTACACCGTTCCACAAGTTATTGTCTGGAAACTAGAAAAATGCTTATTTGGGCCCCTTTTTGGCCCCTATTTCCTGAACTGTTAGGACCATAACCCCCAAAATCAATCCCAACCTTCCTTTTGTGGTTATAAACCTTGAGTTTAAATTTCATAGATTTCTATTTCATTATACTAAAGTTATTGTCTGGAAACCAACTGTCTTTGGACGACAACCACGTGATACAAATATACGACCGCAAAATTTTTTGAGGTCGTATAAAAAGTTAACAATTATAGGTCAAAGTACAGCCTTCAACATGGAGCCTTGGATCACACCGAACAGCAAGCTATAAAGGGCCCGAAAATGACTAGTGTAAAACAATTCAAACAGGAAAACCAACAGTCTAATCTATATAAAAAACGAAAAACGAGGAACACCTATGAACTACACCAACAAACGACAACCACTGAACAACAGGCTCCCGACTTAGGACAGGTGCATAATAATGCAGCTTGTTTAAACGTTTTAACAGGCGCCATCCTTCACCCTAACCCGAGACAGTAGT
Organism: Mytilus californianus; assembly: GCF_021869535.1. NCBI lineage: Eukaryota > Metazoa > Mollusca > Bivalvia > Mytilida > Mytilidae > Mytilus > Mytilus californianus. The sequence continues at coordinate 1,229,355 of NW_026262686.1, forward strand.
GTAACATTACAACATGAAAAGACACACTATAAAATATCAATTAAAATGGCTTAACTCGATCAACAAGACATTTAAACAAAAACGAGAAAACATACACTGATGAAATAAGTTTGATCTATGACACAATACTGTATTAAGAGACCACTCAAAGGAGAGGGCAAAAGTGGTCTCTTAATACAGGTAGTCTTTGAATACAGGTCCCCCAATTTGAATAGAAGGAAGCATTTATGTGTATCTCAATGTTTGAACGTACTAATGAAAGTACACAATACGGTATTGGTCTCGAATGTATATCCGCTAGGACTAATTATGAGAACTGTTCATTATGTAGATAAATTTTTCTTTGCCTTTTTGCATTTTCGTCAAATTTTTTTCATATATCACTAGCAAATGACTAGACAAGGTTCTTGTTATATTTTATCCATTTTAATTCTTGTGAAATTACCCTAGGGTGCAGACTGCAGAGCCTTCAAATGTTCTCAAGAATTTTTATATTAATTGTCTCACTATATATGTAACTCAGGCAACAGTATTGCTTCTCAGCTTGAGAAAAGACTCCATCACAAATTTGAGAATACGTTTTATTCAATTAAAAATATAATTTGATAGCTTGTTCCTTATAACAATACTAACTATATTGTGTAATCATCAACTTCATCATTGCCATAGTAAAATAATAAATAGTTACTTAAAAAAGGAGGGTTTAGCATGTTTAGTGACATATTTGATTCATGGTAAATGGAATTTGCACATGAAAAATCTGTGTAAATTTCACCGATGATCAGAGGAATATTTTTAGTAAATAGTTACATGTACTTTTATAAATTGTGACTTGGATGGAGAGTTGTCTCATCAAGCTCATTGGCACTCATACCACATCTTCTTATATCTAAGTATTGTTGATTTATGACATTCCAAAAATCAAAAATCATTTCTCAATTTGATCTACAGGTCTTATAACTTTATTAAACAAAAACAAAGTTTGTATTATCAGCTTGGGAATTGGCTTGTACATCTGTCAGTGTGTATGTAAGGATTTGTTGTAAAGCCAGTTGAAAGATTTGTTTAAGATCAAAGTCATTTGAAAAATTGCTTATTATTGTAATAGTGTTGATTAAAGTTGATGGTACTAACTTCTGCAATACATATGTTTTTAGTATAATTATGCATAAACAATGATAAACTTACAGTCCACATTATTAATATAAACTTTAAACTTCTACAGCATCAAATTTAGACATTAAATAGGTCGCCCATATTGGTGGGGTAACTGCCGGCACTGGCATGTGGCATGGAAAAAAGGGGGGTACTATCTGCGATTGCTGGGTCGGTGAGGTCACAAAAAAGGAAGCCATCATTTTGATAATTACTATTCATATTGTCCATATTGTTCATGAAGGGCTGGCTGGACATGTAATTGTTCATCAGAAATGTTTGTTGTAAACATGCAACCGCCATGATGGCGGACAAATCAAACACACCCACATTTGGCTCAACTTTACCCTTTGCTTTTTATTCGCTTTTTCTTTGGTCGACAGGACTCTTGTGGTGAAGCCATTTGGAACTAACAAATTATTTTAATACGTGTACCATTATACTGCTCAGTCTTCTAAAATAGTTACTGTCTACATTTTTTCAGAGCCGGTGTAAATAAACTGCCATACAACAAGGGAGATAATTGATTATTAATATATACTTTAAAGTTTAAGTAATTCTCTTCACCACCTGACCACAATGTTTCATGCATATACAGATATATACTATGTATACAGATATAAACTATGTATAGTAATTCTGAAAAATACAATGATACCTGCAGAATTCTAAGCTGCAACCTCAGGATCTAAAGGCATTACACTAGCTAGCTGCTGAACCATACTCTTAGGTCCTTATGAAGTTTTTTGACAATTTGCAGTTTGTCAAATGTTCAAAAAATTCATAAGGACCTAATATATGATACCGCAGCTATGCTATGCACTAACTGACTGAGCCTAAAGATCTTTCCTTATTTAACAGAGTTAGATTCCATTTGAATCCCTAGATACAATTGTATACAACATAGTCAAGAAATATTATGGTATTTGTCGGACACAAGATGATGTTTGACACAAATGTAGCTGTTAATATACACCTTATCGCTATTTGGAAATCTGTCCCGCTTGAACTATTGACGTCATACAACAATCACTTTTCCATTGCAGTGATCGGGAAGGACGTGCGCCATGCGCCAATTGCGCTTTTTGACCAGAAATGGCGCATAGAGTGACAAATGTAAGTGCCCATGTGGCGCACAATATTTTTCACTTCGTTTTGAAACGTTTAGATATCCTAAAATGGATTTCCCATCGTGTTTCGTGTCGCCATGTGTGTGTGTACAAAACTGTGTAGTGTTAGCTCCAACGATAGGAGCACCGCCTGTATATTTTTGGGACGTCTCGGGCGTTTTCCTATGGTAATAACACTAACATGCGGTATAACTGATTACCGAAAAAAACGTAATTAGTTTAAACATATTTATTTATAGTGGATTGGAAAACAAGTTATTGCAACTTATATTAATTCCTTTCCAAAAAACGTTTTTAACCATCATTCATGGTATAAATTTTTATAAACAACTTAAAATTTGTGAAATTTGGCTAGTACAGACGAGATTTTTTTTCTCTAATTATAATCTTTAAAGTAAGCTTGCTATTTTGATTGAAAAACCCAAAAGCCTTTTTATGAATTAAGTATTTGTCTCCACAAAAGGCGCTAAAATGTCCTTGTCAATTTTTGGTCTTTGGCTCGTTTGAATATTTTGTAAACATGCCATTTCAGCGAATTTTTGTTGTCCCTTATCAATTAACGAAACTCTCTACTGTTATTTCTTGTCATCGTGATGATGTTATAATAATACAAGAAGTGCAGAGGAAATGTCAGAAACGTCCTCTAATACGGAACGTCTGGAATAAAGGATGGCAATCGTCGAAGACCCAAATGTAATGTAAAAAAAAACATGAACATGAACAAGGCAACAGTACCAGTTTTAACATTGTAGATAAAGGTTATCGTAAATATTGCCCGGTTTTGGAAGAAATTATTCATTGAAATTGAAATTACAAAAGCACAGGAACAATATCCATGATATCAATTAGAATCATACCAGTAACCACTACCTCTTTGCTGAAATATACACTTTTTCTTTTTCTTTTCATTGTAAACGAATGGCCCACACATTTGACAACATGGCCCATTAATTCTAAAAATGGCCCATTGAATATATGTTTGGGGGGCCCTGGGCCCATAGAGAAAAAATCCTTCCAGATCACTGCATTGTGGCATCAGATATTTTGTATTATGAAGTCAAAATTTTACGGGAACCTTTGTGATGTCCAGTAATAGCGGACAAATAGCGATAAGGTGTATTGTAAAAACTTACAAATTAGTTCAAGGATTAACACAATAATTTAATTAAACTTACAACACCTTCAATTTTAACCCGTCAATCATCATCATTGTACCACATCATCACCCTTACTGCAATCATCATCATTGTACCACATCATCACCCTTACCTCAATCATCATCATTGTACCACATCATCACCCTCACAATATATACATTATCAAAAATCAGGAAGGAGAAAAAAGTAATTTTTAATTAAATTTATGGACCGAGAAATTCTTACCTGGGGCGGAGCAATCCGCACACACCTCTGTGGCGGTCCTTCCTTTCACCCTGGACATGAAAACTAATGCAGATGAGTAAGAATCTGCATAAAAACAATTGAAAGAGATGACTGTTTACTAAAGATTCATCACACAATAGTGTACTTCCATTTTGATCAACAGTTTCGTACATATGAAAGCTAATTATATTTTACAAATGTTAACACAGATTTGTTTTATTTTCATAAAATATAATTTTTCATAACTTTAATTTCTATTTTTCATGAAAAAAATTACAAAATAGAAATTTAATACCAAATCGCAGTTTCGTATTTTCTTTTTTATGTCGTAAAATAGGAAAAAAAATGTGTTTTTTAAGATATTTTTTTTGCAAATAGTTCTTAGAGCTATTTATTTATTTCTGCTACCTTTACCTATATTCAAAGAGCTGGTATTTTGTTTGATAAGTAGTGTCGTAAACCACACGGAAGAAGATTTATAACCGACCACAACAAATGAGTCATATTTTCGTCTGTCAAAATGTATTTTCAAAGTGAAGAGAATAAGTTTTAGACAGAATGTCAGCTAAGACATTAGGAGAACAATTCCCACTTCACTGGCTAGTTTGGGATAACAATTTTAGTGAATTAGACATAGAGTTGGCAAAGGACATTGTGAGTACAGTATTGATTTCTGATGATTTTTGATTTTAATAGAAAGTGATTAATTTCTTCCTCATTACTAATTCACTAGGTCAAAATCTGTTGTTAGATCAGTTACTGGGTTCTCTAGCCAAAGTTTTGAATTAAGTCTTTTCGTACAATTTGTGATTTTACTGGGATCCATATTGGATTTTTTTTAGCCCTTTATTTTTTTTTATTTATAGATATGCATATGTGCAATCAATTTAATAATCATGAGGCAGGTGTTGCATGTGAAAGAGGACACAGTCCTTATTAAAGAATTTTATTTTTATTATATTGTTGTCACTATTCTTTTAGACTTTTTGGTAATCAGATATACAACTTAGCTGGAAATCATATGCGCTAAAGTTTTTAAACTGATTATGCTATTTTTGCTTTACAGAAAGTCAACATACCTTTGCTAACTGGTACCATTCCAAATACTAAATTTAAATTAGGACAGTCTATCCTGAATTTGGCGGTATTAACTTGATTTTCATTCCTCATCCCTAATCAAAGAATAAATAAAGAATTTATTATTATATTATTATTATTATTATCCCAAATTTATATAACGAGAGAGAGGCGAAAGGTACCAAAGAGACATTCAAACAAACAAGTCGAAAATAAACTGACAACGCTATGGCTAAAAAAGAAAAAGACCAACAGACAAACAATAGTACACAAAACAAAACATTGAAAACTAAAGACTGGGCAACAGGAACCCCACCAAAAACTGGGGGTGATCCCAGGTGATTTTGAAAGGTAAGCAGATCCTGCTCCACATGAGGGTATGAATGCCCTTTACCATTTGTTTACCGTCAGGGGCAAGGGTCCTTAAACGGTCATATTTGCCAGTCATGACCTCAACTGAAAGCTATTTGTCCTAAACGAAAAATTGGGAATTAGGACAAATTTTATTTTTTTACAGAAATAATTTCTGTCATTTTATTGAGATCAGGTTTCTTAATCGCCATTTTGCACTTGTTTTTGTTTTATAATCCCTTTCTGTAATAAAACTGCCAGTCCAGTATAGTTTGATAATCATTATATCTATATTAATGCCTTCGTGAAATATTGGCTACTGATCGCTAATCACTTTTTACCTGTGTTTTTAATTCACACCTGACATTGATCACAAGCTCAGACCTAATATCATAAAGAAATTAAAATTCCATGACAACTGTATTCCAGGGTTCTCACTAAGGATTTTTGAAGATGAGTCCAGGGACTCGTCATTTTTGGCCATGGTGAGTCCAACAGTAAGAAGAAGATATTTTATTGCAATATAATTTATCATTTTAGTCTCCATGACCTAATTATAGAGCAATGAAATAACATTAAATTCAAATTACTTTAAACTTTTGCTATAAAATGATGATATGTGTGTTCAGTTTATACAAAATATTTCAATCTTGATGCATCTTTGGACACACCAGTTTTGAAAATGGTGAGTCTAGACAGATTTTCATGAGTCCAGATGGACTCGCCTTAGTGAGAACCCTGTATTAATTATTTTCAGCAAAGACATTCAATTATTCTGATTTAAAATTCAAAACTTAATTAAATTTACATAGAAAAAAGTTATTTTTCATGAGTAACACATGTGCTTTATTTACTATGTTATATGCATGAGTGAAATTGTCTTCTCTACTTAATCGTAAAATGCAAAATGATTTCATGCTAAATTAAACGAGTGCAACTATTATCTGTTATATTCAAACACAGCAAAAATTCCGGTTTTAATTTCGTCTTCAAAATTGAAAGAAACCATGAACGTTAGCCATGTCTGAGAAATTACCTTTTTGAGTCATTAAATCATTTCAATTTTAAACTGGTCTTGAACGTTTTTAGAAAACTGGTAAGTAAATGTGATGAAACAGTCAATACAAGTTCGTTGATGCTATGAATATCTACTCTAGTGTGATGACGACAATTTGAAAAAAAGCATCAACTTTTAAGTCATCTGAAAATAACCGCAATTGTGTGAAAAAATTTCCAGATCCTTGGTCAGGTGTCAAACAGTCATTTTCGTCTACTGTTAGCGTTAAATTGGTTAAATTTTATCGTGATTGGTCAAAATATCCTTATCGTGATTCGTCATAGGTCTAAAAAAATTATCTGTTATCGTTATTTTTGGGAAGAATTAAACATGATTCGTCAAAATCAGCATGATCAGTCGAATTTTTTTATCATCATAGATAAACAAAAATGATTAATGTACATTTTATCGTCATGCACCAAAAACTACTGTTAACATCATTTGGCAAGATTTTTTACCATTATTTGTCATGAAGGTATATACCCCCATTATGACCCTCATATTATGGATATCAAATCTTAAAGCAAGCCACATTCTGGATTTTCTTATTTTCAACCTGAAAAATTTGTTCATTGTTGTTGGTTTCCCATTTTGAACTTTTCCCAAGGGAGATAATGTTTTCATCTCCTGATTATTGAGGGCATTGTTATCAAGCAAATATTTGAGCTTGTATGGGACTTTCTAGCTGTAGTCCTCTATCTGTATGTCAGCTGAATTGTGAAAAAAAGTGGTGGACGAATTATCACTGGCAAGAAAGTTTTTATCCCGCCTTTGATGGAAATTATGGTTAAATTCAGAGGCTGGTTGACAAAATTAAACAATAGGGATATCACATGCCTTTTAAAGTTTTTGCAAAGTGCAAAATAGAGAACGCAAAGGTGGCCTGAATGAGGTTTCATGACAATAAAACAAGGTTCAATCTACCATTTTCTACATTCATGACATAAGGAAATGCCTGTACTAGGTTAGGAATACTAGTATGACAGTTGTTCCATTCGTTTGATTTGTTTGAGCTTTTGATTTTGCCATATGATGAGGGGCTTTCTGTTTTGAATTTGCCTTGGAGTTCGGTATTTTTGTTACTTTACTTTTTTCAAGGCATGCAAGACCGTCCAACTTCATTAGAAGTACTTCACAGCTCAAAACACTTCCAAGTCTGTCAGCGTAACTTCTTTGTATGATCAAATGATTAGTAACTGTAGACGGTCAACTATTCATAAGACTTTTTCCTTGCTATGAGTTACATTAGACTTGCAGAAAAGGAATCAAGTTTAATAGTTCAATGAAATTACTTGAATTACAACTGGTGACACATTTTTGCTGTATATCAGACAATTGTTTTCATTGTTATAACACAATACACCAACTTTTTGAAGAAAGTGGAGATAACTCTTGTATTGTTTTTACAATAGCTGCTGTCCTTTCTGTATTAATGTTAACTCTATAGGGTTAAGTACTTGACTGTACATATAATACAGTCATATTGTTTATTTCTTCATCTATTCAGCATAACAAAGAATTGAAAGATCCCCGCGGAAGGACACCTCTCCATTTGTCTGTATGTCTGGGTCATGTGGAGAGTACTAAGACACTGCTTAGATATGGAGCCAATGCAAATGCTGAAAATAAAGGCTATTGGTCAGGTAAGTTTATGTATGATCATGATGATTGATGTAGGGTAAACTTTGATGTAAAATCAAGATAAAAATAAAGCTGTGGTCTGGTTGTCAATGAAACAAACACCTAAAACAGACCACATGACCAATAGACAAGAATTTTAATAACTACAGGTCACCGACAGTCTTCAACAAACAAAAATCAACCAACCTATTGTAGGAATGGCTACTTAGTAAAGTATAAATGCAGATACAATAAACATGATAAATGAAAGTTATTGATAAGAGGTGTTCCAGTTTATTTATGTATAGGACTAATGATAATGTCATGAATGTCAAAAAGTGATAGATATTGGTCAGGGTTTGAGTTAAGATACCTAACCATGCTTGAAACTACTTCATAGTTAAAAAAATGAAATGTTTATATTGAATATATGGTAAAGAATTCCTTGTAAAAATGTCAGGATCAGTGCTCTTTCATGGTCTCTGTTAAATTTATTCACAACTTTTTTTTAGACTATTGGTAATTTGTAGAGCTGATTGAATATACACACCTGAATTTTGCTGAATACCTTATGCTGACCTCTAGATGTCTCTTGATTTTTTGTGTCATTGGGTTGTTTAATTTTTCATTGATATACATGTATAACCAACACCTCATATTATTCATGTGTATATTATATTAATCAGTGTTAATAGCACATCAGAAGTCCGGACTATTACACATTGTATTCAAACCTAAGGGAGTACGAATAATAAAGAATAACAGTACTGTAGTTGAAGAGTTACCACTGTCAATTGGTGATTTAAATATAGTAAAAAAGATATTTCCCTATTGATGGCGACAACTCTTCAACTACAGTACTGTTATTCCTATACTAATGCCAGATTACAAAATGAAATGATATGTTAGAGCTTGAAAAAATGCTTGAATTAATATTTGAACATGTTGAAATAGAATAAAATTCTGTGAAACTTCATGATGTTGTTAAATTTTAGATTTTATTGTAGTAATCGAACATTTGTAGATCCAAGAAATTCAATATGGAGACTCACTCTTTAGTTACAATATCTCAGCACAGGGGCGCTTACGTATCATGGATGTTTTGGGGCGGAAATATATGCCAGTCGACTGGTATGTCTTATACATAATGTTAATAGGTCCGCTATTAACACAATGTATAACTCATACCAGTCGACTGGCATATATTTCCGCCCCAAAACATCTATGATACGCCAGTCGACTGGTATGCGTTATACATAATGTTAATAGGTCCGCTATTAACACAATATATAACGCATACCAGTCGACTGGCATATATTTCTGCCCCAAAACATCTATGATACGCGCCCCTGTGATCTCAGATATGGATTTGATGGTAAATTTAATTTTAGCCAATGAAAAAAGTTGTATAAGAATTACATTTTGTTATTCAGGGTATTTGAAACCTTTTTTTTTATAGTGTTACATGAAGCAGTCAGTACTGGTGACCCAGAACTAGTACAGATAGTACTAAAGCATAGGGACTATCAGAGATACAGTAAGAGAACTGTTGGTGTTCCAGAACTTCTACAGAAACTAAAAGAGGTATGTATAGAAGGACAGGGGGGGGGGGGGGGGGGTACTTATAAAGTGAAAAATGGAATTGAAACAAAATGAAATATAGCGAAACGCAACGAAATATAATGAAACAAAACGAAATGGAAAATGAAGGAATGTAATACAACGAAATCAAAGCGAAATAATATATTTTTAGCCCAATAGCACTTAAGAATCTGACCCTTTAGGTTTATGCAATTGTGTGGTGCTCTTGATAGTTATCATTGTTACAAGCACGTTCAAACAGTATATTTAAGATGAAAGGAAATACCCCTATGATATCTTAATTAATGATTGCAAATTAATTAATTGTTTATTAAAAGACTGCATACTTTTCTACAACCCTGTGTGGACGTGCAGTACTTGTAACGTACAATATAACACTTTGATGTTTTAAGAATACTTTTTAAGGGCTTTGTCTTTGATCCTGTCGGCTCTCTTTACATGCTTTATATGGGTAAGTTGTGAGCCTGAGAAAAAAAATTCAAAGGTCTTTGAAGTTTTCTAAAACCTATTCAGCACCAGATGTTGCACGGGCTTCAGCCGGGTATATATAAAAGGGAAATTTTTTATTCAAACTTTATTACACAAAATGGAGCCCAATGAGAAGGAAAAGGAAATGCAAGTACCATCATACATGTACATTTTAAAATTTATTTCGACAGTGCTTGTAGTTTAAGAAACAGAACTTAAAAACATTTTGATGTTGAGTCATTTCCATTTTCAGTAGCAAACTAGCTGATATCTGATATCTTAATGACAAAATATACAATATTTCAGTATTTTTCACTATATTTGGTGTATGTAATGATTGTAAGGTGAACATGTCCAACTGGCAGGTATCATCTGACTTTGACCTCATATCAATATTAAGGAAGAGGTGCACTATCTTAATAATTTGGTTTATATGATGCTAGTAAGATGTATATTGCTGTTTGGAAGATGTCATCTCACCTTGACCTTATTTTCATGGTTCATCGGTCAAAGTTCAATTTTCGTCATGTACATGTAGTTTGTTTCTGAGATACTTTAAGCAATTGGTTTACTATATTTCAGTGAAAGGAATGATTTTGTACAGCTTCCATGTCTGTCTGAAAGATTTATCTCACCTTCACTTCATGTTCATTTATCACTGCAATATCAATTTAATGTAAAGCTTGTAGTATAAACTTTTATTTTGACTTTCTACATTAATTCAGTTATGAACACTAAAACAGGCTACACATTTCACATGTTTCAGGGTGTCCACTTTTGTTTAAAACATTGACAAGAATTTAGATAATACAGATCAAACAGACTTGAGTGTTTAAAAATATGCTGTTTTAATGTAGTTGTAACAATGATAACTATCAAGAGCATAAACCTAAAGGGTCGGATTCTTAACTGCTATTTGGCTAAAAATATATTATTTCGCTTTGTATTTTGTGTCTTCATTTTCCATTTCGTTTCGTTACGTTATCTTTAGTTGCCTTTTGTTATATTTCGTTGCATTTTGTTATATTTCGTTGTTGAAGACCATATGTTGTCTCAAGTTTTTGTTGTTGTGGGGTTGCTGTTTAATTGGTGTGTTCCCTACATCTATCTCATTTTAATTGATATTATTTGAAAGTATTTTGTATGTTTTGACATCTGTAATAATATGACCTTGAGATAAGCATTTTTTTCTGATATTTGTCAAGCATGCAACATTTGTTGAGGAGTGAGACATAGCGATCCTACATTCCCTCATCAACTTTGGCTAAGTCAACATTTGCTGAGGAGTGAGACATAGCGATCCAACATTCCCTCATCAACTTTGGCATAGTCAACATTTGTTGAGGAGTGAGACATAGCGATCCTACATTCCCTCATCAACTTTGGCATAGTCAACATTTGTTGAGGAGTGAGACATAGCGATCCTTCATTCCCTCATCAACTTTGGCATAGTCAACATTTGTTGAGGAGTGAGACATAGCGATCCTACATTCCCTCATCAACTTTGGCATAGTCAACATTTGTTGAGGAGTGAGACATAGCGATCCTACATTCCCTCATCAACTTTGGCATAGTCAACATTTGTTGAGGAGTGAGACATAGCGGTCCTACATTCCCTCATCAACTTTGGCATAGTCAACATTTGTTGAGGAGTGAGACATAGCGATCCTACATTCCCTCATCAACATTGGCATAGTCAACATTTGTTGAGGAGTGAGACATAGCGATCCTTCATTCCCTCATCAACTTTGGCATAGTCAACATTTGTTGAGGAGTGAGACATAGCGATCCTACATTCCCTCATCAACTTTGGCATAGTCAACATTTGTTGAGGAGTGAGACATAGCGATCCTACATTCCCTCATCAACTTTGGCATAGTCAACATTTGTTGAGGAGTGAGACATAGCGTTCCTACATTCCCTCATCAACTTTGGCATAGTCAACATTTGTTGAGGAGTGAGACATAGCGATCCTTCATTCCCTCATCAACTTTGGCATAGTCAACATTTGTTGAGGAGTGAGACATAGCGATCCTACATTCCCTCATCAACTTTGGCAAAATTGGCATAGTCAACATTTGTTGAGGAGTGAGACATAGAGATCCTACATTCCCTCATCAACTTTGGCAAAGTCAACATTTGTGGAGGAAAGAGACATAGCGATCCTATATTCCCTCATCAACTTTGGCATAGTCAACATTTGTTGAGGAATGAGACATAGCAATCCTACATTCCCTCATCAACTTTGGCGACGTCAACACTTGTTGAGGAGTGAGACATAGCGATCCTTCATTCCCTCATCAACTTTGGCATAGTCAACATTTGTTGAGGAGTGAGACATAGCGATCCTATATTCCCTCATCAACTTTGGCATAGTCAACATTTGTTGAGGAGTGAGACATAGCGATCCTACATTCCCTCATCAACTTTGGCTTAGTCAATATTTGTTGAGGAGTGAGACATAGCGATCCTATATTCCCTCATCAACTTTGGCTTAGTCATGTTAGTCAACATTTGTTGAGGAGTGAGACAAAGCGATCCTACATTCCCTCATCAACTTCGACATAGTCAACATTTGTTGAGACGTGAGACATAGCAATCCTACATTCCCTCATCAACTTTGGCATAGTCAACATTTGTTGAGACGTGAGACATAGCAATCCTACATTCCCTCATCAACTTTGGCATAGTCAACATTTGTGGAGAAGTGAGACATAGTGATTCTTCATTCCCTCATCAACTTTGGCATAGTCAACATTTGTGGAGAAGTGAGACATAGAGATCCTACATTCCCTCATCAACTATGGCATAGTCAACATTTGTGGAGAAGTGAGACATAGTGATCCTACATCCCTCATCAACTATGGCATAGTCAACATTTGTGGAGAAGTGAGACATAGTGATCCTACATTCCCTCATCAACTATGGCATAGTCAACATTTGTGGAGAAGTGAGACATAGTGATCCTACATTCCCTCATCAACTTTGGTATAGTCAACAGTTGTGTTCAGTCTATGTTTTCTATTTAGACATCAATAGCTTTGTGAAACCTTCATGAAATTGATTAAAACTTGGACAGAAGCTTTTTCATGATCAAAAGACAGTACCCAGTGTTAAATTTTGAAATATTTTGTCATTTGTCTGTATTTCAATGATAAGTGGATTTAGTTTTTTTTTTCACAGTAAACATTAAGATACAATCTGGGCTATTTCAGATATAATAACCTTGTCAAAACTTCATGGAGCGTTTTTTAAACTTGGACAGAAGAATAGACACTTGCAGTGTTTCAGCTAGGTCGTTTTCACAGGGCGGTCCGCCCGCCCTTTCCCGAGGGCCGCCCTGTGCCCTTTTTACAGTTTTTTACCTTTTTTGAAGATCGATTGGTATATTATTTTGTTTGTATTGATATGATCAGCCAATTACGAAAATTTACCTGACGACAAGTATATGACTTTGTTTACGACCCCAAGCTAATCAACGGTTACAACAGGTGTCATAATCTGTTGTTATAGGTAATCCGTTTATCGGATGGGTCATTTAATGATCATCAACATTAATTCATTCAAATAGAATCGGTCAGTCGGCATTTGTCTTTGAACTTGAAGAAATGTTCATACAACTTGGGCACAATTAGCAATGTTTACCGTAGTTTCATGGAGAAAACGTAATTGACAGAAAGTTGAAAATCATAATCAACTCGTTAAAAACATTGCTCTTATTGTTTTCCGTGAAATAAATAGCAAATTAAGACGTATTTTTCATTGACTGCCTTCATTTTTTATACGAAAATAACAAAATCGGCCGCCATATTGTTGATCGTATCTACATCTTCTACATACTGTTTATTATCCTCCAAAGAAGGAGCACACCCAAATAAAGAAAGATAACTCAATCTTATTTTTTCCTAGCATTGAGTAACCTACTAAGATATTATAAAATATGTCTTCATACTTCTGGCTTTAGAATTTATATGTTTAGGTGTTTTGAGTTATGGGAAAAGTTAAAGAGGGTCTTAGTAGCAGGGCTGGTAGGGTGCCTTGGTCATCTTTTTCTGTATTTTTTATTTTCAATCCAAATTTTCACTGTTCACTATATCCTAACATTGTGCATTTACAGCTGTTTTGTGCTGTATTGCCATTAAGCACAGAAAAGGTAGAAAGGTGTTTAGTTTATGTTGTTTTTTTTGGAAAAGGGGGGGGGGGGAGGGTGAGCATAGTAAGTTAATTTACCTCTATTGGTTTATAGTGATGTGATGTATGAATGTGTATTGACATGTTTTATGAACATGTCGTACATGTCGTATGAATTACATTTTCTAATGCAAATTTTATAGAATAAATAATCAAAACAACAACTTATGCATCTTTATTAACAACATATACAGTAAAAAAAAGAATGTGAACTCGTGATACACACAGAAATGTAGACAAAAGAAATGAGCAGTGCCTTTTCCTTTCATAAAAAAGTGCCCTGCCCTCCACTGGCACCCTGCCCCTTTTGATTTCTAGCTGGAGCACTGAATCTTTATTAAAACATGCCCTTTTCATATTATCATATCACGCGTTAAATGCCCTTTTTCAGGATTGGCACCCTGCCCTTTTGAAATCCTAGCTGGAACACTGACTTGTCTATTGTTTGAAACAATTAATTGATCTAACCTATAGTTTTCTTCTGGGGTTTCATTTGTTCATTAAGCCCCCCCCCCACACACGTCTCCATTTATTCATATTTATTGGTGTTGTACTATGATGTTTGTTGTTTGATTGCTGTCTTATTGATGTTTACCCAACATTTATTTTCATCAATAATGAAAAATAAAATTTCATGGTAATGATCAAAGTATTAAAATCAAGCAAATCCCAGACTATCAAAATCTCTGATCCTTGTATTTTTATGAGGAATTCTTAATCATACACTTCATTTGAACTCTGGTGGATAGTTGTCTCATTGGCAATCATACCACATCAAAAGTTCATTGTATCTTTGAGCTTTTTTAAAATCTCCTGACTTTGAATTTTGGATATATTGCTGCAGTGGAATACAGATAGTATATGGTATATGATAAAAGTATTATTGGTGTACTTATGTGGAAGCATATATATATATTAGTCATTATAACAGGAAGTAATTCTAAATTAAATATATAACATTTCCTATGAGGAATAAAGTGTATTGTCACTTAAACAGGAAACTAGTGCTCAATGTAGGTAAAAGTCACTTGTTTATACTATTATCATATATATATCTCCTGTCAATGGAGTACACAATATTAAAAAAAAGCCAAATTCAGATAAAACTGACTGTTTGTTCAAATACGAAGTATAGATCCCTTAAAAAACTTTGCTTGGTATGCTAAATGACATAATTTAATCATCTATTTCAGTCTCCAGATTTTTATGTAGAGATGAAATGGGAGTTTACAAGCTGGGGTAAGTCTAAGATATACATAAGATTTTATATAGTTGGGATTCATTATTATTCGTGGGGTTCCAATTTTCTTTGATTTTGTGGGTATAGTTGAACCAAGAATTTAAATGTTCAACGAAGTACAAATTTCTTATAGGCTTGTTTGCAGACTTTTGTGAAACCACGAAATCAAATATCAACTTAAATACATTTTTTTCTCAATCTACAAACATGGGTACCTAAGAAACTAAATGATTCCACAGTATATAGAAATGGGAATTTACAAGCTAAAGTTACCCTGGGAAATTCTGAAAATTTATGTTCACAAGTTTGGATAAGCCTGAGAAATATAAGATTATATGTAGAGATGAAATGATGCTCACAAGCTCAGGTAAGTACGAGGTATGGATACGATTTTATGTAGAGATCAAATTGGAGTACAGTTAATATCTAAAAAAAGTTAAATTTATTCCTGTAAAATGATGATACTGATACAGCTAGGCCTTGTTATATTCATTTTTATAATGCTTATAGGCGATACACTACTTGTACATTATTTAGACTAGGAAAGGCAGAATTTACACACTGTCAATGTATATTTACTTATTTGAACTAGGCAAGCAAGGCAGGATTTACATGATTTACACATTGTCAAAATTAATTCACTTATTTGAACGAGGCAAGGCAATTTTTTACACATTGTCAAAGTTTAATTACATATTTGGAATAGGCAAGGCAGAATTTACACATAGTCAAAGTTTATTTACATACTTGGACTAGGCAAGGCAGAATTTACACTTAGTCAAAGTTTATTTACATATTTGGACTAGGCAAGGCAAGATTAACCCATAATCAAATTTATTTACTTATTTGAACTAGGCAAAACCGTTTTGATGATGTGGTTATCATTGTTATATTTACTATCAGTAGAGTAAATATAAGACTATTCCACAGAGACTGTTTTAAAAAAAGAAGAATATTGTGGTAGATTCTGCATCAGTTTGTTTATTAATTGATAGATATTGAATAGTATAATGTTCAATTGTTGTTATAAATCACAGGATGTACATGTATTTAGTATTTTAAACATTTACCTGAAAAATGATAAATTAGGATAATTATATTTGATTTCAGTGCCTCTTGTGTCTAGAATGTGCCCCAGTGATACATACAGAGTTTATAAAAGTGGTAGGTATTAAGGTTATTATTAGAAAAATCATAGATTTTCTACTTTCCATTTCCACCAAAATAACCAGATAACTCTCTAAAATCTGTTTCTTTAATGATTTTCAGATCAAATGTTGCCAAACTTTATCTTTTTTTTTTCAATGATATACGGAAAAATGTTTTCTTTCTATGTATTGTCAGCAGGCATTGTTGCCTATTTTCGTGAATAGCAAATTTAGAGGAAAGCAAGAAAATTCGACGTCATCATTTAATAGATTTTGACCAATAAAGAACTAATATCAAATGAAATACACACTGATTATGAGATAACAATCAACGGTTCAGGGAAAAAGTATTAATCAGTTAAGAATAGTTCAGGGAAAGTATAAATCAGTTAAGAATGGTTCAGGGAAAGTATTAATCAGTTAAGAATGGTTCAGGGAAAGTATAAATCAGTTAAGAATGGTTCAGGGAAAGTATAAATCAGTTAAGAATGGTTCAGGGAAAGTATAAATCAGTTAAGAATGGTTCAGGGAAAGTATAAATCAGTTAAGAATGGTTCAGGGAAAGTATTAATCAGTTAAGAATGGTTCAGGGAAAGTATGAATCGATTAAGAATTAGAGAAATAATGTTAATAGCAAAAATGAGCATATATACATGATAAAACGGATACAAATTTACCAGTATGACCAAAAACATCAGACTCTTCTAATTACTTTCAAAAACATGAAACAACTATTATAATAAAAACATTTATTAGGCTAATGATACGGACTCACACAACAAATAGTTCTATAATAATCAATAAACAAATTTAAGAATTACAAAGATAGAAATTCAAAAAATGTTAATACATAAAATTAACCCTAAAGACCAGTAGAAAAAATATAATGTAATACACATTTATAAATAGGGCTCGGGAAGGCGGGTTAAAACTGTTCTCTAAACTATGGAAATTGATACTCGACATTTCAACTCGAAATTCAAAAATAATACCAAAAGAACTTAAGTGTTTACCGTGTGAAAACTAATCTTGGAGTGAAGAAAAAAGGTATGTAATTTAACAGGTAAATGAAAGTGAGTATCAGTAGAATTCAACTGATAATCCAATAAGAAAAGTCTTGACAAACTTAGGATGACGAAAATTAAGTAGCAATTAAACAAATTTAATTCGTTAAGCCGAAAAAACAATAATGAAACCGTGAAAATTTTTAATCAGAATGGAAATTTCTTTCTCAGTAATTAATCATTTTTATTAAAATAAAAATTTCCAATTAGTTATTATTGCCATTGAATGTCAATTTTTATACGACCGCAAAAAAATTTTGTGGTCGTATATTGGTATGACGTTGGCGTCGACGTCGTCGTCCGGCGTCGTCGTCGTCCGAATACACATTGGTTTTCGCACTCTAACTTTAGTTTAAGTGAATGGATCTTTTTGAAATTTGACCATAAGGTTAAATACCACTAAAGGAAGGTTGGGATTGATTTTGGGGGTTATGGTACCAACAGTTAAGGATTTAGGGGCCAAAAATAAGCATTTTCTAGTTTCCAGACAATAACTGTGCAACGGTGTATGGATCTCTCTGAAATTATACTACAAGTTTCCATACCACAAAGGGATGGTAAGGATTTGCTTTGGGGGGTTATGGCTCAAACCGTTTAGGAATTAGGGGCAAAAAAGGGGGAAAAACAAGGTTGTCCTGGTTAATGGACAAATACTTTAGTACAAAACATAATTTAAAGCAGTGTAAGGGAGATAAATCAAATACATCATTGAAATTATCTCCCTTACACTGCTTTTAAATTATGTATAAAGTAATGGTTAATGAACAATAAAGATAATTTAAAACAGTGTAAGGGAGGTAATCCAAATACAATGTTTTAGTTACTTCCCTTACACTGCTTTTAAATTATGTTTAAAGAAATGCATATTTATAAAGGAAGACCAGTAAAAATATCTGCAAATGTTGCATCTTTTTTTTTACAAAAAAATCCATATGAAAGATTTGACACTATATTTTTAATTCTATTATAAAATAGATTAAGTTAGCACTATGGTAAATTTAAATGGGTAATTATGGTTGCCAACTCCATTGGAAATTTGAATTGAGATTATGACTATATCTTGAGGGAAAGAATTTTTTGGGGGAAAAAAGGTGGGAGGGGGGGATAAAAAGAAATTGTGGGGGGTCAATTTTTTTCTCATTTCAGATTTCAGAAATTAAAAAGAAATATTCTTCAAATATTATTTTTTTTTCAAATTTCAAATATTGAAAAATTTCAAGAAGTAATCTTTAATTGCACAGTATGGCGCATTAGATTTGTAAAATCTTTGATCACATTTATTTATTTGTTATGCCGAATCTAACAGTGTATTTAGATTTTTAATTTTGGGTCCAGTTTTCAAATTGGTCTACATTAAGGTCAAAGGGTCCAAAATTAAACTTTGTTTGATTTTAGCAAAAATTGAATATATGAGGTTCTTTGATATGCTGAATCTAAACATGTATTTAGATTGGCCCAGTTTTCAAGTTAGTCCAAATTGGGGTCCAAAATTAAACTTTGTTCGATTTCAACAAAAATTAAATATATGGGGTTCTTTGATATGCTGAATCTAACCATGTATTTAGATTTTTTATTTGTGGACCCCGTTATCAAATTGGTTCATATTGAGGTCAAAAGGGTCCAAATTTAAACTTTGTTTGATTTCATCTAAAATTGAATTATTGGGGTTCTTTGATATTCCAAATCTAACCGTGTATTTAGATTTTTAATTTTGGGTCCTGCTTTTTAATTTGGTCTACATTAAGGTCCAAAGGGTCCAAAATTAAGCTTAGTTTGATTTTAACAAAAATTTAATTCTTGGGGTTCTTTGATATGCTGAATCTAAACATGTGTTTAGATTTTTGATTATGGGCCCAGTTTTCAAGTTGGTCCAAGATAGGGTCCAGTATTTAAACTTTGTTTGATTTCAACAAAAATTGAATATATGGGGTTCTTTGATATGCTGAATCTAAACATGTATTTAGATTTTTGATTATGGGCCCAGTTTTCAAGTTGGTCCAAATTGGGGTCCAAATTTAAACTTTGTTTGATTTCCACAAAAATTGAATATATGAGGTTCTTTGATATGCTGAATCTAACCATGTATTTAGATTTTTTTATTTGTGGGCCCCCCTATCAAATTGGTTCATATTGAGGTCAAAAGGGTCCAAAATTAAACTTTGTTTGATTTCATCAAAAATTGAATTATTGGGGTTCTTTGATATTCCAAATCTAACCGTGTATTTAGATTTTTAATTTTAGGTCCCGTTTTTTAAATTGGTCTACATTAAGGTCCAAAGGGTCCAAAATTAAACTTAGTTTGATTTTAGCAAAAATTGAATTCTTGGGGTTCTTTGATATGCTGAATCTAAACATGTGTTTAGATTTTTGATTATGGGCCCAGTTTTCAAGTTTGTCCAAGTTGGGGTCCAAAATTAAACTTTTTTTGATTTCAACAAAAATTGAATATATGGGGTTCTTTGATATGCTGAATCTAACCATGAATTTTGATTTTTTATTTGTGGGCCCCGCTATCAAATTGGTTCATATTGAGGTCAAAAGGGTCCAAAATGAAACTTTGTTTGATTTCATCAAAAATTGAATTATTGGGGTTCTTTGATATTCCAAATCTAACCGTGTATTTAGATTTTTAATTTTAAGTCCCGTTTTTTAAATTGGTCTACATTAAGGTCCAAAGGGTCCAAAATTAAACTTAGTTTGATTTTAACAAAAATTGAATTCTTGGGGTTCTTTGATATGCTGAATCTAAACATGTGTTTAGATTTTTGATTATGGGCCCAGTTTTCAAGTTTGTCCAAGTTGGGGTCCAAAATTAAACTTTGTTTGATTTTAACAAAAATTGAATATATGGGGTTCTTTGATATGCTGAATCTAACCATGTATTTTGATTTTGGACATTGGACCATAATAGGTAAATTAAAAAAATTCAAGTTCTTAGACCACATTCTTTCTGTGTCAGAAACCTATGCTGTGTCAAATATTTAATAACAATCCAAATTCAGAGCTGTATCAAGCTTGAATGTTGTGTCCATACTTGCCCCAACTGTTCAGGGTTCGACCTCTGCGGTTGTATCAAGCTGCGCCCCAGCGAAGCATTTTATTAACAGTTGTTAGTAACTTTATACAAGCACTGACTTTGAAATCCTTCTACCAGGGCCACTTAGCATTAAACAAACAACAATCAATCAATCAATCTTTTCCAAGGCAGGAAATCACAACTTCACAGGAGAAAAACATTCGAGTAGTTAAAGTAGACAATATTGAATAATTCTTTCTTTCAGGATCCAATGTTCGAATAGATACAACTTTGCTTGGATTTGACAACACAAACTGGGAGCGGGGCAATAGAAGTTATGTTTTCAAAGGAACAGGTGAGTCAATAGCCCCCTTACATACCCACTCCAATCTCTGACAGCACAAACTTGGAGCGGGAATATTGGGACAGATGGTCAATATTTTTCTCTGACGCTTGATCCTGACAGTATAAACTAGGACTGGGGTAGGACTTGTCACATACCAACCTCATGACTGATTGTAACCGTATGAGGCTACTACATAGATGCCAACCATTACAATTTTTCTGTAATTGCTATGAATTTTGAACCAAAATTACGGTGTTACGATCAAGTCTACTTGTTACGGATTGTTGTTCATTACCTGCCCGGAACAGTTCCTTGTTTAGATAGCATTTTGATCATTGTGACGCTTCAATTTTTTGTCATAATTTTGTAACAATAAGCACTTAAAAGATTATTAAATCAGAAAGTGATCTATCTATTTCTTGCATATTCCGAATAATTAATGAATGCGGCAAGTACGATGTCGGATGGAACAATTGAATTTCTGCAGTAGGGAAAGAAATCAGAAATCAGAACATTATGCCTTTTGGAAATATTTTGTGAAGATTTCCATTCAGTGTGATGGTCAGTGTTCCTTACTTGCTCATCAACTTTAGTCGTAGTTGTCATAAATAAAGGAAGTCATTGGTTTGCCTAGTTATCAGTATGATTATTATAAAAAGTATTATTACAGAAACAATTTTAAATTAAGAAAATTTTAATACATTTTTACTGATTGCAACAAAGGGGGGTTGGCATCTATGCTACTAAATCACTTGTCCGTATGTCTGTTAATTATTCTGTAGAACTACAATGAGTTAACTATATCCATGTCTAGCTTTATTACTCTTCTAATCTTTTTAAGTCAGCAGGTAGCAATCATCAAAATGAACAGTATGTAAATACTTTCCTGCTTAATTTTAAAACGATAAGTGAATTTCATTATTTATTTAATTCATTCGTATAATTTATTGGTTCACTATGATTCATCCCTACATTTGTTTCTTAATGTACACATGATTCATTTGTTACTGAAAAAATGGGGGGAGGAGGGATTGATACTTCAAAACTAATTATTATTTCTGGTTTCTATTTTCATTAATTTTATGTCTTGAACAGATTGTGTGTCTATATTTTTCATACATGCAGATTGCTGATTTACCCTGTAATATTTTGATATTGCAAATACTGTATGTAGAGGGGAAATGATGGCATCCTTCAAGCAAACATGAAACAAATGAAAATTATCCCTTGCTAAAAAAAATGCCATGATTAGAGTTATCCTTAAAGAGAAACAAGAGGAAAAATGGCATTGGAAAAGTATAAACTTTCTCTTCCTTTTTCTTTTATAGAAAGAAGCGCAACTGTGATGGAAATTGACCATGATAAACGTGAGGTGTTTTCGGAAACAATGGCTATCTTACCAGAGAACTTTGACACGTCTGTGATGGACCCTTCTCCAAACTCTATTTGTGCCAGACTAACTAATCCTATTGTTACTACTTATGTAGACACAGAAAAAATATCATTTGAAAGGTAGATAACTCTGTATGTGCCAGACTAACTAATCCTATTGTCACTACTTATGTAGACACAGAAAAAATATCATTTGAAAGGTGGATAACTCTATATGTGCCAGACTAACTAATCCTATAGTTACTACTTATGTAGACAGAAAAAATATTATTTGAAAGGTAGATAACTCTGTTTCTAACTTTATGTGTCAGATACCTAATCCTAAACTACTTATGAAAACAACAAAAATATAATATGAATGGTAGATAACTCTGTTTCTAACTTTTTAATATTTGAGATATCTTATTCTACCAAAACTACTTTTAAAAACACAAATATCATTTGAAGGGTAGATAACTCTGTTTCTAACTTTTTAATATGTGAGATATCTTATTCTACCAAAACTACCTTTAAAAAAAATCATTTGAAAGGTAGATAATATAAAAATAAGGACATGTGGTGTGATTGCCAATGAGACAACTATCCACTAAAGTTCAAATGAAGTGGATGTAAGCAATTATAGGCAACCGTATGTCCTTCAACAATGAGAAAAACCCATACTGTATAGTCGGCTATAAAAGGCCCCAACATGAAAAATTTTAAACAGTTCATTTGAGAAATCTAGTGGGTTAATTTATAACAAAACAATTTATGAAAAGCAAATATGACAGACATGAACCAACAACAATCACTGAACTACAGGCTCTTAACCTGAGACAGACACATAAAGAATGTGGCGATTTTAAACATGTTTGTAAAGTCTGTTTCTAACCTTTAAACACTTTGTATGACCTTCAACAATAAATCAATTGTGATCAGTAAAACAGACGAGACATTTGAGTGTGTGCACTCTTGTGAAATATATTTATAAATGTTTAGAATTAAATACACCAAAAAGATAATGCATACACAGAATATTTTCAGAGTCTTTGGTTGATTGTAAGATAATTGTTAATATTCAATAAATACATTACTGACTGTAAATGATATACAACGCAGTACATATACAATGTATTTCATATAACTTTGTTTTTGTCGTGTTATAGAAACAAGTCAGGAATATGGGGTTGGAGAAGTGATAGAACAGAGAATGTTAATACACATGAAGCTAAAGTAGGTTATTTAGGATTTTTATTATGAAAATGTGGTATTTAAAAAAAAAAGTCTGAAGAAATTTTCTGTTAATATAAAAATAAGGAGATGTGGTATAATTGCAAACTAGACAACTATCTACCAAAAGACCAAAGCAGAAGGATGTAAACAACTGCAGGTCACTGTATGGCGGTCAACACAAGGTCAACACAAGGTCAACACAAGGTCAAAACCCATACGGTAAATTAAGCTATAAGGGTCCATGATAACAAAATGTGAAACAATACAAGAGAGAAAAGTAACAGCCTGACTTAAGCTATATAAAACTAGTTGTAATTGTGGCAGACAACAACCACCTTTCTACAGACTCCAGGCTTGAGACAGGGCCATAAAGAAGTTGTTTATCTTTAATTCATTTAAGTTGATGTGTACAAAGGATATCAAGAACATCCACATCTGTGTCTATGTGTACAGTGCAGTCATACAGTAATGCGATATGTTTATAATTTTATTTTAATTCAGATTTTAACAGATGTATCTTGGAAGGTCACATGAACACATTTTAGTGGTTCACTTTTTTCTATCGTGTGTCAACAGTAAAAAGAAAAAGGGTACAAGAATAAAAAAAATGTTTTGTTTTTTTTTAGGTTTTTAGTGCATCTAATGTTGAGTTAGTCACCAAAACTAGAACAGAGCACTTGTCTCATGAAGATAAACTTAAAAGTAGAAAGAACTCAGCAAAATCTCCCCTGGAATCATTTCTGGGGGTAGCAGAGGAGCATAATAAAAAACAAGGGGCCTCAAATGGGGTAAGTGTTTAGTACTCCATTGGAATCATTCCGGGGGTAGCAGAGGAGCATAATAAAAAACAAGGGGCCTCAAATGGGGTAAGTGTTTAGTACTCCCCTAGAATCATTCCGGGGGTAGCAGGGGAGCATAATAAAAACAAGGGGTCTCAAATGAGGAAAGTGTTAAGTACTTCCCTGGAATTATTTCAGGGGGTAGCAGAGGAGCATAATAAAAAAACAAGGGGCCTCAAATGGGGTAAGTGTTTAGTACTCCTCTGGAATCATTTCAGGGGGTAGCAGAGGAGCATAATAAAAAACGAGCAGCCTCAAATGGGGTTAGTGCTTGGTATTTCCTTGGAATCATTTCAGGGGGTAGCAGAGGAGCATAATAAAAAAACAAGGGGCATCAAATGGGGTAAGTTTTTAGTTCTCCACTGGAATCTGTTCTTGGGGTAGCAGAGGGGCATAATAAAAAAACAAGAGTCCTCAAATGGGGTTAGTGTTTAGTACTCCACTGGAATCATTTCTGGGGGTAGCAGAGGAGCATAATAGAAAACAAGGGGCCTCAAATGGGGTTAGTGTTTAGTACTCCACAGGAATTATTTCTGGGGGTAGCAGAGGAGCATAATAGAAAACAAGGGGCCTCAAATAGGGTTAGTGTTTAGTACTCCAATGGAATCATTTCTGGGGGTAGCAGAGGAGCATTATAGAAAACAAGGGGCCTCAAATGGGGTTAGTGTTTAGTACTCCACTGGAATCATTTCTGGGGGTAGCAGAGGAGCATAATAGAAAACAAGGGGCCTCAAATGGGGTTAGTGTTTAGTACTCCAATGGAATCATTTCTGGGGGTAGCAGAGGAGCATTATAGAAAACAAGGGGCCTCGTATGGGGTTAGTGTTAAGTACTCTACTGGAATCATTTCTGGGGGTAGCAGAGGAGCATAATAAAAAACAAGGGGACTCAAATGGGGTAAGTGTAAAAAAGAAAGAAGTACTAAAGTTCCACTTATAAAACAGTAAGTAGATGAAACACTCACTGCCCCAAAAACCAGAGTTGAACTCATGTGCTCCTGAAGGATAAGCAGTATTTCTAGCTCTAATATTGGCACCTGTCATTTTACTCATAGCAAAAAAAAACCCTAATAATTCACAATCAGTGATAGTGATGTTCAGATTATCGACTTTAATGAAAAGTTGATTGATTACTGAAAATTTTCTATTAATTCACTTTAATTTTCAATTATCAATATTTGATAAAAGTAAAAAATATCTGTAAAATGTATTTTTTAATAGAAACACTTTGTCACCTCACTGTAAATGTAACAAGGCCTTAAACCACCAATAAAATATTCATTTTGTACATATCCACACTCTTTTAGTGTATAGTACTCTGCAATTTAGCATATATCATTCTAATGATTGATTTATATTTGATTGACAATTATTATTATTTTGTTAAATCAGTTAATTAGAATTATCTTTCGTATAAATCTATTTTAGGATTTAACCTCCCTGTCATACAACCCAACATCTATAACAAAGGAGGAGTATTTCAGTCAACTGATTGATTTAGGTGATCGAGATGTAGGTCGACCACTCGACCAAACCACTAAAACTCAAAAGTTCAAGGCTACACTGTGGCTGTGTGAGAATTATCCTCTCTCGTTACAACAACAGGTTGTGCCAATTATAGATCTTATGTCAGCGAGCAATGCACATTTTAAAAAATTACGTGACTTTATAACTTTACAGTTACCAGCTGGGTTTCCTGTCAAAATTGGTGAGTATAGGATACCAGTAGTACTCATCATTAGTAACTGTTTACTAATTATGTATCAGAGATGTTTGTCACCTTATGAAGGATATAATAGTTGAAAACTGCTATAGTCCAGTCAGTGTTTAGTTCCTTAATACAGGAAAATTTTCATAAACTCATATTTTGTATAAAAGCATGGTTTTTGTCGAGCCTGCCACTTTTGTGGCAGAAAGCTCGACATAGGGATAGTGATCCGGCGGCGTTGGCGGCGTTAGCTTACTTCTTAAAAGCTTTATATTTTAGAAGCTAGAAGATCTGGATGCTTCATACTTTGTATATAGATGCCTTATGTTACACAGTTTCCGTCTGTCATATGTCGATTCTCCTTGACCTCATTTTCATGGTTCAGTGACTACTTGAAAAAAAAGTCAACATTTTTTGTAATGTTAATTTCTTTCTTATTATGAGTAATAGGATAACTATATTTAGTATGTGCGTACCTTGCAAGGTCCTCATGCCCGTCAGACAATTTTCATTTGACCTCGACCTCATTTTATGGATCAGTGAACAAGGTTAAGTTTTCGAGGTCAAGTCCATATATCAGATACTATAAGCAGTAGGTCTACTATATTTGGTATATGGAATGATTGTAAGGTGTACATGTCCAACTGGTAGGTGTCATCTGACCTTGACCTCATTTTCATGGTTCAGTGGTCAAAGTTAAGTTTTTGAGTTTTGGTCTTTTTTTCTAATACTATATGCAATAGGTCAACTATAAATGGTGTATGGAAATATTTTATGATGTATATGTTAGTCTCACAGGTTTTATTTGACCTTGATCTCATTTTCACGGTTCATTTCTCAGTGTTAAGATTTTTGTGTTTTGGTCTGTTTTTTTTCAACTATAAGCAATAGATCAACTATATTTGATGTATGGAAGGATTGTAAGGTGTATATGTCTGTCTTGCAGGTATCATCTGACCTTGACCTCATTTTCATGGTTCATTGGTCAATGTTAAGTTTTCATGGTTAAGTTTGTTTCTTAGATACTATAAGCAATAGGTCAACTATATTTAATGCCTAAATTGATTGTAAGGTGTACATGTCTGTCTGGCATGGTTCATCTGACCTTGACCTCATTTTCATGGTTTATTGGTCAATGTTAAGTTTTCTTGTTTAAGACTGTTTCTTAGAAACAATAAGCAATAGGTCAACTATGTTTGGTTTATTGAATGATTGTAAGGTGTACATATATTTCTCGTTTGGTTTATCTGACCTTGACCTCATTTTCTTGGATCATGTTAAGTTTATGTGTTACTTGTAGTAAAGCTTTGTATTTAGGACTATCAACATAAAATCAATGGTTAGTAAAGAAGGCGAGACATTTCAGCATGTGCACTCTTGTTCTTGTACATTGTAATGATTTATACCAAAGCGAAAGGAAAAATCCTTTTCTTTCCATTTGAAAAGGTTATTAAAATCTTTTATCATTTTAAAATATTAAGATTTTGGTTAAAAAGGTGCTCTGTTTCCATTTAAGATGGAAGATAAAAGATTATATTGAATAGTGTAGTTTCTTGTAAAGAAAATATGCTTCATTTGGAAAGGTCTTAAAGAATAAAATTGTGGCTGTAGTCCAAACTGGTGTGGCAGTTGTGGTGGTTTTACTATTCATTCAAGTGTAAAAGTTATTGATCATTTAACAAATACCTTCTTTAGAATGTTTAGAAATATTGTCTTTGTGAATCTAAATCAGTGTCAGTGTTTCATTTCACACCTTCCTGGTGAATTATTTTGAAATAGAATGTATCATTGACTCTCAATATCTTTAAAATAGACAAAGCATTCTCAACTTAAGATATTTGGTATATGTCAATGAGATAGCAACCCAAGAACAAAAATAAATGTCTGGAGGGCACCATGCAGTTGTCAATCATAGACCAATGTCTATATATAAAATGAGCAGCCCTCAGTAGTTCAGGGTCTATAAAAGTTGTGAATAATTTAGGGTGTATTCCAGGAAAAGATGTATTTGAGGTTTTGACAACACTTTTCTTTGCCCACACACCATATTTTTATGCTCCTAAGGGGGCATTTAGTGTTACCCTTGACCATCCCTCCTTCCTCTGCCCCATTTTCATTTCCACACTCGAACTTAAGTTTGCCTCATGTGAAACTCCTACATAATGCTAAGAATCATAATTCACAGACAGAGTTCGAATTTGGGCAGTGAGTCACTTACTGTTTTAGAGTTATGCCCCTTTATAACTTGGAAAATTTTATGAAACTCATACACAATGCTAAGAACAACAGAGTTTAAATTTTGGCAATATGTCATTAACCGTTTTAGAGTTATGCTCTTTCTAACTTGGAAAATTGCAAAGCTTGAGTGGGGGCATTTGTGTCTTCAGACACATTTTTCTTTTATTTATTTTCATTCGTAACAGAATTATATTTGATTCCACCTTTATTATCACAGAAAAAAACAGCATCTGATTTCCAACACAGCCATACAATTTTTTCCTGGAATATTCTTAATTAGACAGATCTGACATCATTTTACATAGAAGCAGATAAATCCCCCGACATTGTACCATGTGTATCTATTATTTACAGGAAGGTAAATCATGTGACTTTTTTCCCATTTTATTATAATGCTTATACTGTCTCCATGCTAATCTTTTGTAGAAATTCCATTATTCCATGTACTGAATGCCAGGATAACATTTGGTAATATTAATGCCTTAGACCAGTCAGTAGATGGCGTTACTGTGATAGAGAATGAAGGTACTTGTGTTGTACAGGAGACATGTTTTGATCCTCCAAGAGGATACAGTCGCTTGGGTAAGTTTACAGCCAGTAGATGGCATTACTGTGATAGAGAATGAAGGTACTTGTGTTGTACAGGAGACATGTTTTGATCCTCCAAGAGGATACAGTCCTTTGGGTAAGTTTACAGCCAGTAGATGGCGTTACTGTGATAGAGAATGAAGGTACTTGTGTTGTACAGGAGACATGTTTTGATCCTCCAAGAGGATACAGTCGTTTGGGTAAGTTACAGCCAGTAGATGGCGTTACTGTGATAGAGAATGAAGGTACTTGTGTTGTACAGGAGACATGTTTTGATCCTCCAAGAGGATACAGTCGTTTGGGTAAGTTTACAGCCAGTAGATGGCATTACTGTGATAGAGAATGAAGGTACTTGTGTTGTACAGGAGACATGTTTTGATCCTTCAAGAGGATACAGTTTCTTGGGTAAGTTTACAGCCAGTAGATGGCATTACTGTGATAGAGAATGAAGGTACTTGTGTTGTACAGGAGACATGTTTTGATCCTCCAAGAGGATACAGTCGTTTGGGTAAGTTTACAGCCAGTAGATGGCGTTACTGTGATAGAGAATGAAGGTACTTGTGTTGTACAGGAGACATGTTTTGATCCTCCAAGAGGATACAGTCCTTTGGGTAAGTTTACAGCCAGTAGATGGCGTTACTGTGATAGAGAATGAAGGTACTTGTGTTGTACAGGAGACATGTTTTGATCCTCCAAGAGGATACAGTCGCTTGGGTAAGTTTACAGCCAGTAGATGGCGTTACTGTG
Organism: Mytilus californianus; assembly: GCF_021869535.1. Lineage (NCBI taxonomy): Eukaryota > Metazoa > Mollusca > Bivalvia > Mytilida > Mytilidae > Mytilus > Mytilus californianus. The sequence continues at coordinate 1,258,925 of NW_026262686.1, forward strand.
ATAGAGAATGAAGGTACTTGTGTTGTACAGGAGACATGTTTTGATCCTCCAAGAGGATACAGTCGTTTGGGTAAGTTTACAGCAGGTAGATGGTGTAATTGTTATAGAGGATGAATTATCAGTTACTTGTGTCATAGATGTAAGTTTATAGCCAGTAGATGGCGTAATTGTTATAGAGGATGAATAACTAATTACTTGTGTCATAGATGTAAGTTTATAGCCAGTAGATGGCGTAATTGTTATAGAGGATGAATTATCAGTTACTTGTGTCATATATGTAAGTTTATAGCCAGTAGATGGCGTAATTGTTATAGAGGATGAATAACTAATTACTTGTGTCATAGATGTAAGTTTATAGCCAGTATATGGCGTAATTGTTACAGAAGATGAATTATCAGTTACTTGTGTCATAGATGTAAGTTTATAGCCAGTAGATGGCGTAATTGTTACAGAGGATGAATTATCAGTTACTTGTGTCATAGATGTAAGTTTATAGCCAGTAGATGGCGTAATTGTTACAGAGGATGAATAATTAGTTACTTGTGTCATAGATGAGACATGTTTCAATCCCTAATAACTTAATATGTTAAAATATCATTCTGCCCTTGTAAAAAACATACGATATGATTTTGGCACTCAAAGCACATGTTTCTAGTGTAAATTCATCACATACACAAGACTTATGAAGTGAGAACAGCTGAAAAAATAAAAGTTATAACAGCATATTAACTAAAAGGGTCTAGACCAATCAGCCATAACGCCTATGGTCAATGTTCAGTGATTATTTGTTTCAGGTGACGGTCACCATGAACGTTTACGAGATGAAGATGATGAACTGTTACAGTTTGCTATACAACAGAGTCTGATGGATAATGGAGGTGGTACTGAAAGTGATCAGGTAAATTATCATTACATATTGCCCTCAACCAAAAGCCTCAGTCAATATAGAATGGTAAAATTATTTGAAAAAAAAATCTATGGTGGGGTGACAACTGTTCATTAAAACATGCTTGGACTTCATCAAACGACTGATCTGACCTTAACATATGAAATTGAATATCTGCTCATCATTTGGTGCTGTTAAGCCTTCATTAATGAACAAAGACACTGTTAATGAAGGTAAAAGGGGTTTACACATTTTGTGTAGTAGCTCATTCCATAGCATTGATCCAGAATAAACAAAAGATTTCTTAAACAGCTCAGCTTTTGGCTTAGGAATTATCAGATTACCTTGAGTAACACCTCTCAAAGAGTAAGGATTATTATCTGATTTCAGTTTAAACTTTTGAACTAGGTACATTGGTGCTTCCATACGCATACATTTATATAGAAGTAAATATTTGTGGTATTTAATTCTATTTTCAACTGTCATCCACCCAAGTTTTTTAAATAAGGGGGCTGAAGGGGATAAAGGATCTGTATCTAAAATTAATCTTGCTGCCCTTTTTTGAAGTTTGAATATTTTTGTTATCCCTACATTTTCCCCAAATAATACAGCAGTAGTCAATTAGAGGCAGAATATAGCCATTATAATATGTTTTCCTAGCACTTATATCTAAAAATTTCTTTGTTTTAGAAAGAAGGTATAATCTGGATGATATATTAGCACAAACTTGGACAATTTGATTTCTCCAGCTAAGTGTGCTGTCATACTTGTTCTAAGTTGTAAATCTACAAGAAAGCACATTAATGAACAATGTTACCTCTCTGGGAACAATAACAAACAATGTTACATCTCTGGGAACAATAACAAACAATGTTACATCTCTGGGAACAATAACAAACAATGTTACATCTCTGGGAACAATAACAAACAATGTTACATCTAAAGGAACAATAACAAACAATGTTACATCTCTATTTTATTGTCCCATCTTTTAGTCAAAGGAATAAAATTTTATTTATACATTGGTTGCAATGAATTACCGTGATTTCCCAGTGAAATAAAAATCGATAATTTCACATGTGAAATAAACTCGATAATTTCACTCCTTGACGCCATACAACAATAGATGTTGTCAAGACTTTGTCGATGACGTTACATCAAAGCAAATGATTAATGCGTAGAAAAAGATACAGTTCCTTGCAATTTCTACTTTATTTCCATTAAAAAGCCGATTGTCAATGTAATAACAAGGATAACTAATCAAAGTATTGAAATATAGAAAAATATTCAACTCGTGATTGAACAACACTGATAATTAACTCATGCGCTATGCTCATTTGTGAATTAATGTGTTGTTCGGTCACTCGTTGAATATTTTTCTATATTTGAATTCTTAGATTAGTTATTCTATAAATGTCGGAGCACAAAAGAAATCAGCGTCATAAATAAAATTATTTTTTTTCCTATTTCTTACATTTTGCTTTTTTCTCTGTGTGACATACTTTTGTATGATTGGATAAAAAAACTACATAATGCTTTACTTTCAGCTAACATTCATGGAGGCATTAAATAACATAAGACCCCCTCCCCCACCTGTATCAGGGACAAGGGATGAAGAGGAGCGACTACTACAAAGGTACAGATATATCTACACAAACCACTATATACAACAAAATATAAACTTCGTATCAGATCGTAACCAAACTTGGGAGGATATTACTGTTTGGGATAGGAAAGACCAGTCCTGCTTACATAGTTGCTATCATCTACGTCATTTGGTCTTGCGTGGATAGTTGCCTAATTTGCGATCATACCACATCTTATTTTTATATCTGGGTTGAACAAACGTCAATAAAAATTTGATGAACCTTAAATCTGAAGTGTTAAGTCTTTAGTATTTGTTAATGATTTAATTAACACTGAAAATTTAATCACAGTTTAATGTAAATTGATGTTTATGTTACCCAGTCCTGATAGAATGAAGGAAAGATCTCAGTAGCTTTAGTAGACTCAGTTTTTTCAAAATTTTAATAAGTTTGAGGTACTTAGATTTTTATTGCTCCAGTTGTCAATTTTCAGAAAAAGAAATATTTCCATAATGCTCTGTGTCTCTTTTCACAAAAAATGTAAGGATAAGAATTGGTCGTAAGTTAAACTGTTATACGAGTTTCTTTAAAATAGAAAAAAATGTGAAAAATTGTTTCTGTATTGTTACTAGAGTTTCCCTTGCATGATTAAAATGAAAACTTATAAAGGTGGAATATAGGGTTGGGGGCATCCTTATAGGTCAAAGTTTAAGGTCTTCTTTTTCAAGTTAGTTTCAGGCTGGTATCCCACTATGAATTGTAACACATTTAACAGGTTTAAAATTTGCAAATGTTTATTTGTTTCTCCAAGCATTCTAGTATTTTGAACCCTTGAAATACAATGTTTTCTCTCAATAAATGTGCAGTTTTGTGATCATCAGTTGGCAGTGCTATCTTTTTACTTGTTTTTTTAGTCAACTTATTTTAGTCAGACTATGAATTAGGTATTATTCACCATTTGATTCTATTTATATCTTGTTTGCAGAGCTATAGCAGACAGCCTAGCCATATCACAGGGTAGTAATGGATTACCCACGACAACTCAGCCGGAAATGATTAGTGTGAATGATATATCATCTGATGTAGATGAAGAACTTCGTGTAGCGTTAGAAATATCTCGTCAACAAGTGGAAGACGATGCAAATCGACGGAAACAAGAAGAGGAACAACTAGAAATGATTCTGAAATTGTCTATAACTGAAAAGTAATATGTGTCTTGAACATCGCCCTTTGTGAATGGTTAAAACATCTTCTTCATGAAGATCTTTTGCAACTGATAAAATAATATAATCTATCATATGAAAAATCACATAACCTATCATAAGAAATTGCTTCAAGAAGACATTAAGGATCATTTTTTTTACATTTTTGGTAAAAACTTCAGTATAATGAAACATTATTGCTTAGCTTTTGAAATATCTTCTTTGTTAAAAGTTAATTGTTACAAATTAGCGTGTATCAAGGAAAGTAAAAATAAGTTTTATGTGGACAAAGACTAGAAGAATGTGGATGAAGACCAGAAGAATGTGGACGAAGACAAGAAAAAAAGTATCATTAGTCAAGGAAATATTAATAACTTAATAGAACTACGATATTTTGTTGCAAATCTATGTTGTTATTCAAGTTTAACAAGGTTTTTGAATTTTCATTTATAAACTGTAAATTGAGAAAAATGTAAAAATTAGCAGTGAATGACTATAAATTGCAACCAGTGAATGTAGGTCATAGGTTCTTTTGTCTATCATTGATTATTTTTATCTCAAGTAAGAAATCCTTTCCTTTCAGATGTCACAATCTTACATTGTATGATTTCAGCATTTAAATGTCTTATAAAATTCTTAAGGATGTTCGCTACTCTGTTTCAAAATAACAAGCTTTTTAAAAAACTGATATAAATTGATAATATATAAATAAAGAAACTAAAAAAGCAGAAAAAAATGAAGGGTCCGTTTGCTTGTTTTTGAGATATAAGCCATTGAAAATTTGGCGGGAAAGAATTCTCTCTAGATTTATCTTTCATTTAACATTGGCACCTTTTTTCTTTTAAAAACGTTGAAAAAAAAACAAAGATTTTATAAGATTTTCAAAGATAACATTTTAAATTATATGAAATCAAATTCTGGAAAGAAAAGTAGGGGTTAATGGGCAAAAATTTTTAATGGCACTACTTGGATAAAACCAGAGGATTCTGAATATCTGGCAAAAATTCTACTACAAGAGGAGCGAACATCCTTAAAGTATATGAACATCTGTGTTACCATGGTTACAGTCCACATAAAAATCAGAATGAGAAGCACTTGGTTTTTAGAGACTAAGAAAAGATGTCCAAGGGGAGACAACTAGATAAACATCCTTTTTGCGTAATGGAAACAATAGAATATTTGTCCTTTGATCCTAGGGGTTTTTTCGTTCAAAGAAGTAACCTTATGTAGAAATTAAATGCTTGCTCTCTGGTCATAGCTGAGACAATTTAAATAATGATTCTTTTGTCCTTGGGGACAATTTACATTGGGGAACATTTAAAATAAAAATCCTTTAAAAAGAAGGGGAAAAAATATACAGATAAAAGTTATTTGATTCATAGGGAGACAAAGGTCTTTAAACTGAGAGGAGACAAATGGATGACATCTGTTGGTCTGGAGAGCATGCTCTGTCTATGGGAAAATGTGGTCTGGGAGACAATTATAATAGACAACATTATAATTTAAAAGGAAAGACAATAAAGATAAGTGTTCGTTGGAACTGTAAGCTCACAAATCTTTGCCCTGTTTTAATTATTGATCAAACATTGCGACAGGATAGGTATGACAAAAATAAAACACACATTTAAATTTTGATAGCCATATTTGAATATAGCAATTCCTGAAACCTTTATTATAAAATCTGAAATGCTTGTCCATCATTGTTCAACAATCACAAAAATTTAAAGTTTACAGATCTTTAGGAGATAATTACAATAGGCTTGATAAGATACAAGGAGAGACAGTTGTGGTACTAGGGGAGATAATTACAATAGGCTTGATTTGATACAAGGGGAGACAATTGTGGTACTAGGAGAAATAATTACAATAGGCTTGATTTGATATAAGGAGAGACAATTGTAGTACTAGGGGAGATAATTACAATAGGCTTGATTTGATACAAGGAGAGACAAATGTAGTACTAGAGGAGATAATTACAATAGGTTTGATTTGATACAAGGAGAGATGATTGTGGTACTTGGGGAGATCAACAGAATTTATAGTCCAAGGACAAAAAGGAGTAGGCTATTTATTAATACTAGCCTTCCTCTTCCAAGTTTACCTAACTTGACAAAGGGAGGTAACTGATTAAGAATTTTAAGTTGTCAGATTTATGTGATTGACATTTATTCAAAGTAAATGTTGTTATTAATATATTTGTTTAAATTAATAAAACTAGGGGTTTTTTATTGGTCATTTTCACCACAAAAAATATAAGATTGAAGTGCAATGGAAAATGGGAATGAAATTCATTCTTTTAAATATTATGATTAAAATGTATACCTACGGATGTTAATGTATTTCTACCGATGGAAATGAACATGTATTTCTACCGATGAAATGAACATGTATTTCTACTGATGTTTTTACTGATGTTAATGTATTTTTACTGATGCAAATGTATTTACAATGTACTGTAGATAAGATAAGTCTGAATTAAAATACCATAAGTAATTGGATTAATTAGTATTCATTGGGTACTAATTTTCATAATTTTCATGGATTTAATGGGTAAAATTTTCAACAAAATACAAATTCCTACGGTCTTGTCAAAACCCAAAAATCAAGTATAGACGAAAAATATTTTTTCTTCAATTTAAGAAAATTGTTACCCACAAAATAAATGAATGCACAGTATACATATTCATATTTATTTCCATCATTTAATACAGATGGAGACAGACACAAGTCACATCATCATAAGTTTTATTTACATTTACTTAATGAGATATAAATGCTTTAGTAGCTGTAGAGAAAACGAAAGTGACACGACATGACTGAAAACTCTTTATCAAAATGGAAAAAAAAAAAAGAAAAAAAAAAAGACCATGTCTAATAAAAGAAAAAAAAATGTAGTTTGACTTTGGGGAGGGGGGAATATGGGATACTAAAACACCAAGACAAAATTATAACCAAGAATATCTTGGCCAAACAGAATTTTTTAATAAACACAAAATTGGTAGTTACCTTTTTATGAAGTGCATATATAAAGGAAACATCTGTCACTGTCTGTATTTTTGGAACGTGTTAATAGCACATCATGGAATGTTATGACTGCACCTTTCTGTAATTAAGATACACTTATTGTGCACAACAAGCAATGTTATATATGTATGTGTCTGTATTTTGATACTTTGTTAATCAGCATCTTGTATTGTCAAGTTTGTATCCATTTATATTTAAAGCTTGCTTTAGATGGTGTATAACAAATGTTACAAATCCTTGAGGTAAAATGGCAGTTTATTTGTCAGTTACCACAAGAAAGGAGCATTGGAAAATTTTCATAAATTAAAAAATTATTTTATGAAATAAAAGTGAGAAAATAAATACCACAGTTTCAATATAGTACCAAAATTCTAAAAAAAAAAAACTATTTGTACTTTTGATATTAAAGTGAATCTTTGTAAATATCTTAGAAGCAATGTTGATATGAATTTAAGATGTAAGACATACACCAATTAACAATAGTCAGCATCCTCACAAAAAAAATCAGGGGGGGGGGCTGATTAGACAGGATCCTAACAACAAGAAGAAATTTAGAGGTAAACATGAAATACTCAACTTTAGACATGACCTGTATCTATACCATATATCAAGCTCTGACAAAGTAAAGAAAAGTTGAAAATATTTTACTTTATTAAAACAAAATTGTCATGTTTTTGTAGTAAAGACTAGAAAAGTACTGAATCTATTGTGTCAAATACTGAAGCAACTGTGTCAAGTACTGAATCCATAGTGTCATTACCGAATTAATTGTGTCAAGTACTGAATAGATTGTTTCTAGTATTCAATCAATTGTCAAGTACTTAATTGATTGTGTCAAGTACTGAATCCATAGTGTCATATTACTGAATGGATTGTGTCAAGTACTGAATAGATTGTTTCAAGTATTGAATCAATTGTCAAGTACTTAATTGATTGTGTCAAGTACTGAATCGAGTGTCATTGCTTGATCATTTTTGTCAATTATTGAATTGATTGTGTTAAGTACTGCATAGATTGTGCATTGTGTCAAGTTCTGAAACTATTGTGTTAAGTACTGTATCAATTGTGTCATAAGGAAAAATCAAAATGTTAGATATTGATAGGACCATAAGAAACCATTGGATTCAGCCCTAGTTTATTAACTGCAGAACAGTAGCTAATAGTCTATAAAAATACGGTACATTCAGAATAAACAAAATACAAAGATATAAATTTTAAAAATATATACTTTTAAAAAAAGACCTTAGGAATTCATTATAAAATTTGAATAACTTGAATAGTTGTTTTGAACAAAATAATTAACTAGAAATCAAACTGAAATTTGAAATTTGAAAAGAATTATATTTTGATGTCTACTGAATTTTCCTGAGGATTATTTGACATTATTTCTGTGATGTTTTGAGAGATCTATCAACATTTCTATTGGTGCTGGTATATGTGATATTTATTTCATTTCTTAATCATTTGTAATTATACTTTGTAAATGTAAATTAAGTAGATCCTGTACACTTTTTTATCGGACAACAATTATACATTACTGCTTTATATCATTCCTATATTGATATAAATATATTGTCACTAGGATTTTCTATTTCTGTCTTTTTTTGGGGGGGGGGGGAGGGGGAGGTCTAGTTACATGAAGTGTACTACTAGTGAGGAGAATATAAGGGGGCAGTCTTTTAAAAAAACCTACCTGTTTTTCAGAAATCAATGCCTTCTTTTCAGTATAGAGAATTCTTTCTATATTGTTTGTATATACATTGAAGATGTTCACGACACTTTGCATATACATCGGATAATTTTTGGTGATTTTTCACATGATGAAACTTACTAAATTTTCAGCAACATTCATGATGGAAGGTAATTTTTTTTTGTGTATTCAACTTGTAAAGTTTTCAGCACCCTCTTTTTTCCAAAAAAATGTTTAAGTGAAACTGAAGTGGAGATGCACAAGGCCACCAGGTACTAGAACTTTTTTAAACCGCTGACTGGTTAGGATGGATTGGGGAACTGAGATATTCATTGTATAACAGAATTGTGAGTGTTTGGAGGTTGGACCTATCCCCCCTTTTCTCTCAGCTATATCAGATTAGGTCATGTTAATAACCTCTAAGGACCAATCTGTAAACCTTCATGATAGTCCAGGAAAGTTAGAAGAACAGAATTGTTACAAAAGTAGTGGAGATATTTAGACAAGTAAGACTAAATAAGTCTCTCACATCCATATATAATAAATATGCATAAAGTAAACATAAGCATTCAGATGTAAATAAAAAAGATGAAATTTCTATGATGTTTATCTGATATGGATTAGTGACCTTTTAAATGTGCCATAATTAGAAAAAAATTGTGAAGTATATTCAAAGTCACCAACAAAGTATATTATTATTGTAAATTTTTGTTTATTTCTACACTATCTACGAATAATTTATACAGGTACCCTGAATTTTGGAATGTTGTTTATTTCCGCAATAAATACCAGACAGTTTATTCAAGTTACATGTACCCTGTTGATGGAATCTTTTTAATTTCTACAATAATTACTAGATAGTTTATTCAAGTTACATACAATCATACCACATCTTCTTATTTTTATATACATGTACCCTGCATGATGGAACCTTGTTAAAAGCCCTTACTAGACAATTTGTATAGATACCATGTGTAATTTAACCTTGTTAATTTCTACACTTAAGGTTAGATATTTTTCAGTTAGCTATGATATAATGTGAGGAATGCATAAACAGTAAAACTGTAGATAAATATGATTCTAAATACAGTTTTATTTCAGTACTATAATGTCTGGTTGTTTATTTCCCTGCTTATAAGACTTATGAAATTGCTGGCTTGATTTGTTGTCAACTACGTAGTGATACTTCCGTATTGTGTTGAGAGTTTTTATAAACTATAATTCCAGCAGTGTATAAATCATTGTAAGTGTCATGTATATTATTTGCAAATTGATATTGTATAAATGACCCGCAGCAAGTCACATAATGAAGCCTTTTTCATCTACAAGATATTAATTTTTAATTGATTGTTATTGGACCTGTGAAGAAAGTTGTTGTGTGCAGTGTAGGTTAAATATGCTTCATTCAAAGTAGATTGATTCTCATTTTGTCCATTCAGAATAAATAATGAATAGTCAAGCAAACTTCCATACTGCAAGAAAAGATATGTATGTAGACACACCTCCTTTTCAATAACATAAAGGGAGATAACTCCATACATACTGTGCATGCAAGAAAAAGACATTATGTAGGCACACCTTCCCCCTTTCAGTAACATAAAGGGTGATAACTTTTAACATCAGTATTATGCTTTTGTAATTGGCAGTTTTGTTCATTCTTTTTAAGCATTCTTGTGAAACAGAATTAAATTTAATCTTTGTTCCTAAGAAGCTTATGATATAATTATGAAAATGGTTGATACAAATGTAACTGTGATTTGTAAGAGTTGTGTCCCTTAACATAGGTGTTCACCTTCACCTATCTTCTTCATGCCAGTCAGTGTTTAAGGCCAGGATACATTCTTTCCATTTAACACAGTCTTTAGCTGTTTTCCTTGCTTGGAAGGAAAAACCAAACAGCAAAACTTGACCCTGCAGGTTGTAGGTTTCTCGCATGGCTAATCACCTGGCAGAGTAAAAAAAGCTGATTACGGAAACCCAAGATACATTTAATACTTAGGCCTACACCCTCCTAATTCCTGATTTATATCAAACATTAAACTGTAAACTGAAACACAAACCTGGGTCACCCTAATAAAAGGATGGACATACATGAGGATCTTTTTATATTATCTGACCTTGTATTTATTATTTTTTCTGGCAAGTAATATAGAAATATATATATAAGTATATATATTTTAAAGCCTGTGTTCTGTTTATATGATGTTAAAAATATTTTTATTTTTGTTGATTTCTGTCTGGTTGATAATAAATATACTTAAACATGGATTGTTTTTTAATTATTCCCCACGCAACGAGTTGCGGAGGGTATAATGTTTTTAACCCGTCCGTCTGTCCGTCCGTCCGTCAGACCGTCAGTCCTGTTTCTTGTCATCGCAACTCCTCTCAAACCACACAACAGAATTTCACGAAACCTTTTTAGATAATAAGATCATACTATGTAGTTGTGCATATCGACAGGAAATTACGATCTATTTTTTTTTCTAGGAGTTACGCCCCTTTGAACTTATTTACTTTAATGTACTACTGCAACAGTTTGTCATCTCAACTCCTCTGAAACCACACAACAAAATTCATGAAACTTTGTAGATAATAAGGACATACTACGTAGATGTGCATATCGACGGGAAATTACAATTCAATTTTTTTTCCAGGAGTTACGCCCCTTTGAACTTATTTGCCCAATATACTACTGCAACCTTTTGTCATCGCAACTCCTCTTAAACCACACAATAGAATTTCATGAAACCTTTTTCAGATAATAAGGACATACTACGTAGATGTGCATATCGACAGGAAATTATGATTCAATTTTTTTTCTAGGAGTTACGCCCCTTTGAATTTATTTGCTTCAAAATACCTCTGCAACAGTTTGTCATCGCAACTCCTCTGAAACCACACAACAGAATTTCATGAAACTTTGTAGATAATAAGGACATACTAGGTAGATGTGCATATCGACAGGAAATTATGATTCAATTTTTTTTCTAGGGGTTACGCCCCTTTGAACTTATTTGCCCCAATATACCTCTGCAACAGTTTGTCATCGCAACTCCTCTGAAACCACACAACAGAATTTCATGAAACTTTGTAGATAATAAGGACATACTATGTAGATGTGCATATCGACAGGAAATTATGATTCAATTTTTTTTTCTTATAGTTTTTTTTTCTTACAGTTATTTTATTTCTCCAGTGACAATGTGGGGACGTGGGGTATGTGAGCGCGCTCACTAAGGTTCTTTAATTATTTTTAAAGTATTGATCATGCTTTTCTTGTTGGATTTTAGAAAATAACACTATAATAAATATTGTGCATCCAAAGCATTTTTCTGGATAACATCCACTAGGTATGCTCAAACCTAAACATCTGAAAACCTGAGTTGTATAAATAATCAGAAACGTTTAGAGATATATGACTAAAATGGATCAGAAAAAAGAATAGCCAAATTAATCTATCAAGTAAACTTTGCCTAATGGAGTTGGTAAGTGAGTTTCTGAGTAATTTAATGTGGAGCCTGTGATTTCTGTCGCAGAAAATGAGACATAGGGATAGAGATGCCTTATGTTATGAAGTTTCTGTCTGTCATATGTCTATTGTCCTTGACCTCATTTTCATGGTTCAATGACTACTTGAAAACAAAGTTAATATTTTTTGTAATTTCATTCTTTAATATCATGAGTAATAGGATAACTATATTTGGTATGTGCGTACCTTGCAAGGTCCTCATGTCTGTCAGACAGTTTTCACTTGACCTCAATCTCATTTCATGAATCAGTGAACAAGGTTAAGCTTTCGTGGTCAAGTCCATATCTCAGATACTTATTGGGTGTATGGAAATATTTTACGATGTACATGTCAGTCTGGCAGGTTTTATTTGACATTGCCCAAATTTTAATAGTTCATTGCTCAATGTTAAGTTTTTGCGTTTTTGTCTGTTTTTCTTAAACTATAAGCAATAGGTCAACTATATTTGGTGTATGAAATGATTGTAAGGTGTTTATGTCTGTCTGGTAGTTATCATCTGACCTTGACCTCATTTTCATGGTTCATTGGTCAATGTTAAGTTTTCCTGATTAAGTTTGGTTCTTAGATACTATATGCAATAGGTCAACTTTATTTAAAGCATGGAATGATTGTAAGGTGTATATGTCTGTCTGGCAGGGTTCATCTGACCTTGACTTCATTTTCATGGTTCATTGGTCATTATAAAGTTTTCATGTAAATATAAAAAAATAAGAAGACGTGGTATGATTGCCAATGAGACAACTCGCCACCTGAGACCAAATGACAGAAAAATGATCTGGTCTGTTTCTAAATTTAGGACTATCAACATAAAAGCAATGGTCAGTAAAGCAGGCGAGACATTTCAGGGTGTCCACTCTTTGTTAATTCATCAACTGGAATTTTAGCAGAAAATTGTAATAAATCATGTCATTACCAAAATCTCTGACTTCTGAAATGTTGATACCCTATGGGACTAACAGTCTACTGAGATGATGATACCCTATGGGACTAACTGTCTACTGAGATGATACCCTATGGCACTAACAATCTACTGAGATGATGATACCCTATGGGACTGTCTACTGAGATGATGATACCCTATGGGACTAACGGTCAACTGAGATGATAATACCCTATGGGACTAACGGTCTACTGTGATGATAATACCCTATGGGACTACTGAGATGATGATACCCTATGGGACTAACAGTCTACTGAGATGATGATACCCTATGGGACTAACTGTCTACTGGAACTAACAGTCTACTGAGATGATACCCTATGGGACTAACAGTCTACTGAGATGATGATACCCTATGGGACTACCCGGTAACTGTCTACTGAGATGATAATACCCTATGGGACTAACAGTCTACTGTGATGATAATACCCTATGGGACTACTGAGATGATGATACCCAATGGGACTAACAGTCTACTGAGATGATAATACCCTATGGGACTAACAGTCTACTGAGATGATGATACCCTATGGAACTAACAGTCTACTGAGATGATAATACCCTATGGGACTAACAGTCTACTGAGATGATGATACCCTATGGAACTAACAGTCTACTGAGATGATGATACCCTATGGGACTAACTGTCTACTGAGATGATGATACCCTATGGGACTAACAGTCTACTGAGATGATGATACCCTATGGGACTAACTGTCTACTGAGATGATGATACCCTATGGGACTAACAGTCTACTGAGATGATGATTCCCTATGGGACTAACAGTCTACTGAGATGATGATTCCCTATGGGACTAACTGTCTACTGAGATGATGATTCCCTATGGGACTAACCGTCTACTGAGATGATGATACCCTATGGGACTAACAGTCTACTGAGATGATGATACCCTATGGGACTAACTGTCTACTGAGATGATGATACCCTATGGGACTAACAGTCTACTGAGATGATGATACCCTATGGGACTAACAGTCTACTGAGATGATGATACCCTATGGGACTAACTGTCTACTGAGATGATGATACCCTATGGGACTAACAGTCTACTGAGATGATGATACCCTATGGGACTAACTGTCTACTGAGATGATGATACCCTATGGGACTACTGAGATGATGATACCCTATGGGACTAACAGTCTACTGAGATGATGATACCCTATGGAACTAACAGTCTACCAGCAATACCAGAAATGAAAATAACACTTAAAAAATTGCATGCATCATAGGGCTTTTCTGGATTTACCTTTATCAGGAACTTTCAAACCTTAACATTTGTACTGAACAGTTGAAATTGAAGGGAACTTCATGCAATTTTAGTTGCTGCTGTGAATTTCAGTATTGAGACAATGACATTTTAAGATTTTTGGCTTTCATTGCCTCTGTATTAGGTTGACACATGGTTACAGATAGGTCAATCTGACAGAATTATACTGACTCAGGAACAAAGTTTGAGGTTTGTGGACTAAATTCAGAAATTAAAGGTCAAAGTCAAGGTCAGTACAATGCTTCTGCATACAAAGTTTTGCAAATTTAAATGCTACAGTAGTTGTGTACCACACACAATTGGACAATGTTTTACTATCATAGGAGTCAAAGTGACTAGACTGATAAATGACACAACCCAATCCAGAGATACATCAGCATACCAGTTTGGTCAACCTTAGTTTTACAGTAAAAAAGTTATGAACCAGCAGTGAATTGGACAAGGCTTTACTTTCGTAAGGGTCAAGGTCTGAATGACCTAATGTTGCTATATGACACACCCCAAACTCATGATGCAACTGCATACTAAGTTTGGTTAACCTAAGTTTTACAGTACAAAAGTTATGAGCTGGACAAGAATTGGTCATGGTTAAACTCTCATAGGAGTCAAAGGTCAAAGTCAGAATGACCTGACATTGATATATGACACAACCCTAGCCATTGATGCAACTGCACACCAAGCTTGGTTAACTTAAGTTTTATGGTACAAAAGTTATGCACAGGACACACAGACAGACAGAGAATATGGTGCTTCTTATATACCCCCAAACTTTGCAGGGGTTATAACAAGACACATCGAGGCTAGTTTTGGTCTTCGTCCTTATTTTGCCCAAGTACATGTATTAGTGTAAATTAAAAAGTTAACATACATAATCTTAAATTTGTCCTAACTTTACTAAGGTATAAGGTGTTGAGAAAATAAACATTCAACCAATCACCATGGCAACAAACCATGACAACATTTTGCAAAATATCTTGATTTTCCTCGTTTTACATCAACTTTTACGTATATTTTGAATTTAAAAAGTAGGTGCACACCCAAGAAACAGTTTTATATTTGGTGAGATCAGAGATTATGAACTAACAAAGCTTCCCTTAAAATTATTTTATTGTTTTTTTGGCAGCGCACGATGAAAAAAAACACATTTACATATTAAAGTTTGGTGATATCCCGACCCAATTATATTTATTTCAATGCAAAATCATAATCCTTTCATACTTATTTCTCATTTACCCGGTAAAACAAATACAATGTTTGACAACTAAAATAGACTTATTACAATTATTTTATTAGTTTTCTTTAATCAAATACAATCAATTAGATTTTAGTATATACATACATCTTATCAGAAAATGAAAGGTTATGACCCATTGATATATTACCTTGGTGAAATAGCACCCCATTGACGTTTGACATATAACAAAGTGACACATTTCAGTGTCTGTGTAAACCTTCATTTAGGCTCAGTACTGTAAGTAATAGGAGAGTTTTGTTTGGCCTATTGTATTACTGGATGGTATAAATGTCTGGTTGCAAGGGTTGGAATATACATTTATATTCCAGCCATCATACTCTAATTAGAAAAGACTCCTACAAAAGATATGCTATAAAAGGTCTACTTCATTACAAACGAGGACATTCAAAATAAGGTACTTGTACCTAATAATCAAATTAAAAAAGTCATAAAATAGTATTTATTTTAAAATCATATCAAAATCAACAATAACAAAGGCAACATATAAATATGTATACATTCTAATGTATTCCACATACAATGTGGTCACAATAATCACATGATCATAATCCTGGTATTTATATATTCCTGGTGGTAGCGCTTAACCAAACTAATCATATCTTTAATTTATTCAAATATTAACATTATATTACAGTACAAACTTTTACAGAAGTGACAAATTTTCACACCAACTTTTACAGGATGACCTTTACAACAAATTGACAGGTGAAATAAATTCTTTACTTGTGAATTTAATTTGAATTAAATTGCTATTGACAAGTTTTTAATTTGATTATATCATATCAACTCTACATGTAATTATGATTAAAAGAAAGGGTTGCATTAATTAAAGTGTAATTTGTTTTGGCAGGTTACAGCAGACATAATTTGAATGTTACTACCATTGATGACACTTTTATTAGATTAACTTTATATGTAATCATAATTCTACATGTAATCATAATAAAGTTCTGGTTAGAAAATCATATGTAATTTTTTTGTTTATACATGTAAATTGATGTAAAAAAACATCCTCCTCACAAGTCATGGTTACAGATTTATATGTTACAATGCATGTTGTTTCTGAGAAGAAGATTTTTGAAATTTCAGCCAATAAGAACACCGTCTGCCATATTGCATTTCAGATTGGTACCAAAACACTATTTCTAGTAAAAGACATACAATGAGTATTCCAATTAAGACAAGTTTCAAAAGAGAGGAAAATTGAAAATGAAAACAAATGGGATGCAAATGAGGACAAAAGCTCCAACGACCCTTTGAGTTTGGTTTTTATTTAAAACTGGAGGCTCATAAAAGAGCCTTTTCGCTCACCTGAAATTTTATTTTATTGTTGGTTTCTTATCATCTATAGTTGCAATATATATGTGCATTTATAACCATGCCTGGTATTTGCCTCCAGCTCTGAACACAATGAAGAACATTAAGATTTTTAAAATTCAGCCAATCAGAAACAAGAATTGTTGGAAGTGGCCATTTTGGAAGTTCCAAAAGGCATGAAATGAGGAACTTTTGTAGAAGATCTCCCATGCATCATTCCTGCAAAGTTACATTTCATTTGGACTTGTAGTTTCTGAGGAGATTTTTTAAATTTCATCCAATCAGCATGAAATGAGACAACATCATTCCTGCAAAGTTTGGGTTCAATTGGCCAAGTGGTATCAGGGGAGAAGATTAAAATGTGAAAGGTTGACGAAGACGGAATTAAAGTGATAAGAAAAGCTCCCATGACCTTTTGGGTCAGGCGAGTTAAAAAAACGAGTCGGTCTTTATAACAACAAAATGATCTCAAGATAAAAGACACTTGAACCTTTAATCTTGTTATTGAAAAGACTAAGTTTTCTTGACAAACAATCATGGACAACATGTAAACTGTTTTATTTATTGTCTGGCCTGTGATGTAGTAGCTAAGGAGATACATAGGGGTAACACTTTCCATCTTTGCGATACTTTTTGGTTAACCCAAATGTTAAAGGGTATTTTTATTCTTGAATAACTTTATGTTAACTTAACATTTTAGCAGACAATTTTCACCTTTTTTTTTGGTTAACCCTAGTGTTAAGGTTTTTTTGTTATCTTGAATAAATATATCAAACCTTCATACAATTTCATTAAGGTAAAAAATATTGTATCTATACAAAAAGTTTGAGAATAATTTTTGATTTTTGTTTTTGTTTTGGCAGAGAATTTGAATTTAGTTTTTTATTGCAAATTGTACTAGGTTGACTGTAATGCTTTTTAAAACTAGAATAACTGCATAGAACAGGTGTATAATTTCACTAATTTTAAACCGATGCTACTTTAGGCTCAAAATATTGGACCTTTATATCAATTTTGAAATTTTTTTTTTCCATTTTGGCCAAGAATTTGGTTAAACCTTTGGTTTAAGTTTTGTGAGGGAAAACAATTCTTCAAATCTTTATACATTTTGTACAATCTCATAAAACTTCAGACGAAGCATTTTTACAGTTGTATAAATGTATTGACAGGAATTTTTTTCTGAATTTCAGACAATTTGAAAATGTATTAGTGATAATGCAGATCTAAATAAAATTTTAAAAAATTTTGCATTGACTACTGACTATTGATAGGTGGAAAGCAGGCGAGACACAGGGATCCCTATGAACTTAGGAATTAATTTTCAATGATTTCAAACTAAAACTTTTGTTCAATAACCCTTTACTTTCAGTTCCTGGATGGTTTGGTTTTGGTATTTGGGTGTTAAGTGCCATTTTCAACAGTATTTCAGTTATATCATGGCGACCAGTTTAATAGGCAGAGGAAGCCGGAGTGTGCGGAGAGAACAGCGACATTGTGCAAATAACTGGTAAACTTTATCATACGAGTGTGAATCGAGTGCACCTTTTTTGTAATTGTACAAAGCCATGCACGAACTCACACCTCAGCAGTGATAAGCTAGAGAGATCTGTTAGATAGAAGTTACCAACTACCTAGGCCTCTCGCCTACTCAAGCCTGAGTTCCTGAATGAATTGCCGACATAAAACTTATATCAACATTGTTCAATGTACATGTTATGTGCCATTGGATTAATGAGCTAATAGTACTATTATGTGCATTATGAGAAGTTGAAATACTATCATGAAAGAATGGAGGATTCCAGTGGTTGAAGCATCTTGCTCGGAGAGCTTATCCAAGGAAAACTGGAAAAATTCATTACAGCTGACTTTCCACTTTAAAACAATGAATTTTGAAACCCTTTTTTTTGCTCTCAAAATCTGCTTCCAGTTTTGCCATTTCCAGTTTAACGACTGTAGTTTTAAAAATTTGGGATCTGCATGTGGGTTAAGGATTTTTTCATAAATGATGTACTTAATTCAACATTGACCTGAACTCTGAATATCAATGTACATGTACATTACTGTGAAAACTTGACCAGAGGAAGACTATTGTATAATAGCTGGTTACTGGGATTTATATAAACAGAAAAAAACTTTATACAGTCAAGGGAAACTCAATAATATTCTTGTGAAAATAACAACATACAATTACGTCCAACTTAAAACATGTAGGTACATGTATTGCACTAACAAAGAATATGAATTTCAACACAAAGCGAGTAAAGAAACTACATTTATTTCAAGATTCCATCTTAATGTCATCCATGAAGCAGTTATATGTAAAAGGTAGGAAAATGTGAGCGTGTGTTTAACACATGAATAGCCCATGCTGCAGTATAGTTTGTGCAATTTAACTGGAAACGGCTACATATTGTCAGTTGACTGTATTCTATCTTAATGTCACCCATCAAGCAGTTATTTGCAAAAGGTAGGAAAATGTGAGCGTGTGTTTAACACATGAATAGCCCCTGCTGCACTATAGTGTTGTGCAATTTAACTATAATAGGCTACATATTGTCAGTTTACTGTATTTTTATTTTATATATGTACCAGGGGTCCAATAGTTACCCCTATGGTGGAAATTTATTGCATTTTGTCAGGGTTTGACACTAATATCCGCTGTCCTTAATTCACCTGAAATTTATCCGTAATACCTTGGTTTCACTGGTAGTCCTTTGAACTTTTCATGGCCATTACTATATTAGACAGGTCTATTTAGCTAACAGCAGGACTTGTTAATGTTCTTTAGGCTACTGCCTACTTTCATGTTAGGGCCAAACTCTGAACATTGGCCATGTTGTTGATATCATTCTTAAATCTCATTGGTACAAAAATACATGTAGCTGTACACTTGTATTACAAATGTACTTGCCCCAAACACTGACCTACACAAACACTGAAATAAGCAATTTTTCTAAGTATTCATATACAAGATTTCCAATTAAAATAAAATTTTGATCTAACATCTTTACCATGTTTTCAATTTTACTTTTGAAGTGTGTAGCCCTTGATACTGCTTCATTGTAGCAATCTTTTAAATATTCAAGGGCATTATAGAAAGATTAACAGAGTTTAGGTGAGCTAGTATCACTCACATGTAGAACTCTTATCAAGTGCAGTTTTAGTGAAAAAAAATGGTTTACTTGAAAAACTCATCTTTGCTTCTAGGATAACAAGATGATCTACACAGGAACCAAATGTACCAAACTTGGTTCCAGTTCACCCTCTACTGGGTCAGCAACCAAATGTTTTCATTGTCTATATATTAAACATAACGTAATAGTAACAAACGCACACAACTTTGTGGTGACCTTGTATTTAAATCAAGCACAACATATACAATTTTACATTCAGCACAATCATATTACAGTTGAACATTACATTACAGTTTTATGTGTTTGGTTCTTAGATTTTCTAGACATGATTATAGCAAGTGGTATTCACCTTAACTTTTATGTGTTGCATACATTTCATATTTGATACCAATTAATCAAGTTTGATTTAGATATTATTTTCATCAAAGAACAACTAATTTGAAAGGTATCTTTAATAAAGAAAAAAGATAATTTTATAAATGAGAACCATTTTGTAAAGATATTTATGCAAACTGGCAGAACACTGGTCATACTGATATGCAACAAGCCTGAAATTATGCAACATTTTTACCCATTTTGGCCCTAAATATTCAAAAATACAAGGTCTGTTCATCATATTTAGTCCTAAATGGGAAATAAAACTCATCTATATAATTTCTATGAAAACATGATGAAGCAATGGCCAACATTTTTGGTTTTTGACCAGCACCAAAAACAAACTAGAGGCTCTAGAGAGCCAGTATCGATCACCTGATTAACAGATGACTACAAAACAATTTATATATTGCCTAGAGCTGTCATCAGTTAAGTTCAATTTGGTCAAATGGTTTATTTGAAGATTATTTTTCATTCAACCAATCACAGGCCATGGTGGCCATCTTGGATGACAGGCCCCCTAATCGGATACAATTCTGAAATGGGACCATCTATGGAGTTTCAGATAAGTTTGGTTCAATTTGGCTAAGGGGTTTATTTTAAGAAGATTTCTTTTCATTCAATCAAGTTTGGTTCCAATTGGCCCAGTGGTTTCAGAGGAGAAGATTAAAATGTTAAAAGTTAGCGGACGGACAGATGACAGATGCAAAGTGATGGCAAAAGCTCACCCCGGCTTTTAGCCAGGAGATCTAAAAATGAAATTTGTCAAATAATTAGACAGTCGAATATTTAGAGATTTTATGGTACAAATTCATATATTTTTATGAAGCAAATTAAGAATGATAAGATAAATTTTGCTTTCATATATATATACAAAAAAATTCATTCATCATAACACAATGCAAGTGGGGGAAAAACGATTTCCTGAAAAAAATATATATTACTTTCAAGCATCTTTGATTAAAAATATAATAAGTTTATAAACTAGAGGCTCTAAAGAGCCTGTGTCGCTCACCTTGGTCTATGTGCATATTTAACAAAGGACACTCTCCAACATTGTAGACGAGAATAGAACTCATGACAAAAATCGCTGTTTTGTTGATCTTGTAATGCTGATCATTTAGTTTATTTAGTTTATCTCTATCTTCTTTAGTTTTTGCTCAAAACACAAAAGAGGGTAAAAAAAATCCTCATTTAAAGGCAATCACTCCTTTAAAGAGTTACAGTCTAATAACTATATCGACAATATTAGTTAGTAGATCTTGCCTTGCTGATCATTTTTGTGATTTAAAGTGTCTTTTTGTCTGTTATAATTTTTATCATATAAGGCAAAACGCAAAAAAAATTGTAAAAATCGTCTTTAAAGGGCAATAACTCCAAGAAGGAGTCGTCGGATGATTTCCACCATGTTTATCTTAATTGTAGACCTTGTCTTGCTGATCATTTTTGCTTGTTTAAGTTTCTATCTATCTATTACAATTTTTAAGATATAAGGCAAAAACTCAAAAATTGGTAAAAATCGTCATCAAAGGGCAAAAATTCTAATAAGGAGTCGACTGACGATATCGACCATTAGACTTATTTGAAGAACTTGTCTTGCTGATCATTTTTGCAATTTAAAGTTTCTCTCTATTATAATTGTCAAAAATCCGGTTAAAAATGAAAAAAATGGTAAAATTTGTCATTTAAGGCCAACAACTCCTATAAGAAGTCGTCTGACAGTTTTGATGTATACATGTATTAGCAATTGGTAGAGCTCAACATTCTAAACATTTTTGCTCCAGTCAGATTTTCTCTATTTATAACGGTTTTCAAAACAATAGACAAAACTTGCATTTTACCCCTATGCTCTTTTTTTAGCCATGTCATCTTGGTTGGCAGGCAGGGTCATCGGACACATTTTTTAAACTAGATACCCCAATGATGATTGTGGCCAAGTTTGGTTAAATTTGGCCCAGTAGTTTCAGAGGAGAAGATTTTTGTAAAAGTGAACGACGACAGACGATGACGACGGACGCCAAGTGATGAGAAAAGCTCACTTGGCCCTGTGGGCCAAGTGAGCTAAAAATGTTCATGGAAAATAAGAGATCTGCAAATAAAAATAATCCAAAAAAGTAGAAAAAAACAATATACAGATACAAAAAATATGTATAATAATACAAGTTCATTGTATATAATATATACAATTAACAATTATAATTAGATATAACAATATAAGCAACAAACATGAGACATTGTCAGCATATAATGTGACAGATATCATAATAGACATATGAAAATAACATTAATAATAAAAATACATTATAAGTACTCTTGAATATTTTTTCCCTTTATTATTTGTATGTCCGGCAGTGCACCTCGTGTTCACATGAGCACAACTATCATTTAAGATTTATAAGGTTAAGATATATAGTTTGTTCATCTGCAGGAGACACCAAGGGACGATTCTTATGGATATACTGTTATAATAGCTGCAACAGCAATCTTCCTCGTGTCAAAAGCAGATGAACAAGTAAATCATAAACCAAAAAAAATTTTGAACATACTTAAATTATTATCTGTAAAGATTGATATTTGTTCATCTGCAGGAGACACCAAGGGACGGTGCTCTAGGATATACTGTTGATTGCAATAGGCAGTAACAGCAATCCTCCGCATGTCAGAAGCAGATGAACAAAATAAATAGAGAAATTGAATCTGGTCAATTTACAAATAAATTAATAAATAACAACAATTGCTAATTATGTGAAACATGTCAGATAAATCTGCTATTTGCAGTGTTTATTCAGGAATATACACAACTCTTTCAACACAGTAGAGTTCTCACAAGACAGCAACCATAGTAATTTCTCTTGGGAATTTAAGTTTATGAAATTAGGACATGATTCCGAAATAATGTGATATAAGTGCTGTCTGTCTTCTGTATATTTTGTGCAATAAAAGAGAAAATGAACTTCATCTTCAATATTACCCGAGTTACACTGCTGACATAGTCTAAGGTGTGGAGGAGTACCCTGGTATCGTCCTATTTCAATCTGCAAATGGTGAGATGACACCCTAAATTTTGTTAATGATCTCCTAAGCTCAAAAATGCTTATAATATTTAGATACTTTTCGAAACCATAATTAGTCTTAAATTTTACATAGGTGCGGAGCTTCCCTTCTGAATTCTTGATCAGTTGATCTTTCCAAATTTTTATACATGTCTCTTTCAATTCTTTCCTCATGGTATTTTTTGAAATATTTTTCCCATCATTTAGGTTTGCAAACCCAGGAATAGTTTTTAAAATTTGTTGGAGAGAGCCATACCATGATGATTTCTGCTGAGAAAATAAAGTTTTTGAATGCTGGTATGCATCTTGTAATAAAGGAAACGAGTCTAAATTTTCTAGTCAAAGCAAATAATTCAAAATAGATTTGACTAAGTCAAAGTAAGAAACCGACCAAGTTCAGATAAGGCTGCAAAATTTGTGTTTTTTTTTTTAGTGCACACCCAGGATAAATTTACAAAATTTACTGTGTAGCTTTTCACAAGTTAAATTCAAATAAATTTTATCTAATGTTACCTGAATTCCAGATCTAAATTTTGCTACAAAGGGATTAAATGAGCTCCAAATTTCACTTCCATAAAGAAGAATAGGCTTAATAGTATGATCAAAAACATGTATACTAGTTTTTAAGCTAGGATTTAAATTAAAGATAATAAGTCTTTTCTAAGTTTAAAATATGCTTTTAAAGCTTTCTTGTATAATTCATTCTGAGCACAGGAGAATGTACCTGAAGCACTAAAATACACACCTAGATATTTGCATGCAAATATAAAAGGTAAACAAAAATATTAACATCTAAAAATGCATGTAAAATATACAAATTAAGAGAGAATACAGTAAAAATTATTCCAATCTAAATAAACCTAAGAAGACTTGTTTTAGTGGTTTAGGGGTGGGGATCTCAACTTATTTAGAAATAATCATAATCCACTATATGAAGGGGATGGGGGGTGACCCCGGGGATACAAGCTTGCACTGAAATAAACCCTTCTTATCATCGGGAATATGAAAACACATGGTTATTGGGTGGAGATCTCAACCAATGTAGAAATAATCAAAGTTCACTATATGAAGGGGGCGAGGATGACCCCTGGGGATCCAAACTTGCAACGAAATAAACCTGTCTTATTACAAGGAATATAAAAACATATGGTTATTGGGTGGGGATCTCAATCAATTTAGAAATAATCAAAGTTAAATATATGGAGGGAGTGGGGATGACCCCTGGGGATCCAGTTTATGCTGATATAAATCTGTCTTATCACCAGGAATATAAAAACATATTGTTATGGGGTGGGGATCTCAACCAATTTGGAGATCACTAGGATGGTTGAGGGAAGGACAACCCCATGGGTATCCAACACTCCACCTCGATCTAATGCATGCATGTACCAAATATTATGTTGGTAGCTCAAAAGATGAAAAAGTTCTGGCCCGGACAAGCTTGTATAACAACAACAATGAGAAGAATTCACAGGAAATTCAAGAAATAAAATTTATGAAGTTACAAAATGTACATATTCCTTTTCATCATATAAACTCTCCAAAAATAGTCCAAAACTTTGTAAATTTGATCGATTGATTGATCGATTAGGGTTTTTACGCCACTTTCAACAATTTTTAAAGCAATTGCTTTCATGCCATCGCGTATGGCCATCTTTGTGACGCAGATCAGAGACTCCGCCCAGATCAAGCCATAGTATTTTGTTAAACAGGCTCCTGGTCTGTCATTCTTAAACACCTATGCATGTTTTCTAATGCAATACATAGCTTGAAACTTTTGAAAAACCTTAGTGGATTTAAGAAGTTTCAGCATATGTTCTTGTAGATGTATTTTTGTATTTAGGGGGACAACCGTTTGACTATCAAAAAACATAGAAGTCCGAGTAAAAAAAGTGCATTTTTATACCTGCGATTCCGTTTTCCGTTCGTACGATGTTTCAACAAAATATGGAATCATTTCAGTTGTTGATTTAGTATTGAAAATTTGACTGAATTATCTCTTATTAAATACGGTTTTATATGTTTAATTTGTGTTTCTTTAAGAAAGAGGTCAGGTGCTCTTGTTCGTTCATAAAATTATCGTTCATTCATAAATTTATCGTAAAATCAAAATCACTACACAGGTTATACGTAGTGTCAAATGATTACCTGTAATCTAAAAATAGACAAACTTAACTGACCTATTTTGTTGATTTGTTTGCGCAAATAATTTAGAGGAACGAAACCCTTGTTAAAAACACATACCGGGTAACAATAAGTTTGTTTTCCTTTTTTGTCATAACTCCGTAAGATTTATCGATCACCTTACTAATGAGATGGACCCGTCCAAACGTGATAGATGCCAAGTCCAGATGAAGAGATATTTACAATTTGGAATTTTCTAGTTTCATAGATTAAAAAAAGTACTGGGTATGCATGACAAATGATGAAACCATTATCCTCGTCTTTCCAATGGACGAGTCTACTACGTTTGTTGACCCTCGACGGTCCACCGTATTTGCAATTTTATTTCACATGTTTTCGAAATATTGAAGATCATTTTTCACAATGTTTCCTGAAAATTGGATAAATATCAAAGCAACGTAGAGCTGTTTGTTCTTGTTCGTATAATGACAATTTAATGTCATGTTTGTCTGTGATGGCCCCTCTTTTCGGGATTGCATGAGAATTATAGTTATCTCGTACCGCATGAGGATGACACATATCAACTGAGCAATAATGTTTGGGACTTAGTTTTTAAGAAATGATGACAAAGTAACATTATGAAAATATTTTTAGTAAGCTGAAATATATATTTATTTTTTACATGTTTATGTCTTGTAAGATATTTTATTTCTTTCCCGTTTTTCAACATTTGCGTCTGGAAAGTTGAAATGTTTTAACTGAATGGTTAAATTTAAATTAATTATGAAAATTGTTAAAATTAAATCAATAAAGGAAATTATTGCCCAGTTACAAACACTACCAGGGGATAATCCATAATGATTTCTTTTTGAGTTATATGTTTCAGCACATGTATATTTGACCCCAACTTTAGCCTGGTAAACGTGTCGTCTCCTTGTGAAATATAAAACATATTAAAAATGACTTTCTGCTAAAGTCTTTTATTGATCAGTCAGGGGTACTACTTAAAAAAGTGATTTCAGAATCACTCCCTCGAGTGATTTTGGCTGTGAAATATTAAAAATTTTCACACAGACTTTTTAAAATCACTGAAACAAGTAATTTTAGAAGTTAAAATGTAATCACTTTAATAAGTGTTTATAACATTTTCTTGATATTTTTCCCACAAGCTTGATTTTTTTATTGGTAAAAAGACAACAATTCCATTGAAAAAACAACTATGTATATGCAGAAATTGTCTTTTGCTTGATAAGCCTGACACTTTTACAGTTTTTTTAAAATATGCAAAAACTGGAATAGTTTGTAGATCAGGTCATAACCTTGAAGTAGATCATTCTAACTCTAAAGAAAACCAATCAGGTTACCTAATATTGTTGATCTTTGTCTGATAGTAAGAGTAGTTAATGAATTTTTGATTACAGAAAAATTCCCAAGGGTACTTTTATAAGCTTTAGCGCACTAACTTACTGCACTAACTTACTGCCCAAGCGCACTAGTGAAATTAATATACAAAGAAAAAGGGATAATTGATTTATGTAGGAAAATTATAGAAAAGATTTTGAAAATATGGAAAATCAATGAAATTAGCATTTGAAGATCAAAGAAAACACTAAAATCACTTAAATAGGTGATAACTGAATTTATCAAATCACTGAAATAAGTGATGATGAAATCACTTGTTTAAGTAGCACCCCTGACTGTTGATATAAAGTTAAAACCTTCTTACTTCTCACTAGACAACACTCCTGTCAGGTTTAATTCTTATATATATGTGGATGAAAAAAAAAGTCCCCAAAACATTAACATGGCAGCAATTGCTTTTACAGCCTTTAAGGCTTTGATTCAGTTATATCGTGGCGACCAGTTTTACTGGTGGAAGAAGCTTGTAAATTTGCGGATTATGGCATTAACTGAAATCAATGTTATTTAACATCATAAAGCTGTCTATCAAAATGTCCCGATCTTCTTTAAAAATAAGGTCCAATGGTTTCGCATAATAAATAGTTGCCTCATCCATACTGTCATCATATTTGTTCTTTATTTCAAGTTCTTCTATATGGTTATCAGACATTTTAAGAATTGTGAAATAAACCTGAAAAATAAAAATAATAATGTTTCTCAGAACCTGATGTCTCCTCACAAACCTGTTTCAGAAAACAAAAGTAGCTAGTTATGGTAAAATAGGTAGAGGCTCAAGAGATCCTGTAAGGCTGTATTCCTACGCTGACTAAAAAATTCTTGAAAACAACCACAGGAATATATAATTACTTTGTATTAACCTTGTATCTCAGATGTTTCTGAAATCCGGGGGGAGAAATATATTGTATGGTTGTCACATGCTTAGAGATTTGTATGATATACTGTATTTCTGTGGCCGTATGACAAGTTAAACTTGACATCATATATATTATATTTCAATTTGTCATGTGTGTGGAATTAGAATGCTGTCAAATTAAATTTTATAAAAGAACAGAGTTCCAATGTCCCCCGCGTTGCACATATTTTATCTATCCAAGGGCAATAACTAGAAAAAACTTTTTTTGTTTGTTCTTTAAAACTTTTTATAAATATCTTAGAGAAATGAAGGCTTGAGATATATTTTCAAGGTTCATAACTCTTTTAAAAATATTTGATGAGACATTGCTTATAAATATAAACCTTTGATATAAATCTGATAAAAATCTGGCAAAAATTGTACATGTGAGAGCTCTTACAATGCAAATTTCCATATAATTAATATTTTAAAGGGGCATAACTCTTTTAAAAATAATTGATCTGCACTGATTTTCAAACTTGTCTGAGATATTGCTAATCAGGGACTAAACTTAACTCTTTTTCTCCAGGGGCCAGCTGGGCCCCAAACTATTTTTTCAGGGGCCCAGTTGAAATTTTAGGGGCCCAACCAATTTTTATAGACAATATTTATTAGCACAAACACATTTACATTAAATGGTTATGGCATACAGTATAGTACAATTGAAATAATTAACTGACAATAATTAAATTAGTGTGACAGTGGTATTCATACGAAAAAGAAGACTACAAATATGTGTGTATTGACAGATAAACAATTATTAATGTCCATGAACAAAGAAGGATAGTATCAAACAATAAAAAAAAAAAAACTAGAGGCTCTAAAGAGCCTGTGTCGCTCACCTTGGTCTATGTGCATATTAAACAAAGGACACAGGTGGATTCATGACAAAATTGTGTTTTGGTGATGGTGATGTGTTTGTAGATCTTACTTTACTGAACATTCTTGATGCTTACAATTATCTCTATCTACAATGAACTTGGCCCTGTAGTTTCAGTAGAAATTATTTTTTATGAAAATTGTTAAAAATTTATTATAAAGGGACATAACTCCTTAAGGGGTCAATTGACCATTTTGGTCATGTGACTTATTTGTAGGTCTTACTTTGCTGTACATTATTGCTCTTTACAGTTTATCTCTATCTATGATAATATTCAAGATAATAACCAAAAGCTGAAAAAATTTCTAAAAATTACCAATTCAGGGGCAGCAACCCAACAACGGGTTGCCTGAATGGTCTGAAAATTTAAGGGCGGGGTCATCAAACACAATTTTTAAACTACATACCCTAATGATGATTGTTTACAACTTTAGTTCAATTCATCTTAGTAGTTTCAGAGGAGAAGATTTTTGTAAAAGATAAAAAAAATCTACGAAAAATTGTTAAAAATTGACTATAAAAGAGCAATAACTCCTTAAGGGGTCAACTGACCATTTTGGTCATGTTGACTTATTTGTAGAACTTACTTTGCTGAACATTATTGCTGTTTACAGTTTATCTCTATCTATAATAATATTCAAGATAATAACCAAATAAGGCAAAATTTCCTTAAAATTACTAATTCAGGGGCAGCAACCTAACAACGGGTAGTCCGATTCATCTGAAAATTTCAGGGCAGATAGATCTTGAGCTAATAAACATTTTTACCTTGTCAGATTTGCTCTCAATGCTTTGGTTTCAGAGATATAAGCCAAAATCTACATTTTATCCCTATGTTCTATTTTTAGCCATGGCGGCCATCTTGGTTAGTTGGCCGGGTCACTGGACACACTTTTTAAACTAGATACCCTAATGATGATATTGGCCAAGTTTGGTTAAATTTGGCCCAGTAGTTTCAGAGGAGAAGATTTTTGTAAAAGTTTACGGACGACGGACGACGGACGCCAAGTGATGAGAAAAGCTCACTTGGCCCTTTGGGCCAGGTGAGCTAAAAATTATACAGATTTTCTCAATAAAAGACAATCATTAATATATTTTGTGGTGATTTTTATAATGACTGGCAAATTGCTATTCAAAAGTGTGGTCATATGCCTCAGTGTTATAGCTGATTGCAATTTAACAAAATTGATATACTAATAAAATAAAACTTAAATGTACTTTTCATATACTAATAAAGCCGTTTTAGGTAATCCTATATGTAATGTTTGAGTCTGGTAAAGATAACTTTATAATATTTGAATTATTGCCACCAGAAATATATCATAAGATTTGACAATACTGATTTTAGAACATTTCCCTCCAAAATTGTCTCCCTTCAATTCGAACTTCCTGTTGACAATATGGCTTTTTCTATGAATCATTAAATGCTATTTCAAATCCAAGCCATCCTCTAGTAGTGTTGATCAAAAATATTATTCAATTACTTTTTATCGAAGATTGGTCAGCATACTAGATATTTTGATATTTATTTACGAGATTTTGCGTTTCTTTTTTTCATGAAGAACAAAAAGTTGTGTGTACAAGTTTTGGTCAAAAACGGGCTTGTAATGATAAGCAATTCAGATTCAAGAGTAACGAAAACACTAAAAAATAATGAATTAGTTAACGGACGGATGGACAACGGACGCAAAGTGATGGCAAAAGCTCACTCTAGCTTTTAGCCAGGTGAGCTAAAAATGACAACCAGTATTAGTTTTGCACATCATATGATATGAGCTTGTAATCAAAAATCAATAAAGAATTTAGTGGGAACTTTTAGTGCATGTGCCACCCACTGCCTGTCTTTTACATGGACTCTTTTTTTATGCCAAAATCAACCTTAACCTATATTTTATGGTCCATGACATTGTGTATATATTTCAAAAGATTTGGTCAAGTGGTACTTTAATTATCATTCATAAACCTAAATAATTTATGAGTATTCCTCGGAACACATGTGTCGCCTGTCCCCAAAAGTAAAAGTTTTGGTCTGGGAAACCCCAGAAATCAGTGTGATAAAAAAATACATTTATTTTTGTGGGTATCAATTTTTGTGGATAGAGAAAAAAAGACAATTCGTGGGATACGTAAATTCGTGGATCGCTGTTTCAAAAATTAAAAAAAAATGTTTCAGATACGTAAATTCGTGGAACTCTGTAATGATAAAACAAAAGATAGAAATTCTTTGAAAATGTTTTGAAATGTCAAAATCCTCGATTGGTCATTCTAGGTTAAAGTGTTCATTTAAAACCTCGATCGCAAGCGAGGACAAAGGCAACTAATTATTTGTTTGTTTTATATGTTTATAACTTCTTGTCGGAATTTTATAAGGTATTCAAAGCCCTTTGATGTACAACTGACTGAAAGTTATTTTCACTTATCACGACACAATAAGCAGTCATTAGAAAATGATCAAAAGTAAGATAAAAGCTTACGATGTTTGCATCCCAAGCTGGAACCCAAGCCATAAAACAATGATGGAATATTAACTCATCGCGCGGTTTTCTTTTATATTCTCTTGGAACATGAGGTTTTTTAATGTATTATAAATTATAAGTTTCAAGTCGGAAACAATTATTTCACTTGTAATTTTGATAAACGATTTTGCTATTAAAATTGTATTTGTATAATGTATGATATGTACCGATAAATGTCTAAAAGGATTATAACTGAATGGGTTACAAGTGTACATCACAATGTGTTCATGTGCAAGTAAATTATTATTTTGATAAAATGTCGTTTCGGTCCAGAATAAAGAAACAAACATGCTTAAACGCCCTTTTATCGAAATATTATTTCAAAGCAATGTGTAATCTCCCAGCTCCCTGTATAAAAATTTGCTTAGTAAAGTTATATTTCGAAATAAGTGTCGTTTTTGTCCAGAATATAGAAATAGACATGCTTAAACGACAATAAATCGAATTATTATCTGAAAAGCAATTTGTGTCCTCCCAGCTCCATGAGCTCCTTGTTTTAACATTTTGTTGAGTAAGATTTTATTTCGAAAAAATATCGTTTTTGTCCAAAATAAACAAAATGACATGCTTAAACGACAATTTATCGGAATATTATTTGAAATGCAATTTGTGTCCTCCATTCTCCCTTTAAAATTTTATAACAAAAAATATCGTTTTGTCAAGAATTAAGTAAACAAAAATGCTTCAACGGCAATTTATCGAAATTTTTTTTTGAAAAGCAAGTTGTGTCTTACCTGAGCTACCTTATTAAAAGTTTGTCAAGAATTTTCATGAGTCAAAGGTGTGAAATTTAATGTTCCTGTCATAAACACTATTGCCTACTGGCAATGTCCGTACTTAATCCTATTGATTTTTAATCACCAATAAACCAAATTATGACACGGTAATTAACAACTTGCAGTTATTTCCCATGAACAATTTTAATCAATTTAAAAAAGTAAATTTGCACTGCTATTCTAAAGATTTCATTATTTATTTAATCAAAATACTTTTATATTTTATTTCAAAAACACGTTTTTTATGTTACCATGCTTTCGCAAATCAACACTATACTAGAATTGCACAACATAACTGGAAATAAATATTCGACTCAATACATATTTCTCGGGATTATTCTTCGTTGAATTCTTCAATTCATGGTTTGCTGTAACCCATGAAACCCACGAAAATTGGTATACCACGAATAAAAATGAATCTACAGTAGTACGACGCAGACGCAAGACGACAGAGAGTGATCCCTATGTGTCGCTGCAAAAAAAAACATTTTATCAGACAGAAAGAAGTTCAAGGGCCTTGACTTATCAGACTGGAACAAAATGGGAACTTGAACTGTAACAGCCCATGATGTATTTACATACCCAATATGAAGCCGATATTTAAAAGGGTTTGGGAAAAAAGTCTGCAAAACTTTAAATCAGACAGACGGACAGCCATAACTCTGTGAAAAAATATCAGACCGGAACAAAATGTGAACTTGAACTGTAACAGCCGATGATGTATTTACATACCAAATATGAAGCTCATCTCTTAAAGGGTTGGGGAAAAAAGTGTGGAAAACATTAAAATTCTATGAATTTTCTTTAGTTCAAGGGTCATATCTCTGTGAAAAATTATCGGACAAGAGCAAAATCCAAACTTGAACTGTAACAGCCCATGATGTATTTACATATCAAATATGAAGCTGACATCTCAAAGGGTTTAAAAAGATCTGGAAAACTCAGGATCTGCCAGACGGACGGTCAGCCATAACACTGTGAAAAATTATCAGACCTGAACAAAATGTGACCTTCATTTGTAACAGCCCTTGAATTATTTACATAACAAATATGAAACTGCTGTCTTAAAGGGTTTTGGGAAAAATCTGTAAAACTTAAAATCTGACGGACGGACAGATGGACACAGAGCCTTTGCCAGTAGGGGACTAATAAATATACATGGATGCTCAATAATATCATTTATACATCTATAGGTGGCATGGATATTAATTTACATGTATATTACTTGTTTATTAATGTTCTAATTCTGCAATAAATTACCTTAGTCCCATCAACAACCATTCCCGGTTTCATAAACTTTTTAACTCCATTTTCTACTTTTGTTACATGATCTTTTCTTCGAATTTCTAACAAAAGTTCTCCTGCATGCTGTCCTAGCACAGACTCAGTTAAATCCTTCAATATTTCTGGTCTGCAGGAACCTTCATCTTTTTCATCTGAGCATTTTCCGATTTTAATGGGTGGTTCCTCGCACTTTTGCCTTGAATCCTTTTTCACCTATTAAAAATTATATCATAAAAAAACAGTGCTCCAATGTCACCCCCCATTGCAAATATTAATTTTCCAACTTTCAAAGTTGTTTAAGGAACATAAATGCTACATAAATTTACTATCACGACTCATCTTCATACTTTTTCGAGATATTATTGAGCTAAAGCATATGTATAAATTGCATTCAAATCCAAAATGGAATAAAATCAGTAGAGTGTTTCTGCTGACAAGGCCATATTGCCAATTTACAAAGTTATTAAGTGGCACAACTCTTACAAAATATCACGAACAGAACTCATCTTCAAACTGGCTTGAGTTATCATTGAACAGAAGGCTATGTACAAATTTTATCCAACTCTTACGAGAAATAAATTTGCTAGAGTGCTTACAGTGTGGACAGATGCAGGGATACAATAACGGAAGAACAGACAGGGTTAAAGAATATGATCCCCGCCCACCAACATTTGGTCTCTGGGCCATAAAAATATTTTACAATGAATATCTAGTTAAAAGTTCAGACAAAATGTCAGATAAATGTAGTGTAGTCCATTACTGAATGTACTATAATATTTCTTTTTTTTTTTTATTAAAAACACAAAATCATTGAACAAGAAAAAGCCCTTGCAAAGTTATTAAAAAAAAAGTTTCAATGGTGTCTAGTACATTCATTATTATACCACCAGAGCATTGTAGGCAACTGAAAAATTAACACAAAAATCAATGGAACTCATTTTTGGGATGTGAACGTAGATAAGCTAAATCACAATTACATGTATAAAGCCAATCTTACAAACATATTAATACACATTGCAAATTATTCAGTTTGCATAGCACCGTGAAATCACAAATTGTCCATCTTGAATAATGGGTAGGGTCAGGTCATGACACAATTCTGAGAGGGGACCACCTAAGGAGTATTCCAGTCAATTTGGTTCAATTTGGCTAAGCAGCTGACTTTATCAGTTTATTTTAAGAAGATTTTTTTTAAATCAATCACAAGCTAACTTTTTTTTTTTCAGCAAAAGGCAAATTCACATATTTCTGGAAAAAAGAAGAAGTCACTACTCCCTCATGCTCAAGTCAAGAGTATTCCCTGTAATTCAGCATTTTTTCAGCTATATTATTACAAGAACAAGTGTGTTTTGTGTGTTTTTATGTCTGCATCGTACCAGACCAACATGATGAGTTGGATTTTTGCTCTGCTAGCTCACTGAAGTACCTGACTGCAGTATACAAGATACCTCAATCTAACACATTATCCTGGCTCCAAGCCTACCAGTCGATGTTCTATCCCTATGATGTTGCTTGCTTAGCACAGAAGCAACAAATACTATTTTGTAAATCGATGGTATGACCCTACCAGGGATTGAACCCATGATTTACCACATTCCAGGTGAGCATGCTTACCATTATGCCACAGGTGCAGTTGATTTCTAAGTGTATTTTATGCATATTCCAATTGTTTTGGTTTTTTTTAAGGAAATAAGGGCCTTTCTATGTCTGCCTTGTTAGAATTTAATTACCAGAGGCTCCTAGGAGCCTGTAATCGCTCACCTGAATTACCTGTGACCAGAATGTTGCAACTTTATGAAAATTGTGTTTTCAGATAAAAAAATAAAATGCTCCACTGGGGCGCAGCTTGATACGACCGCAGAGGTCGAACCCTGAACAGTTGGGGCAAGTATGGACACAACATTCAAGCTTGATACAGCACTGAATTTCAATTGTAATTAAATATTTGACACAGCATAGGTTTCTGACACAGTATGAAAGTGGTCTAAGAACTTAAAAAATTTTAATTAACCTATTCAAACCATATCATTATTATTTGCTTTTATATATAAATCAGAAATAACCAATTTAAAATGGTAAATTTTACAGAAAAAAAAATCCCCCCCCCCAAACTTTTTGAACCCCCTTATGATTCATCACCCCCAAACTCAATCCCAGCCTTCTCTTTGTG
This sequence comes from Mytilus californianus, assembly GCF_021869535.1. Classification (NCBI taxonomy): domain Eukaryota; kingdom Metazoa; phylum Mollusca; class Bivalvia; order Mytilida; family Mytilidae; genus Mytilus; species Mytilus californianus. The sequence continues at coordinate 1,294,272 of NW_026262686.1, forward strand.
GTATGGTACCTTGCAGCACAATTTCAGAGAGATCCATACACTTGAACACAAGTTATTGTCTGGAAACTAGAAAAATGCTTGTTTTTTGGCCCCTTTTTGGCCCCAAATTCCTAAACGTTTAGGGCAATTACCCCCAAACTCAATTCCAGCTTTCCCTTTGTGATATGGAACCTTGCAGTACAATTTCATAAAGATCCATACACTTACACACAAGTTATTGTCCTGACACTAGAAAAATGCTTGTTTTTTTGCCCTTTTATGGCCCCTAATTACTAAAATTTTGAGGGAATTACCCCCAAAATCAATCCCAGCCTTCCCTTTGTGGAATGGTACCTTGCAGTACAATTTAAGAGAGATCCATACACTTGAACACAAGTTATTGTCTGGAAACTAGAATAAAATGCTCCGCAGGGCGCAGCTTGATACGACCGCAGAGGTCGAACCCTGAACAGTTGGGGCAAGTATGGACACAACATTCAAGCTTGATACAGCTCTGAATTTGGATTGTGATTAAATATTTGACACAGCATAGGTTTCTGACACAGAATGAATGTGGTCTAAGAACTTAAAAATTTTAAATTGGACATTCACATATTATGGTCCAATATCCAAAATCTAAATACATGGTTAGATTCAGCACATCAAAGAACCCCAAGAATTCAATTTTTGATGAAATCAAACAAAGTTTAATTTTGGACCCTTTTGACCTCAATGTGGACAAAGTTGATAACGGGGCCCAAAAATCTAAATACATGGTTAGATTCAGCATATCAAAGAACCCCATATATTCAATTTTTGTTGAAATCAAACAAAGTTTAATTTTGGACCCCGATTTGGACCAACTTGAAAACTGGGCCCATAATCAAAAATCTAAATACATGTTTAGATTCAGCATACCAAAGAACACTAAACATTCAATTTTTGTTAAAATCAAACTAAGTTTAATTTTGGACCCTTTGGACCTTAATGTACTCCAATTTGAAAACGGAACCAAAAATTAAGAATCTAAATACTCGGTTAGATTCGGCATATCAAAGAACCCCAATAATTCAATTTTTGATGAAATCAAACAAAGTTAAATTTTGGACCCTTTGAACCTCAATGTGGACCAATTTAAAAACGGGGCCGAAAATCCAAAAACTTAATACACGGTTATATTCAGCATATTAAAGAACCCCAAGAATTCAAGAATAAAACCCCATTGAAATTGATCAAGAAATAAGCAATTTATAAGAAGTATCTTCTTTTGCACAATACTGTGCAATTGAATATTTCTTGCTATTGCGCAATACTGTACAATTGACAATTTCTTGCTATTGCGCAATATTGTGCTATTGGATATTTCTTGCTATTGCGCAATACTGTGCAATTGAAGATTTCTTGCTATTGCGCAATACTGTGCAATTGAAGATTTCTTGCTATTGTGCAATACTGTGCAATTGAAAATTTCTTGCTATTGCACAATACTTATTATATAAAAATTTACACATCCTGTTTGGTGTGTATCTCCTACAATATCATTATTATTTGCTTTTAAATATAAATCAGAAATAACCAACTTAAAATGGAAAATTTTAAAAGAAAAAAAAAAGGAAAAAAAGAAAAAAAAAGAAAAAAAAAAAAATCCCCCCCCCCAAATTTTTTGAACCCCCTTATGATTCATCACCCCCAAACTCAATCCCAGCCTTCCCTTTGTGGTATGGTACCTTGCAGTACAATTTCAGAGAGATCCAAACACTTGAACACAAGTTATTGTCTTGAAACTAGAAAAATGCTTATTTTTGGCCCCTTTTTGGCCCCCAATTCCTAAACGTTTCAGGCAATTACCCCCGAACTCAATTCCAGCTTTCCCTTTGTGATATGAAACCTTGTAGTACAATTTCAGAAATATCCAAACACTTACACACAAGTTATTGTCATGAAACTAGAAAAATGCTTGTTTTTTGCCCCTTTTTTGGCCCCTTATTCCTAAAATTTTGAGGCAATTACCCCCAAAATCAATTACAGCCTTCCCTTTGTGATATGGAACCTTGTGGTACAATGTCAGAGAGATCCATACACTTACACACAAGTTATTGTCTGAAAGTTACAAAATGCTTATTTTTGGCCCCTAATTCCTTAACTGTTGGTACCATAACCCCCAAAATCAATCCCAACCTTCCTTTTGTGGTATTGAACCTTATGGTAAAATTTCATGGAGATCCATTCACTTAAACTAAAGTTAGAGTGCGAAAACCAATGTGTCTTCGGACGACGCCAACGACGACGACGACGCCAACGTCATACCAATATACGACCAAAATTTTTTAATTTTTACGGTCGTATAAAAATGCTTATTTTTGGCCCCTTTTTGGCCCCTAATTCCTAAACTATTTGGGCAATTACCCCGAAACTCAATTCCAGCTTTCCCTGTGTGATATGGAACCTTGTAGTACAATTTCATAAAGATCCATACACTTACACCTAAGTTATTCAGTCAGGATTCTACTTCGTCAAAATTATCTCCCCATTACGCCAGTTCATTTTCACAATCGTAGAAATGGAAGCCATTGTTGGGATGACGCTCTACCAATTTTGCTCTTAAAAACCGATAAATTTATCCACATAGCACCATTACGATCCTTATATGTCAGTTGTATTTTAAAAGACAAATGTATCTACTAGCTAATGAGCATCAGTTAATGATCTTGTCTGCATTGATTCAACTTAAAACTATTGTCTGATCGGTTGTCAGGTGGAATTTTCGAAAATTCTTAAACATTTAAAAAAATTCTAATTAAATATTTCGTGGAAGGTCAGACTAAAAATTTTCAGTGGTTGAAGATTATAAACCCTAGTTATCACACACAAAAAATTATATTTTTTCGAAGATATGCATTTTCATCATCCAACTTAAAAGACTGTCGTCAACTACTTTTAGTAAAAAAATAGCTATTCGAACACACCTACTCTGTTTTTGTGATTCATTAGATAGGTATTTCACTTGACCCATATATTTCATCTTTTCGTACTGTGATTTTTTTATGTTATAAAGTCAATCTGTAGCTTTGATATATAAAAATGATAGAATCTGAAGCGAGAAGATATATCAAATACTCTTGCTTTGTACGTTTTAAAGACAAAATATACACCTCAAACACGCCCTAACATAAAAAGGTGCACTCGATTTTCTCTTTTCGATACAATTGTTACCCATTTTTTGGAATTTTTCCTTGAGTCACATAATGGAAGGGCAGACACGAAAATTACTGAACATATAGATTGATATGTTCTCCATCCGTGGTAAAACAATTTTGAAAATCGGAGGTTATGCATTTTCTACATCCAACTTGATATATACCCATGTCGTCGACTTGATATCTAATTGTTCTGCATTACTATGTAATAGATAAATTGAAAACTTATGCAAATGGTGTTTTTAAAATAAAACACTTTGTAATTGAGAAGAAAATTGTCGTTTTATTTGTTTCTATTAACTTTTAAAATTTTTGTTACTATAGTAAACATTACAGTAAGCATTTATCGCCTTCTCTAACAAAGAGCTTCGATTCTTTTGTTCTATTTCAACTGGGTTTCCGCCTGTATTGTCATGAAACTAGAAAAATGCTTGTTTTTTGCCCCTTTTTGGCCCCTAATTCCTAAAATTTGCAGGCAATTAGCCCCAATATCAATCCCAGCATTCCCTTTGTGATATGGAACCTTGTGATACAATTTCAGAGAGATCCATAGACTTACACACAAGTTATTGTCATGAAACTAGAAAAATGCTTGTTTTTTGCCCCTTTTTGGCCCCTAATTCCTAAAATTTGGAGGCAATTACCCCCAAAATCAATCCCAGCATTCCCTTTGTGATATGGAACCTTGTGGTACAATGTCAGAGAGATCCATACACTTACACACAAGTTATGTCTGGAAGTTACAAAAATGCTTATTTTTGGCCCCTTTTTGGCCCCTAATTCCTTAACTGTTGGTACCATAACCCCCAAAACCAATCCCAACCTTCCTTTTGTGGTATTGAACCTTATGGTAAAATTTCATTGAGATCCATTCACTTAAACTAAAGTTAGAGTGCGAAAACTAATGTGTCTTCGGACGATGACGACGCCGCCGGACGACGACGCCAACATCATACCAATATACGACCACAAAATTTTTTTTGCGGTCGTATAAAAACTGAATTAAATGTTTAACTCTTTCAGGGCTATATTAATTCAAAATTTTAGCACAAAATGAATTTGTTTTTGCCATTAAAAATATATTTTTAATGCAGCTACAGTCAATTTTGCTAAAAAATTATGCAGTTGTTGCCATTTCAAGAAATTTCTATTTTTAGTAACTGTGGCCATTTTAAATGGAGGACAGGGCTACCAGATATAATTTTGAAAGGGGACCACCCAAGGCCCATCCAAGTCAAGTTTGGTTCAAATTGGCCCAGTAGTTTCAGAGAAGAAGATTTTTAATTGATTTTTTGTCAATATAAGCCTATTTTGCACATGTTGCATAGTTGGCAAAAGTATAAATTTTTCGAAAAAAAAAGCATTATATGTAAACAACTCCTTTTCATAAGGCTACAGTTCAAATTTGAGCCTATTTTGCTGAAAAATAAAGCTGTTTTTGCCATTTAAAGAAATTTCTATTTTTAGAAACGGCAACCATTTTAGATGGAGGACAGGGCTGCCAGATATCCTTTTGAAAGGGACCCGCCAAGGACCATCCACATCAAGTTTGGTTCCAATTGGCCAAATGGTTTCAGAGGAGAAGATCTTTCATTGAATTTTTGTCAAAATAAGCCTAATTTGCATATTAAGCAAAATCGGCAAAAGTATAAATTTTTCGGAAAAACCTGTATCATATGTTAAACAACTCTAAATGATGAGGCTACAGATCAAATTTGAACCCATTTTACTGAAAAATAAAGCGGTTTTTGCCATTTATAGAAATTTCTATGCATTTTACCCCTATGTTCTATTTATAGTAATGGCTGCCATTTTTGGAGAGCGGGGTCATCGGATACAATTTTGAAAGTAGACACCCTAAGGATGATTCAGGCCAACTTTGGTTCAGATTGGTCCAGTGGGTTCAGAGGAAAAAATTTTTGAAAAAGTTTACAGACGGACGACGGACGCAAAGTGATGCACAAAAGCTCATCCTGGCTTTTAGCCAGGTGAGCTAATAAACAGGGAAGGTTTGTGATTCCTTTTGCAGGTAAAGCTATATAAATATTGAAGAACAGAATACTGACCACATTTATTATTTGTATGCAATAAGGAACAGTTTTTTTCAATTTGTGTCACATAAAAGGGAAAAGCAGTTTACATTTTTTGTTCTAAAGCAACTTACCTCTACAACTGACACTAAAATTTGAGATTTTGAGAGTACAAGTCCATCCAACTGCTTTCCTTTTTGGAAGAAACAGAGGTCTGGTACTGATGACACAACTTTTTGATCTGCTAAATTTGTCCATCTCGTGGGTCTGCCATATCTTAAAAAGATGAATATGGTATTAATTTGTGATGAAAGTGCTGGTCATTCAGGGAAATTCACTTCACAACAGTTCAGACAGTTGTTGATATAAAATCAAAAATTTTGTAAGGAGACAGTAGTCAATGCAATAATTCGATAAAAAATATATAGATCTGCATTATCATTAATTACGGTAATATTCAAATTGTATGACAAAACAGAAGATACCCTGTCAATACATGGATTAGACTCTAAACATGCTTCTCAAGTTTTCTGACACTGTATCGGAAAAAATTCTTAAACTAAAGCATGTAAAGGTTAAACAAAGTAGAAATGTGCAAAGAAAATACTCCAAATTCTTTGCCGAAATGGAAAAAAAAATATTTTCAAAATTTATGTATAGGTACTAAAGTAGCTTCAGTTCAAAATTCATGGAGGTAAGACTGTTTGATGAAGTTATTCAAGTTTTAAAAACCTTAACATTACATACAGTCAGCCTAGTACAATTAGCAATAAAAAAATGTCCAAATTTACTGCGAAAACGGAAAAAAAATCATTTATTTTCAAAACTTTTGTGTATCTACAATATTTTGACCATAGAGATGTTTCTGTCCAAGTTTCATGAAATATATGAAGGTCTGAAGTAGTTAATTAAGATAAATCAAAGCACTTAAAGTGCTGATGGACAGGTTTTTTAACAGCCCACATAAATTATACTGGTCAGGCATGTCAGTATATTGTATATATGTATTCAAATAACCTATTCAATATTTTAATATGAGATTGGCAACATATTATTTTCAACCCATATTCAAAATTGATCTGTGTTTGGTGGTAATAAGCATTGTGTATAACTTTTATAACATTTGGTTGAGGGAAACTAAAGTTAGAGAACGGAAACTAATTTTGGGACGTACGGACGGACAAGGGTAAAACTTAATGCCCCCTCTGCCGTGGCTGGGACATAAAAAGGAATTTAACCAATTACCTATTTAGGTCTGATCAGATCCCATACTGATCATCTTGAAAAGGCCAGTAGGACCAATTAATGTAGTGTTGAATGGGTACCACTAGGGAAATATATATACTAAGTTCAGTTCAATTTACTACATTGATTTTATTTATTCATTTAGGGCATGGTGGTCATTTTCAATGACTGGCCGCATCAACTGACACAAAGTCACAAATCTGAATAAAGGGTTTCTGCCAATGAAGCAAAATATGGCTGGTAGTAAAATAAGAAAATTACCAGTATCTGCTACACTAAAACCCAATGTTTATATACAATTGTATACCTTGATTCCAAATTCCAGTATTATACAAAAATTGAAAACTGATCCCTTATATCTCTGAAATAGTAAGACTCACATGAAGTTGGCATACTACCGAAAAGTCTTGCAATAAGGAAATAAATAAAAAAAATTAAATAAAAACGGCATCAGAATCAGATGAAAAATCCCAATAATACACAATGTGATAAGCAATAATTGAATAAACTGTTATCACAGACAACTGTCTCGCCTGCTTTGCAGCAAAGTTTATTTTAGACTGTGTATATCTAAGAGTGAAATAGTTACAAAACCCCTTTGATATTTACCATGAATTAACACAATTTTCAAATCCTTGATTGATATTGACTGCACTATTAATGGGAATATTTAATTTGAGTTTTTTTTTCAGCAGGACCTCACAACCTGCATGAAAATGAAATGTACACACGCTAATGCAATATCATACCAAATATCACTAACCTATCATAAGTAGTTCCTTTTGAACTGACCTAATCACAAAACTTAACATACACTTTGTGGCAATTTCAAAGTCAGTGGACCATGACTGAGGGGGTAGGGCCTCACAACCTGCATGAAACTGAGTAGTACTGATGATAATGCAACATGATACAAAATAGCACTGACCTATCATAAGGAGTTTCTTTTGAACTGACCTAATCAGAAAACTTAACATAGAAACTGTGTATTAATTTCTAAGTCACTAGACTTTGACTGAGGGGGTGGGGCTTCAGTACGAGCATGAAACTGAGATGTACTGATGATATACAACATCATACCAAATACCATTGCCCAGTGGTTTCAGAGGAGACAATTAAAATGTGTAAAATTTTGAGGGACGGACGGAAGACTACACGGACAGACGACGGACGCAAAGTGATGGCAAAAAAATGAAATGTTAATACTACTTATACTTACTGCACTTTTAAATGACACATCTGGGCAAAACTTTGACAGACAGGAATGTAATAGGTTTCAGCAACCTCTTGCAATTGATTGTATTTGTCTTGAAACAATTTTAGCAGGATTGAAAGTTCTTCAATAAATTCAAATACCCTATAACTTGCCAAGACATCTCTAAAAAGATAAAAGAGAAATTATAATACATGTACCTTACACCCTGAGAGTATTGATTCATATACTATATTCTCTACACTTTTTGGTCTATTGAATGTTGTTTAAAGCCAACTTGAGCAATATTTCAGCTACATTGTACAACTACAACTACTACACAGTTTGGAGTAATAATCAAGTGAAATAAAGGTTTTATATGTAAACTACATGCATTTAATTAAAACTGTGCTAACAACATTTTAGAACTTGTTCATGGCACAAAGATTGTTCTCGCTATTCTACAAGTTTTTGAAAATAAAGTAGACTTGGATTCAGTCTTGGTCTTTTCTGATTTTTCATGATTGTTCGATCTCTCATGCTTAATAACACAATCTAATTTGTAGATTTTACACCAAGTTACAAATGAATTAGTTTTTGCGTCACTGTGAACTTTGCATGCAGAACACACCATCCCGTCGTCCCTATCGCCTAGCCAGGGTCTTTCACGTTCCCATTCGACAGAATAATTTCTAGACCGTTTAGTTTTCTCATAAAGTCATATTCACGGAAACCTCATCTGTCTGTCTCTTTTGTGGCCGTTTAACCCCGCTGATGTATATTTTGTACTTCCACATTATAAAAATAAAAAAGAAACTGTGCAATTTTTGAGTAGGGACGGGCAGGGACACATGTAATTTTCGTTTTCGAGTAGGGACAGACGGGTACACAAAAAAATATGCATTCATCGTTTGATTTTTTAATTGTAAACAAAAATATATATATATTTGTGGTTTTTGAAATACAATCGGGTCCCATCATTTATCTTGAATCATGAATTGATGAGTTTAGAGGCTGGGGGCCTATACTCCCGACTTAAAAAAAAACAAGTAGCCACCTTCTTCTTCTTTCCTCTATATCTTCCTCCAATAGTTGGAGTACACCAACCTTACTGAATTCAGGTTGGTTAATCCTTATAAAAATTATTAAGTGAATACCTAACTATTTAAAAATAACATTATGTACAGTTAAATCCCTGCAAAGATACTAATAATAACTTCTATGTACATTAAAAATGGGTCACAGTTTAAAAGTTATTAATAAAATTTTTAAAAATAAAAAAGTTTTGAATATTATTTACAGGGCATGCATTATAGTAAAAAATCTTTACATTTACTAAACAATGTTACTTAAAGGTAAAAAATAACGAGTTTTCAGCTTCCTGCCTGCTACATGCTGGAGTTACTACATCTGTCTATGAGCACTACTAGGCGATATAAAATCAACAAAATCATGCATATAAGCTTATATGTCCTAAGCGATCTAATTATGCATAGCCATTATCTATCTGTTATATATATATATATGTGAAGCTACTGGGTATTAAAGCTAACGATAAACATGTACATTTATTCCAACTATAGGTATAGCGCGGCACAACCACACTGACCAGTTATTCTAAAATTTCATGGATTTTCTCAGCATTTAATTTTACGTAAAGGATTGATAGGTTTAGCGCGGAACACCCACACTGACCTAGTTGCTCTGTCCAAAAACCTTTATGATGACTTTAGATTAAAGATAAACGTTGTTTAAGTTGTTTCATTTTACGGAGTTAAAGAAAGCAATTGAAGGTATAGCGCGGAACAGCCATATTAACCTAAATTAAATGAAGATTTGAACATTTAGATTTTCGCAGCATTTAATTCTGTGTAAAAGATTGATGTTAGGTTTAGCGCGGAACAACCACACTGACCTAGTTGTACTGTCGAAGAAGCATAAATGATTATTCCTTAGATTGGAGAAAAAAGCCATATTTTATTTTATGAAGTTGAAGATAGTTGTTTAAGGTTTAGCGCGGTACAACCACACTGACCTTATGACAACTAGACATTAAGAGAAGACACTCTTTTTAGATGGAGTCTATAACATAAGTTCCTGCTTAATTCTTCTATTGAATTAAGAAAAAGGTTATCATGAGGGAGAATATTGTTTAGAGCCAGTTGCTGACAATCCAAAATTAGTTGGGCAATACAAGTTCTCTCGTGAAAATTGGAATTCCACCTTCTTTTAAAAATCAAAACTATTGAAACAACTGTGAACTCACATGTGATAATAACCAGGATTTGAATTTTTTGCCTTGTATCCTCCTTCAAAGATAGAACGAAGCTCCTTGATAATTTCACCAAATACAGGTTCCAATCTAATGTATATGTCCCTTAAAAAAACACTCGATCGGCTCCGGGATACTCCAGGCTCACAAGATTCAAATTTTAGAAATGATTTTATTCTTTCAATATAATACTTTTGTTGATGTGAAAAGGGTTCAATTGTCTTGTCCAATAAATTAAGTAAATCCTTTGGAGTTTCGGTGTAACACTTGGAATAAAAAATGTGTAATCTTTCAGCGTGGTATAACTTCCAAGAAGACACGAATTGTGGAATATGATACTTTGAAACGTAATTTTGATATTGTAACCTGGGACTTAACCTGCGTCTCTTATTTTGCCTGGAGAATGAACTAGATGGCGAAGAAATATTTTCATCTTCGTGCTCATCAGTCCGAAAAGATATGTCATCGAGACTGTTTGCCTCCGAAATTGACGGAGATGCTCTTTCCTGTACACATGGTAGATCCATCTGGAGGTACGGAATCGGCCGAGTTGTGACGAATAAGGGGAGAGAAACAGTGTGGGATAATTTGTGTAACGCGTATCCGTACCCAAACCATATAGTATCGTCAACCGTGAAAAATAAAACTTTATAAAGTGGTCAATAATTGTATTTTTTGGTACTAATGTAGCGTTTTGTATAACTGTAAAGGAAATACAAACATTTTTTTTTTATTTCGGGATATTTTTCAATACCTTGAAAAAAAAGATTAACGATGGGGTCAAATGTGTTACCCGAACAAGCAAAATTAAGTATTACAGTCCCCTATTCCAGAAAATGATTGAATACAGAACGTACTTCCTAATGGTCCTCTTTTTTGGTATCTTTTGTTATATATATATACACATATTTTTTAAAGAAATTTATTCTGTGTATATGCCATTATGGGCTCTTTTTTTTTTTTTGGGGGGGGGGGGGGGGGGGGGGGGGGGGGGGGGGTACTTTGCAAGGTGCACTAGAAATTTTTATTTGCACAGGTGTTGCAACATATCCAGTTGAATTGTAGTAGATATATGCATTAAATAAGATTGTGTAAGTAACAGGTATTGGTCCACAGCTACTCGCAGCTTCACCCCAACTTTTGTGGTGGTTGATCCGGAACAGCTTGGTACAATGGATTTTGTTATACCGGATCAATATGGCAACTTCGCTGCGTGTGGTGAACTATAGTTACAGTTCATCTATATTTTATTCATATAAAAGTACATTTTATGGATCTCTGTATCTCAGGATCATATATCTATCTATCTATATATTGATATAGTTATCTGTAGGTTGCCAGAACAGTGACGTAACCAAAATATGAGTTAACAATTATCTCACATATCTATCAATCTATGTGTTATTGAAACAATATATATCTTATCTATGAATCTATTTGTGTTTACATATTTAAATTTGATTTCAATAATAATAAAGCTGTGGCCAATACTTCCAACCAATCTTAGTCTAACCAGCCATCTTGAATAATAAGACGATATGATATCCGATTTGTACTAGACTAACGCAATGAGTTGAATCTATATCGTGCTAGCACAATGCAGCAATAGTCCACAGAAATACATATCACCCGACTTCGACCCATTATTCTGATTCCAAGTCAACCAGTCTTCTCTTTTTTTACATGTAAAAAAATACAAAATTCAACGTAACAGTCCAAAAAAGGCATGTAAAGATGTTAATATCAGTGACAATACACCTACGTCATGAAATTGCAGTAATTCCGAATACATTTATGGCCCCAGTTCCCATGTTATAACAGGAGACCTTAACATCGTCCATGACCGAGAGTTGAAATCATTCCTCAGTAAAGGACCTTAATATCGTCCCCCGTCGATTATTAATTGGAATGAGTGTCGTAACATCATCCACGACTCACTCCGTACTTACTGCACGAAATGGATAAAACGAGAAAAAGCTGACAAAAAATCCTTAGATTCTTTTTTTAATTCAGTAATGAACATAGTTGATATTCGTATTAAACATTTAAAAGCACATTTTACTCCTAACAACAACTATAATAGCCCTATTTCTCGTATCAAACATAAGCTAAAAGAACTCGCCAAGGAATTTGTTTTTGTCCCGACTGATAAGGCTGCCAATAATATCATTATTGTTTGACGTAAATTTTACATTGAGGTTCTGCAAAGGGAAGTCACGAATTCACAAACATTCCAACTGACTCCATTTTCGGAAAATGACATCTGTAACAAACATAAACTTTTAGCTACCTCTTTACAAGCAGAACCAAATACAATGAAAGTTCCAACTATGTACTGGCTTCCGAAGCTGCACAAAACACCTTACAAATATAGATTTATTTCGTCTTCAAGCCATTGTTTCACTACTAAACTGTCTATTCTACTTACTAGTACACTTAGTACAATCAAAAACCTGGTAATAAATTGTTCAAATAAGGCCTTTGAAAATAGTGGAATTAATTACTTTTGGAGTGTCAAAAATTCGTTGGAAGTAATTGATAAATTGCATGCTTATATTGGTGATTTCGAATCTGTTCAAAGGTTTGCTTTTTCTACCCTATATACCACTTTGCCTCATAATCTCATTAAGAAAAAATTCACACACCTAATTAAATGGGTATTTAAAAAGTCAGAATGCGAATATGTATGTTCAAACTCTTTTAGGTCATTTTTTAGTAACAACAAACAAAAGAACTATGTCAATTGGACCTGCTTTGATACGATAACTGCACTTGAATTTTTACTAGATAACATTTTCGTTCGCTATGGAGATTCCGTATATTGTCAATTTATCGGAATTCCAATGGGGACTAACTGTGCACCACTTATTGCGGACCTGTTTTTGTATTGTTATGAGTTACAATGTATGACTAAAATCAGCAAAGACCCATCGAAACAACATCTGATACAAAAATTTAACACTTTTAGATATTTGGATGATATATTGGCTCTCAATAATGACGACTTCAGTATGTACACTAAAGAAATTTATCCTGCTGAACTGACTTTAAATAAAGCTAATACTGACAATGAACACTGCCCTTTCCTGGATCTTGATATCTATATCTTTAACGGGAATCTTAATACCAACATTTACGATAAAAGAGATGATTTTTCATTTCCTATTGTTAATTATCTAATTTTAGATGGTGACGTTCCCTTGTCACCATCTTATGGTGTTTATATATCTCAACTTGTTCGATTCGCTCGTGTATGTAATAACGTATTTGATTTTAACGAAACAAATCTCTGTATTACTGAAAAATTATTACACCAGGGTTTTCGATATCACAAACTAGTCAAAACATTTACTAAATTTTATCATCGGTACAAGGACATCATTCGTAAATATAAATCAACATGCAGACATCTTATACATTCAGGTATTTCACATCCAATCTGTTATGGTAATATTCTATACAAAGCACAAAAATGTCGTCATTCACCTCAAAAGCTAACCAAACCTTTAAACAGACTTATTCAGAAGGGATATAGTTACGATACTGTTGTCAGGTCATTAAAGATGGCATATTTTGGAATTAATATTGATTCACTGATAGGGTCTTTGCATCGAAAATAAACACATTTATTATAAAACCAGTTGGCATGATACGGGTTATGTTCTTCTCATATATTTAATGATGGTATGATACTAAACCCTAACGGGAGGGATTGTGCCTCATTTTCATATGATGAAGACATAATCTTTCAATCAGTTTAATTGAGGTCTGGAGCTGGCATGTCAGTAACTGCTAGTAGTCCTTTGTTAACCTATGTATCATTGTCATTTTGCTTAGTTTCTTTTGTTATCTACTCTGACATCGGACTCGGACTTCTTTAAACTGAGTTTTACTGTGGGTATTGCTGTGTGTTTTTTTATTCTACATTGGCTAGAGGTATAGGGGGAGGGTTGAGATCTCACAAAACATGTTTAACCCCGCCGCATTTTTGCGCCTGTCCCAAGTCAGGAGCCTCTGGGCTTTGTTAGTCTTGTATGTTTGTTTTAATTTTAGTACTTATATGTTTCGGAGTTTAGCGTGACGTTCATTTTCACTGAACTAGTACACATTTTTATTTAGGGGCCAGCTGAAGCCCGCCTCCGGGTGCGGGATTTTCTCGCTGTGTTGAAGACCCATTGGTGGCCTTGGGCTGTTTTCTACTCTTTGGTCGGGTTGTTGTCTCTTTGACACTTTCCCCATTTCCATCCCCAATTTTATGTAACCTGACTCGAACCCTTATTCTGATTCTGAACCGACCAGCCTTACCCCTTTAATGATGCGTACTAAGCAGAGAAGCCTCAACCATCATTCGTGCAGTCTTCGGTAAGAGCTGATCTGGAATTGAAGTTACGTTCTTCCCCACTCGAGTCAAGCACGCTATCTATTACACCACAGAAGTGGTTCGGAGGCACTTGGCCCAATCAAGTAAGATTATCAGATCATGAAACTTGGGAGTTAATTTGGAAAATGAAAAAACTAAAAGGTATTCAACATATTTGTTCATGCAAAAACATGCAAGTTTGTGTTAATATCAAAGATCTACTGTTAAAAGTTAGCGATCCAATAAGCACAAAAGTTGTTTGAATTTTGAGGATTTTCTTGAGAAACGACAAACAAGCTCTACGGAATATCATGCATTAAATCAGGAAAACAAGCCTCCGTATTTCTTTTCACTGTATTTGATTTAGAATTAAGTCTTACCATATCATCTATTGTTCAGTTAAATACGGGAACCAAACATGGCTTTTACAATACTAACTTCATTAAGGACAAAATATATCAAGTTTACATGAAACAACAAATACTTTTAATTTAATCAGATTTTATCCTTGATTAATGCCCTTTCCCACTCCACCCATTAAACGAAAAATTCAGAAAGGGCCCTAGTCACCTAATGATGGCCCTTTGATGAATTGCTGAACTGAAGCAACAGAAGCCTACATTATTTGAAGAACAAAAATATTTTCGAAAGAAATGGACAACAAACCTGCTAATTGTATTGTGCGAAATGATTATGCAAAACTTTGGGTAAATGATTACACTTATACTGTGGAAATAAATATACAAATGGGATTATACAAATCTTGAGGTAAATGATCACAAGACTCGGTTTCATTATTGCCGTTCCCATCCAACCAGTCTATGCGTTTTTTTTACATGTATAATATCTTCACATGTAAAACAAAACAAACTTTAATTTCAACTTTAATGTTACAGTCCACTGAAGGGCATTGGCACCTGAATCAGACTCATTATTCTGATTTCGATCCACCCAGTTTTATTCCTTATATTGATGCGTACTTAGCGTAGAAAAATGAATGCATATAAACGTGGTGGGAAAATAGAACGCAAAGGGTAGCACATTGGTTATTGTTTAGATCTTAGCTGCAACGAATGTACCCGCCTGATAGCAGATACCGAATATCAAATTCAGTAATTGTTTACGTTCAAATGGTTGTATTTATTTACTGCTTATTTAAACTTCTTCGCATAATGATATGCAATCACAAAAATTAACAATGGCGGAGGTATTTGGGAGTGAGAGAATCATTATTGTTTAACACCAATAAAGCAATTTTATAGCTATATCACGGAAAGAACACAATAATAAGACAATATGATATCCGATTTGTACTAGACTAACGCAATGAGTTGATCTTTATGGTGCTTGCACAATGAAGCAATAGTCCACAGAAATACATGTCACCCAACTTCGACACATTATTCTGATTCCAAGTCAACCAGTCTTCTCTTTTTTACATGTAAAAAAATACAAAATTCAACGTAACAGTCCAAAAAAGGCATGTAACCTGACTTGAACCCTTATTCTGATTCTGAACCGACCAGCCTTATCCCCTTAATGATGCGTACTAAGCAGAGAAGCCTCAACCATCATTCGTGCAGTCTTCGGTAAGAGCTGATCTGGAAGTGAAGTTACGTTCTTCCCCACTCGAGACAAGCACGCCATCTATTACACCACAGAAGTGGTTCGGAGGCACTTGGTCCGATCAAGTAAGATTATCAGCTCATGAAACTTGGGAGTTAATTTGGAAAATGATAAAACTAAAAGGTATTCAACATATTTGTTCTTGCAAAAACATGCAAGTTTGTGTTAATATCTAAGATCTACTGTAAAAAATTAGCGATTCAATAAGCACAAAATTTGTTTGAATTTTGAGGATTTTTTTGAGAAATACGTAAGGACGTCATAGTGAATATCATGCATTAAATAAAACAAGCCTCCGCATTTCTTTTTACTGTATTTGATTTAGAATTAAGTCTTTACCATAACTTCTATAGTTCAGCTAAATACGGGACCCAAACATGGCTTTTACAATACTAACTTCATTAAGGACAAAATATATCAAGTTTACATGAAACAACAAATACTTTTAATTTAATCAGATTTTATCCTTGATTAATGCCCTTTCCCATTCCACCCATTAAACGAAAAATTCAGAAAGGGCCCTAGTCACCTAATGATGGCCCTTTGATGAATTGCTGAACTGAAGCAACAGAAGCCTACATTATTTGAAGAACAAAAATATTTTCGAAAGAAATGGACAACAAACCTGCTAATTGTATTGTACGAAATGATTATGCAAAACTTTGGGTAAATGATTACACTTATACTGTGGAAATAAATATACAAATGGGATTATACAAATATTGAGGTAAATGATCACAAGACTCGGTTCCATTATTGCCGTTCCCATCCAACCAGTCTATGCGTTTTTTCTACATGTATAATATCTTCACATGTAAAACAAAACAAATTTTAATTTCAACTTTAATGTTACAGTCCACTGAAGGGCATTGGCACCTGAATAAGACTCATTATTCTGATTTAAATCCACCCAGTTTTATTCCTTATATTGATGCGTACTTAGCGTAGAAAAATGAATGCATATAAACGTGGTGGGAAAATAGAACGCAAAGGGTAGCACATTGGTTATTGTTTAGATCTTAGCTGCAACGAATGTACCCGCCTGATAGCAGATACCGAATATCAATTTTAGTAATTGTTTACGTTCAAATGGTTGTATTTATTTACTGCTTATTTAAACTTCTTCGCATAATGATATGCAATCACAAAAATTAACAATGGCGGAGGTATTTGGGAGTGAGAGAATCATTATTGTTTAACACCAATGAAGCAATTTTATAGCTATATCACGGAAAGAACACAATAATAAGACAATATGATATCCGATTTGTACTAGAATAACGCAATGAGTTGATCTTTATGGTGCTAGCACAATGAAGCAATAGTCCACAGAAATACATGTCACCCGACTTCGACCCATTATTCTGATTCAAAGTCAACCAGTCTTCTCTTTTTTACATGTAAAAAAATACAAAATTCAACGTAACAGTCCAAAAAAGGCATGTAACCTGACTTGAACCCTTATTCTGATTCTGAACCGACCAGCCTTACCCCCTTAATGATGCGTACTAAGCAGAGAAGCCTCAACCATCATTCGTGCAGTCTTCGGTAAGAGCTGATCTAGAAGTGAAGTTACGTTCTTCCCCACTCGAGTCAAGCACGCCATCTATTACACCACAGAAGTGGTTCGGAGGCACTTGGTCCGATCAAGTAAGATTATCAGCTCATGAAACTTGGGAGTTAATTTGGAAAATGATAAAACTAAAAGGTATTCAACATATTTGTTCTTGCAAAAACATGCAAGTTTGTGTTAATATCTAAGATCTACTGTAAAAAATTAGCGATTCAATAAGCACAAAATTTGTTTGAATTTTGAGGATTTTCTTGAGAAATACGTAAGGACGTCATAGTGAATATCATGCATTAAATAAAACAAGCCTCCGCATTTCTTTTTACTGTATTTGATTTAGAATTAAGTCTTTACCATAACTTCTATAGTTCAGCTAAATACGGGACCCAAACATGGCTTTTACAATACTAACTTCATTAAGGACAAAATATATCAAGTTTACATGAAACAACAAATACTTTTAATTTAATCAGATTTTATCCTTGATTAATGCCCTTTCCCATTCCACCCATTAAACGAAAAGTTCAGAAAGGGCCCTAGTCACCTAATGATGGCCCTTTGATGAATTGCTGAACTGAAGCAACAGAAGCCTACATTATTTGAAGAACAAAAATATTTTCGAAAGAAATGGACAACAAACCTGCTAATTGTATTGTGCGAAATGATTATGCAAAACTTTGGGTAAATGATTACACTTATACTGTGGAAATAAATATACAAATGGGATTATACAAATATTGAGGTAAATGATCACAAGACTCGGTTCCATTATTGCCGTTCCCATCCAACCAGTCTATGCGTTTTTTTTACATGTATAATATCTTCACATGTAAAACAAAACAAACTTTAATTTCAACTTTAATGTTACAGTCCACTGAAGGGCATTGGCACCTGAATCAGACTCATTATTCTGATTTCGATCCACCCAGTTTTATTATTCCTTATATTGATGCGTACTTAGCGTAGAAAAATGGATGCATATAAACGTGGTGGGAAAATAGAACGCAAAGGGTAGCACATTGGTTATTGTTTAGATCTTAGCTGCAACGAATGTACCCGCCTGATAGCAGATACCGAATATCAATTTTAGTAATTGTTTACGTTTAAATGGTTGTATTTATTTACTGCTTATTTAAACTTCTTCGCATAATGATATGCAATCACAAAAATTAACAATGGCGGAGGTATTTGGGAGTGAGAGAATCATTATTGTTTAACACCAATAAAGCAATTTTATAGCTATATCACGGAAAGAACACAATAATAAGACAATATGATATCCGATTTGTACTAGACTAACGCAATGAGTTGATCTTTATGGTGCTAGCACAATGAAGCAATAGTCCACAGAAATACATGTCACCCGACTTCGACCCATTATTCTGATTCATAGTCAACCAGTCTTCTCTTTTTTACATGTAAAAAAATACAAAATTCAACGTAACAGTCCAAAAAAGGCATGTAACCTGACTTGAACCCTTATTCTGATTCTGAACCGACCAGCCTTACCCCCTTAATGATGCGTACTAAGCAGAGAAGCCTCAACCATCATTCGTGCAGTCTTCGGTAAGAGCTGATCTGGAAGTGAAGTTACGTTCTTCCCCACTCGAGTCAAGCACGCCATCTATTACACCACAGAAGTGGTTCGGAGGCACTTGGTCCGATCAAGTAAGATTATCAGCTCATGAAACTTGGGAGTTATTTTGGAAAATGATAAAACTAAAAGGTATTCAACATATTTGTTCTTGCAAAAACATGCAAGTTTGTATTAATATCCAAGATCTACTGTTAAAAATTAGCGATTCAATAAGCACAAAATTTGTTTGAATTTTGAGGATTTTCTTGAGAAATACGTAAGGACGTCATAGTGAATATCATGCATTAAATAAAACAAGCCTCCGCATTTCTTTTTCCTGTATTTGATTTAGAATTAAGTCTTTACCATAACTTCTATAGTTCAGCTAAATACGGGACCCAAACATGGCTTTTACAATACTAACTTCATTAAGGACAAAATATATCAAGTTTACATGAAACAACAAATACTTTTAATTTAATCTGATTTAATCCTTGATTAATGCCCTTTCCCACTCCACCCATTAAACGAAAAATTAGGAAAGGGCCCTAGTCACCAAATCAGGGCCCTTTGATGAATTGCTGAACTGAAGCAACAGAAGCCTACATTATTTGAAGAACAAAAATATTTTCGAAAGAAATGGACAACAAACCAGCTCATTGTATTGTGCGAAATCATTATGCAAATCTTTGGGTAAATTATTATACTTATATTGTGGAAATAAATATAGTAATCTTGAGGTAAATGATCACAAGACTCGGCTCAATTATTCCCGTTCCCATCCAACCAGTCTATGCGTTTTTACATGTATAATATCTTTACATGTAAAACAAAACAAATTTAATTTCAACTTTAATGTTACAGTCCACTGAAGGGCATTGACACCTGAATCAGACTCATTATTCTGATTTAAATCCACCCAGTTTTATTCCTTATATTGATGCGTACTTAGCGTAGAAAAATCAATGCATATACACGGGGTGGGAAAATAGAACGCAAAGGGTAGCACATTGGTTATTGTTTAGATCTTTGCTGCAACGAATGTACCCGGCTGATAGAAGGTACTAAATATCAATTTCAGTAATTTTTTTACGTTCAAATGGTTTTATTTATTCCCTTCTTATTTACACTTCTTCGCATTATGATATGCAATCACAAAAATTAACAATGGCGGAGGAATTTGGAAGTGAGAGAATCATTATTGTTTAACACAATGAAGCAATTTTATAGCGATATCATGGAAACAACACAATAATAAGATGATATGATATCCGATTTGTACTAGACTAACGCAATGAGTTGAATCGTTATCGTGCTAGCACAATGAAGCAATAGTCCACAGAAATACATTTCATCCGACTTCGACACATTATTCTAAATTCCAAGTCAACCAGTCTTCTCTTTTTTACATGTAAAAAATTACAAAGTTCAACGTAACAGCCAAGAGCTGATCTGGAATCGAAGTTACGTTCTTCCCCACTTGAGTCAAGCACGCCATCTATAACACCACAGAAGTGGTCCGGGGGCACTTGGCCCGATCAAGTAAGATTATCAGATCATGAAACTTGGGAGTAAATTTGGAAAATGAAAAAAAAAGGTATTCAACATATTTATTCTTGCAAAAAACATGCAAGTTTGTGTTAATATCTAAGATCTCCTGTTAAAAATTAGCGATTCAATAAGCACAAAATTTGTTTGAATTTTGAGAATTTTCTTGAGAATCGACAAACAAGCTCTACGGAATGACGCTATAGTGAATATCATGCATTAAATAAAACAAGCTTACGTATTTCTTTTCAGTCTCTGTATTTGATTTAGAATTAAGTCTTTACCATAAATTCATAGTTCAGCTGAATACAGGAACCAAACATGGCTTTTACAATACTAAATTCATTAAAAACAAAATATATCAAGTTTATATGAAACAACAAATACTTTAAATTTAATCAGATTTCATCCTTGATTAATGCCCTTTTACACTCCACCCATAAAACGAAAAATTCAGAAAGGGTCCTAGGCACCAAATCAGGGCCCTTTGATTAATTGTTGAACTGAAGCCACCATAGCCTACATTATTTGAAGAAAAAAAATTTTTTTTCGAAAGAAATGGACAACAAACCTGCTCATTGTATTGAGCGAAATCATTATGCACATATTTGGGTAAATGATTATACTTGTATTGTGGAAATAAATATACAAATGGGATTATACAAATCTTGAGGTAAATGATCATAAGACTCGGTTTCATTATTGCCGTTCCCATCCAACCAGTCTATGCGTTTTTTTTACATGTACAATATCTTTACACGTAAAACAGAACAAATTTCAATTTCAGATTGAATGTTACAGTCCACTGAAGGGCATTGACACCTGAATCAGACTCAATATTCTGATTTCGATCCACCCAGTTTTATTCCTTATATTGATGCGTACCAGAGACATATGTCTCTGTGCGTACTTAGCGTAGTAAAATTAATGCATATAAACGTGGTGGGAAAATAGAACGCAAAGGGTAGCACATTGGTTATTGTTTAGATCTTTGCTGCAACGAATGTACCCGGCTGATCGAAGGTACCGAATATCAATATCATTAATTGTTTACGTTCAAATGGTTGTATTTATTTACTGCTTATTTAAACTTCTTCGCATAATGATATGCAATCACAAAAATTAACAATGGCGGAGGTATTTGAGAGTGAGAGAATCATTACTGTTTAACACAAATGAAGCAATGTTATAGCTATATCATGGAAAGAACACAGTAATAAGACGATATGATATCCGATTTGTACTAGACTAACGCAATGAGTTGAATCTTTATCGTGTTAGTACAATGCAATAATAGTCCACAGAAATACATGTCACCCGACTTCGACCCATTATTCTGGGTTCTCTGGCATTTTTTTGGAAACGGACCCACACAAGGATTATCCCGGTGGCTTCAGAAAAGATTAAATTGTAAACTTTACGGACTACGAATGATCAACACAAAACGATGGAAATGTACAGCATGATCATACGTGACAACATAAATATATCCCTTCTATATCTACAAGTGTTTTCATAAGAGCGTTAGTCGTCAGCTAGCTTTAAAATCATTATTTACTTTGGGGAATCTGATAGTATAAACGGCTACTATGATACATGTATATATGATTTTACAATATCATACATTTAACCGAGAATTAAAATCCTTTTTTTTTACATGTTAAGATATTTTACATGTTAAAAAGAGAACATAATGTTTTCTCATAAATGTGTCTGAAGGTAAAAGTTTGTAATGCAATACAATTTGGCTCAAAATGATTGTGTGATTTTCCTCACTGACATATCCCGTTTCTTCCCATTGTTAACCCAAGGTATAACGACATCTTTGTTGAAGCCATTAATACAACGGAGTGCGAGATTCAATTCCCTTACATAATTCAGTATAGGTGCTTGAAACAAATTTTGACCAAACTAAGCGTTGACGTTCAATTGTTTGCCTAAACAAGTGATGACAAAATTTGACGCACAAGGGTAGGAGATTGCCAGCTGAACATAATCTTGGATACGAAAAAGCTACCCTGTTGATACCAATTTAATTTTGTGTTTATGCTGAAATGATTTTATTTATCATTGCTTATTTCAACTGATTCGCATAATTATTCGAAATCAAACAAAATAGCGAAGGTGGGGACACTTAGAAGGGAGAATGATTATTGTTTAACACCAAGTTATCAATGTCAAAGTTAAATCAAGGCGAAAAGAAAATAATAAGAAGACATGATACTTGATTTGGACTAGAACACGCTGAGCTGGATTTTGATAATGCGAACACACTGAAGCAATCGTCCACAGGAAGACATGTCAACCGACTCAGACCCATTGATCTGATTCCTAGCCAACCAGTCTTTGCTTTTTTTTTACATGTAAATTTTTTTTTTAAATATTTTTAAAGATATGCTATTTAATTAGTGCAAAAAGTGTTTAAGTTTCGTGTTTTGTCTTGAAAAACGATAATCAAGCTCTACGGAATGATGTAGTAATGAATATCATGCATTATATATATAAAAAAAACTAGTATGTACGTCTTTTCACACTGTATGATGTATAGAATTATGTCTTTACACGAACTCAAATATGAGAGCCAAACATAGTTTTTATCATACTTACTCCATTAAGGACAAAATATATCACGTTAACATGACACAATGATTTTAAATTTGAACAGATTACATCCTTTGATTAATGCTCTTTCCAGCTACGAGCAGAAATCGTATCATTTAGAAAGGGCCGTGATCACCAAAACAGGGCCTTTTGGTGAATTGTTAAACTGAAGACCGCAGTCTACATTTTGAAGACAAAACGTTGCTTTTTCTTTAGAAATGAACAACAAACTGGTCATTTTTTTGTATGAAATGATTAAACAAATATTGCGGTATATGATTACACAAATGGGTAACTTTTACGCAAAACTTAACCTCGAAATTAGGTACGGACGGACAAGATAAACACTATATATCCACAGTCGACGTGGGCATACACATCACTTAAAATGCTCTTAGAAACTAAAAGGCAACTTGGTAAAATACTTGAAATCCAACGTGAATACAGGTTATACGTAGGAGTGTGCTTGTTGTTAAAATCAATATAGATCTGTAATATGCATGGAAACATTAACGAAATTTCTTAGAATACCTATTTATATACATGCATCAAGGATCAAATTAAATTGATTTTATTTGCGAACAAAATCGCTTGCGACAATTAGTATCCTCTTTTAATGAAAGAATGCATATATAAACATGTAGTTAATATTTTAAAACAGTAAAAAGTCTCACTTCCGCAGTTCCAATTAAAGTTACAGTGTTGACTGATTTAGTATTATAGTTAATTTTTAAAAGAATTTATAGTAATTAAATTTAGTGCGAGTTTGAAAAGCAAGTTAATATTATGTAATCTGTCACACCCCATTTAAATGTTCAGTTCGTCACAAGTCAGTATATCGTAATGGCGTCGCAATATTTTACTGCAGCTGAATGCATGCTTGCTGGATTAAATATGGAAGATAAGGAATTTATCAACAGCAATTTCTATGTCAAAAAAGTTCGAAAGAGAGGGAGATCCGTGTTTGCGAAAAGAGCATTCAAAAAAGGAGATTATGTGATGGAATACAAAGGTATTT
The DNA here is from genome assembly GCF_021869535.1 of Mytilus californianus. NCBI lineage: Eukaryota > Metazoa > Mollusca > Bivalvia > Mytilida > Mytilidae > Mytilus > Mytilus californianus. The sequence goes on from NW_026262686.1 coordinate 1,318,486, forward strand.
GTAAAATGTATACCGAAAAAGAATTCCTTTCCACACAGATGATGTACGAGAGTAATGAGGAATTGTCATATTGTTTGGAATTTACTTTTCAAAACCAAAAATACTATATTGACGCTACACGCGAATACGATTACGGTATTGCACGCCTAATAAATCATGCCAGGAATCCTAACATCAAACTTTTTAGACCAGTCTTAGTAGAAACTGACAAACTACCACGAATAGCAATGTATGCTGCTACAAATATTTCTGCAGGTGAGGAACTCTTTTGGGATTATTTCTCATCGTTAAATCCAGTCAAATGTTTGCTCGATCAAACAAATTCAACAGTTACGTCAGAAATGCAATGGATTTTTTCAAAAAGAACAAAATCAGGTGGAATAATATGTCCGTCCAAAAAAAGGATACCTCACAGAAGTGGATTGTGTACGATATGCTACGAATTTAAGAAGAAGCTGTCAAATCATTTAATCAACGTTCATTCTGTTAAATCTGTTATAACACGAAGGAAAATGATCAAGGATGGAAGAAAACATTCAAAATTAGCTAGTACGTTTTGCAAAACCCCCAAAAAGAAATCATTGTGGTGCCCATTTTGTCATCGTGACTACAAACAACTGTCTACACATCTATCGAGAATTCATAGTGCAAGTGCCGATATGAAAAAGGCAATTATCAGAAAAAATAGGGAAAAGGAAATTAAGAAAAGGAAGACAGATTTCTTGCAGAAAACAGAAAAATAAGGAGAAATAAAAACTGAGCCCGGTTTCAGATGTAATCGGAAACATTTGGCCTAACGTAGAGTAATGCGCATGCTCTTAAGACTATTTTATTTTTGTCAATACTTAGTTAGTCAGTGCAATTATTTAGCTACAAAATGAATGGTAACCCATATATAAAAGAACGTATTATATCTCATTACCACGATTTGATTAGTAGGAATGGGCATTTTCATGGAATTTATTCAAAAATTTCTAAACGGTTAGAAAATGAAAATTTCGTTGTGGACAGACGTTTTGTACGACGCACTATACAAACATTCATTTCATGTGGAAAACTATATCGTGACCGTAAAGGCAAACCAAATAGACTTTCGAAAAACAGACAAATACGTGAAATCATTGATAACTGTATGAAAGCCAATGATGAAACAACTGCAAAATATTTGAAATCCATTGTTCAAAGGAGGGGATATACTATCAGTTTAACGACAATAAATAAGATACGAAGAGAATTGGGGTGGACACTAAAAGGTACTAGGTACTGTCAAATGATAAGAAATGTAAATAAACCAAAACGTGTGGATTGGGTCAGAGAGAATATTAACGACACCTTTGAGGACGTCATCTGGACAGATGAAACATCAATTTGGCTAGAACAGCATATGAAACGATGCTACAGGAAAAAGGGCGTAAATGCTAAAAGGAAACCAAAACCAAAATACCCTTTAAAATTGCACGTTTGGGCAGGAATTAGCAGGAGGGGCGCAACAGAAGTGTGTATTTTCAATGGAATAATGGACGCAACCTTATATATTGACATTTTAGAACAAACTCTTATTCCCTTTATCAGACAAAAATACCCTGAACACCATCGATTCATGCAAGACAACGATCCAAAACATCGATCTCTCAAAGCAAAAGAATTCTTTGAAAACAACAACATTATTTGGTGGAAAACACCCGCAGGTAGATTACGCATGCATATGTACTCGTATTGTAAAAATGTTCATTAGACAATCGTTTTTGCATGTGATTTTAGTCCCAATACATTTTTTTTTCATGAAAAAAACATTCTTGTTACAGATCCACAAAATTTTATTTGATTTGCATACTAAGAAAAGTTCGTTTTAACAAATAATACTACCTTTTTTCAACCAAAGTCGAACTTTAAAAATGTCAAAGCCTCCCGTTTATAAAATGATCTTAGTCTTAATAATCAATCATTTCTTACATATACCATATACTAAAACCGTTTACAGGACCAACCAATTAAATATCGGTATACTTAACAGCGTGTTTGTATTCTTCAAAATGAAATTGAAAAGCTGACAATTCAGAATTTTTTTAATTTGTTTTACCTTTTTCACTTTCAATTGTTTGTGTGTTTGTAAGATATGGTTTTGTCTATCTAGTAAACAAAATTTGTTTGTGCTTGGATCCTTTGATCAGATTTTTCCAGAATTACACTCCACATTCCCTTTGGGCAATTACATGGCAGTTCCATTAATTATATTCCGCCCCGTACACAAAAATTTAAATTACAGGAAAACTCCTTTATCATTTAAAGATATTGAATGCATTATTTTTTAATTGTTAAAACCTAAATAACCCTGCATGTTGTTTTTTTCTTATATCGCTCTCGGTATTGTGAGGGAGTATTCATTTAAAAGAGGGGCAATTTATTTTTTAATTCCTATGATATAAAAAAAAGTGTAATTCAACAACAAACAGGAACTTACTGAAATCTAGGGTAACATCAGGTGCTTCAAATGGTAAGCAAATTCTACTCTGCATGTGACCCCTCATTGTACTCATGGAAAAAGCCTTCTTTAGAAAAACAATATTTCAAAATCGTTAATGGATATAAACTTTTGTCAAATAATTAAAGAAAAAAGACCTGGTCTTGGTCTTTTTTTATCTCCAAAAATGGCGGTTGTCACACGTGGAGCAGGTACTGCTTACCCTTCCGGAGCACCTTATTTCACCCCCGGTTTTTGGTTAGGTCCGTGTTGCTCGCCTTTAGTTTTATGTGTTTGTTGTTGTTGATCGTTGTTTGTCTTTATCTAATTTTTATTTTGGCCACGTATTTGTCTTTCCATATTGGTTTGCGATTTTTTGATAACGTCTTGGTATCTTCTCTTCTTATTTTTTGCTGGACTAAAATTCGACAATCATAAACCTCGTCGTTATACATAGACCTAGCTTGGTCCCAAAGGTCCAATTTAAAAAAAAAAACAAAAAAAACAATTTATTATTTTTTAAATTTTGTTGTTGCATAGTTTGAATCTACTTGACGCCACGAGTAATTTGATATACAACAACCTGATGTTGCCTTTAATGGGGACAATGACTATTTTTTGAGAACCATCCTGTCCCCTAGGGTTTATGCTACGGTTCTAAAAAACCAATCAGTTCTTTATTACCCCCCTGATTACTTGAAAACTTCATTGCATTCTTCCAAAAAATAAAACCGAAACTCTAGAAAATCTAAATATTTGAAAACTTAGATTAGTGGACACGCCCTACCTCAGGGTAAGAATTTGGCTTTCAAAAACTAATCAACTCTTCTACTTGTTTGTCCCAACATTTTATGATGATCATTTTGAGAAATGACTGAAAAATTGTACAACGAAAACGGTGGAAAAGAAAAAAAAATAATCAGAAGAATAACAATATGTATTTCCACCGTTGGAAAGACCTAATTATAATAGGCGCAACTTAGGCAAGATTCGATGACACATAAATGTCCTATGATAATTGTCAGACATTCATAAGTCCTAAGATAGTTCGTTAACGGAGACCCTTGGATTAGTACCTCTTCTTTGCAAATTAACAAAAAATTATAAATAACGTTGGTCAACAAGAATGTAGGACAAATTTGCTGCACATTTTTTAAAACATACGTGGACGGTCACTGCCATTTTTGGTTTAATTTTGCCCTAGAGATTGCAGAGAACAATAAGAATATTTATCAAAAGATGCCTCTTTGTCAACCGCTCACTCCTGTTTTTATTTTCAATTGGAATCTCTTTAAGTCTGAAAAGCGACCATTCTTACCAAATTTGGTTTTAACTTTCACGAAGAAGGGGAGAAGATGTTTTAATGATGTTTTGTCCAAATTTGAATATTGTGCATGTTCAATAATTTCACATAAGAACTCGAACAATGTGTTACACTACTCATTAGCAAGTTTCAAAAGTATAAATCTGAGCTTGTCTTCTAGATATAAAAAATGCTGAAGTTTTGGATATCTATGAACTATATCACAACATTTTTTTACAAGTCCTAAGTGCATATTTTATCAGTTGACAGGCTGGGCGTTGTTATTTAAATACAAAATTGTATTTCTACACATACAATTTTCAAGCCGTGTTGAGAGCCTTGTGACATTTTGTACAATGAAAATTAACGGCATTAATTATGATCAATAGCAATTTCCTGAGAACTGTTTGTGGAAAACATTAATAAACTGAAGTCTATAAAGAATGTGATCTTTTTAATGTTAGTGACAATAAATTTGCGATATACATTGTAATTGAATTTTTCGCCTACAATTAAATTTGACCAGGAAACGAAGGCGTCATTTTTATTATCTAACATTCGGTTGATAACCATGAATCAGAATATGCGAAATACAAATTGGGGGTAAACAAATTGGATCAAGAATATTGGAACTGTACTTGGGAATGAACTAAAAGATACTGATGCCTCTTTGCGATTTTTTAATGATAACGAACGAATAAGGAAGTAAAACTTAAGGCAACAAGCTGGCTGGGATTTTTTTGAAAAAAATATTTTGCTGGCCTAGCTGACCGAAAAAAAATTCAGATGTTGCACTGTAGCTGAAATTTTTTTTTATGGTTTTGTGAAAAAAAAATGTATTTCTGGTCCACATGATCATGATGATAGGAAAAAAATTTTTGCTTTCCTTCTCATAAGAAAAAAAATATTTTATCGGAGGAAGGTTCTGAAAAAAAAATTATGAACACAATGAAAATCCAGCCCCGCCATCCCCCCCCCCCCCCCCCCCCCCCCCATAAGAAAATGGTTGTTGTCTAAGGCAATGTGATTATTTTAATAGCAATTGAGAAATGTTAGTGAAAACATTAATAAATTTACGTCTCTAAAGAATGTGATCTTTTTAATTTCAGTTACAATAAATTTTCACCTCCAATTACACCTGACTAGGAAATAAAGGCGCCATTTTTATTACATGACCATAAAACAAAATATGCGAACTGCATTTTAAGAATTATGAAAACTTTGGGATCATTTTCCAGAAACATGTGCAAGATGAAAAAAAATATTTATGCTTAAACATGTAAAGTACTATATGTCATGTATGTATTCACAGGTTTAGTTCTTTGGAAGGGGGAAGAAACTTTTACCATTATTGACACAGCTTGAAAACTGTATGTGTTAAAATCCAATAATACTGTCTATGTTATATAGAGAATCACCCATATATGACCACGTTTATGAATTGTTTATCAATATATTAGTATGAAAAATCATCAAATTGCTTTTATAACAACCCCTAAAAATATTAAAAATGTTAAAAGATGTGCCTTTGCGAGTTTTTCTTTTCATAACGAAGAAATAAAAACGCAGAACCAGGAACAATGTGAGAATTAAAGAAAGAACAGTTTTGTTTCGAAAAAAACCCAGCTCTTTTGTCGAAATGTTTTTAACAAATTTATGGTAAGTGTTAAACAATCCAATTTCAATGAGACTCTCAAGGAGCACCTGAGTTCTCTCTAGGAACTCACAAGAGGATCGTTATTTTCTATATGCCGTCTTTTTAAATGTTATTCGTCATTGCTGTTGTTGTTTTTTTACCATGGTTTTGTAAATCACTTCCAGCGTATGCTTTTTGATCTTTTAATTCGAAACGAAAAACAGGGAAAACAATTTTAAGTTGGCATTCCAAGGAAAATGACACAATTGTGACATTTAGTTTCTTATAATTGAACTAAGATATTTACAGTGGTGCAGGGGATTGGTCCCGGTGGTTGAACCTCACCTTATTTAAAAATATAATATAATAATTCCTAGACAAAATTGCGAGCATTTGCAAAAACATAGCCTGGAACCCCTCTTTTCCCCATGAACTCCCTTTCAAAAATCCTGGATCCGCGACTGTTTGGTTCATGATTGAACTTTACAGTAAATAATTGTTGCAGAGATACTTCTCGATAAGTTATGTAAAGTTCTTCATAGCACTACAAATAAAATATTGCATAACTAGGCAACATGCATATATATATTTATATATTCATGTTGCCTAGTTATGCAATATTTCTTATTTTTGGTGCTATGAAGAACTCTGACTAGTCAACATGAATTATAATGTATTTCAAGACATGCTGACAGTTCATATGTCATTTCTATGTATTCATTTTTTGGTTTTCTTATTTTTTTCCTGGCCGTATTTCAAAAGTCTTTAAAAAAACCTTTTAACTTTTTTTATATTTTATACTTCAATTCAGTTGTTGGACAAATAAATTCATAAACACACACTTAGATAAACAACCTGTCAATCACTAAATCTAGAAACAAAAGCTTTGCCACAATCCATCGAAGGCAAAAGTTCTACAACATATATATATATATATATATATTAATATTTTTTGGATTATTTTTTTTATATTTTTTTCGCTTACGCATTCTTCACAATCAATAATTTTTTTCCGAATATAACAGTTTCACAAATTTAAAGCAGTAAAATTCTACAAAAGACAACAGGATCAATAGATTTCATGTCAACACCGAAGTGCTGAATATTGGGCTGGTGATAACCTCGGGGACTAACTGTCCACAAGCAGTGGTAGTAAATAAACATCTTAATGCATGCGTTAGACGCGCTTATCGACAACTAATGTCTAATCAGTAACGCTTGAACCCAAAAGTTTGAAGATAAAAAATATACCAAAAGTTGAAGATTATTAACAAGAGTGGAAATATGATATAGTCTCGCCTGTGTATCTTTCAAAATAATTAACAGAATCAATGGCTTTATTATTTTTTTATACTTAACTTTTGATGTGGATGAACACAACTCATTGAATCACCGAACCATGAAAATGGGGTCAAGGACAGGTGATAACTGCTAGACTGACATGTCCACCTTTCAAAAAATATACAGATGGAAAATTGTAGGACGAGTTAGCTGAACATACTATGTATCCTTTTATATAAAATTTTGCAGAAAAATTACTTAGTTCAACAAACAGGAAATCTATAAAAAATAGATAAAGTTCATATTTTAAAACACATGCACATCTTCATTATGTAAACAAACATCCTGTAAAATTTTAAAGATGTAGTAGGAAGATAGCAAACTATGCACCCTGTATACACAATTTTGCTGAAAAAAATGACCAAGTTCAACACTGTGGAAATTTGTGAGTTTATTTTCATTCTTATGTATGACCAACTGCACATATTATGTAAGAATATTTTTTATATGTCCATTTTTCAGAATCTCCGGATTTAAATCCAATAGAAAATCTCTGGCACGAAATGAAAGACTTTCTTAGAAAACATATTAAACCAACGAATCAAAACGAATTGGTAAATGGAATACAACGCTTCTGGGACACAGTAACAATAGAAAAGTGCAATTCATACATAGATCACTTAAGAAAAGTGATGCCAGTAGTAATCGAAGTAAACGGTGAAGCAACCGGTTACTGACATTTAGAATGTAACATGTATTACCTGTTAAATCTCGCCTGCTTTACCAATTAATTACGTGTAACCCCGCCTTCTTCCTTATTTTAATTTACATATAAAACAATTTGTTTGACGCTTAACTTACATTGTCACAGTAACAATGAAGAAAAGAAAACTTAAAAATATGGTTCTTGTCCGATGGGTTGGAAATAACTCCAAGGATTATGATGGAAAAGAACATTACATAGAGAAAGAAAAAATGATTGAAAGTGAATCAAAAGTAGGAGATGCCGTCAGAATTAGATGGTATGGAAAAATTTGGAATGGAATCCTCGTTTCTGACAGAAAAGATATTTGTGAAGAACCAATCAAAAAAGGGAAAAAGGAAAGAAGTCACTGTAAATCAGTTAAAAATAAACCTAAAACAAAGAAAGAAAAAGACAGAGGCAAGGTAAGAAATTACTTTCTTCTCACATAATGTTATTTACTAGTTCACGTAAGCATCTGAAAGCAAATGCATATTGTATATGTTATACATAGAGAGGTTAAACCAAACACAAACCTCACAACTGAAGCAATTATTTAAAGACAGGACAACAAATCACTAAAAACCACACCAAACAAATAACAGACAGGACAAAAAAAAACGAGGGTACAAACTACTGGCTTGGAACAGTCACATATACATTAATGTGGCGGGGTTGAACTAGTTAAAGGGATCCAACCCCCCCCCCCCCCTTTTTTTCTTATTGTTCTTATTGTCTTTCATTTCGTGTATTTCTCATATGTTTCTGATTTACGCAAACTGAATAACGGGGTTTATTAAAGTAAGAACAATCATCTATAGCATCTTTTTCAAATATGAACATGTTCAAAACATAAAAATAAAATCTTTACAAAGAACAAACACTTTTATTCATGTCATGAATATTCATTAGTAATCTGCATATAAATCTCAGTGTGTAATTTTCAATAGACATTTTAAGTTTTTTCCGTATTCTTTTTAAATGTAACTGTAAATTAAAATACAATAAATAGGGGAGGAGGAGCTTTCGATCCTAGGTATAGAATCAGAACTTGTCCATATTTCTTTTTGTTTTTATTTTGTTTGTTAATTCAAATAGTTTAATTTCTATTTCTTAATGTAGGTCCTCTATAATTTATTCTTTTAAAATATACGACTTACAATATTGTTGTCGTTAGATTCCATTATTAGCGTTGATGGTATAATGTAATGAGTTTCTTTTTCGAAATAAACATTCGAAATATTATAATGTATAATCGATAGAAATAAAAGATTTACTTAATCAAAATATAAAATATAAACAAGTTGACTAGTATTTATAAACATGGTATTAATAAATTTATTACGCAAGCAGGGAATAATTGTATATAACCTTATCTTTTTTACTACAAATGTCTGATAGGATCTTTGTGTTTAATCTAAGATGTCATAATTTATAAAATTCCCGACTGAAACTGACAGAAGGACCAATGTATCAAAGAAAAGAAAATATGCCATCTTTGTAATACTGGAGTTGAAACTGAATATCACTATTTGTGTACCCTCCCAAATATTGTAGTAATTAGACGACTCCCTTCTTATTACCGAAAAATATCAGAATAGATAAAAAAAACAAAAAAAAAACACATACTTTTAAACAACTTCATCATACAATTTGGGTATTTCTCAAGAAAATGATTCATATCTTTAAATAAATAGGTAACTTACTAGGTAAAAGGTATATCCAATGGTACAATTTAGTAATTATATATACGCCGGGCGCAGATCGAGGGGGGGTATGGGTGGGGGTAGAACCCCTTTTTTTGCTTATGAGTATAAAAACTCCTAGGGAAAATTGCCAAAATTTGCCAAAACATAGCCTGGAACCCCCCTTTTGAATTGCCCTGGATCCGTGCCTGTACGCAATGTATGTCAGGCGTGAAAATTAAATTTTCTTGTGCCATTCCGTACTGATTTAGATTTTAAACCATATGTAAATTTCTCTAATTGCATAAATGTGACTGTGTCTCTATGCTGCTATTGATTTATTGTATTTTTATTATTTTATGACCTCTTGTACACTTTGTGTCTGGGGGTAAATAGAGTATTTGTTGCTGTTGTATATATGTCAAAAATTATCAACCAACTGAATTTAAAAAAGTGTTGCTCCGCTTCATGTCGTTCACATCGGGTCCTACATTTTGATTGATTCACATTCATAAGTTTACCGGTTACTTGCCCATGGTCGGTGCTTCTCTCCAGGCGCTATGGCTCCCTCGGCCAATAAAACCCGTCGCCACCAAACTAAACAAAAATATATATTTATACCCCCCGTTAGCGAAGCGGGGGTATAAATTATTCAGGAAGTTCCGTTCGTTGGTTCGTTCGTCCGTCCGTCCGTCCAGACCTGTTATGCTTTACTCCTCTGTAACCAGTTGATGGAAGTCAATAAAACTTTGAGGGATTCTTAAGTAACTTATGGCATTGTGCACCTTCTACTTTTTTTTATCCGATTTATTTTTGGAGTTTCCCATATCAAACAACGGACTTTGCTATTTCTGGTATATGAGAGGGTAGGCATTCCCCATCCATAACTCCTCTGAAACCAGTGATTGGAATTCAATGAAACTTTCAGGGATTCTTAAGTACATAATGGCATGATGCACCTCCTATTTTTTTTTTATCCGAATGATGTTTGGGGTTTCCCATATCAAACAACGGACTTTGCAAAACTGTTCAATCTACAACACCTCGAAAACCAGTCTTCAATAAAAAAATTCAGATTCTTTTGTAAAAAGTGTCATTGTACACCCCTGTTTTATTTCTTTATCAGAGTAATTTATATTTAGCTTCTCTTGCAAACCAGTTGACTTCGCTTTTTCAATTATATACTTTGTCTCAGTGGGTATGCATCCAAGTAACTTTTGATATTTTATTTTATTTGTAGATTTTGTATGTAGGCAACCTGACACTTTCCTCGACAAAAAAAAAGGTAAGACGTCTTTTTTCATATCTTTTCAGAATGTCTTTAAAAATCTTTTGTATTCCGTGTTAAATGGTTATAATTTTAAACAATGAGTTGAATTAGGATGAAAAATAATTTAATGCACTCTGTACGAAGTTTTATGAACTCATTGACCTTGCAGTTTTGAAAATTGTATGAGGAACTTCCGCCCCGTAGATAAATTGTGCCCTTGGTCTTTATGTCTTAACAGGCGCAAATCCACGACTTTAAAAAAAAGGTGGGGGCCGGGAAAAAGGGGGGAGTTCCAGACTATGTTTTGGCAAATTTTGGCAATTTTCCATAGGACTTTTTCATATACTTTTCAGAAACAAGAGGCTCTCAAGAGCCTGTATTGCTCACCTAATTAAATGACCCTTAACAGTTAAGATTTTGTTTATAAGTAAAGCAAATTTGTTTCATGTTTTTCCAGTTATATCCTGTGTAAAATTTGACTCTGCTCTGGTGGCCATCTTGGATTCTGAACTGTAACCAAAACACAAATATGATAAGGGACCAATTGCTGATTATTCCCTCAAAGTTTCAGTTTAATCGGCCGAGTTGTTTCAGATTATTGTTTCGCCTCTATCCTATGTTATTTTATGTAAACTTGATTATGCTATGAAAGCCATCTTGCATTTTCAGCACCAACACACAAATCTGAGTAAGGACCATCAATAGATCATTCATAAAGCATTTCAGTTTAAAAAAGCTTTGTGGTTTCTGACTAAAAGATTTTTCCATGTACTTTCAATGTTATCATAGGTAAAAATTGATTTCGCTATGGCGGCCATCTTGAACTTTTGATTGGCATCAAAAACATAAATTTGATTTAAGAATATCAATAGATGATTCTGTGTGAGTTTTAGTTCAATTGGCTCTGTGTTTCCTGATTTAAAGGGAAATTTCTCTATTATTACTTTATGCCCTAAATTGGTTCAATATCTGTTAAAAATCAACCCTGCAAAGTTTGATGGTCGTATCTTCAACCGTAATGAAATAAAACGATATTTAAATGAGCGTTTTATTAAACCTGGAAGTCGCCATTTTTCTCCTACTTCCTGTAGAAGCTGACGTCAGCTCCTACAGTCTCGTGTTTTTTAAAAACCAAAGACCTGCTACGTACTTAAAATGTAGAGAAAAATCCATGTCGGCAAACGAATACATTTTGTGTATTTAAATTATTTCTGTTGTTAAAATATCGGGTCACGACCCTCGTTGTGACTTTATAGCCACACGTGTGATCATCAATTCATCTATTTGAATAAACAGGATGTGTATTGGCCATGACTTGTGAATTTCGATCTTTTCATCCAATCAAATGTGTACAAGAGTATAAAAAGAATGGTAAATTAAAACTTTTAATATTTTGTTCAATAAAAGAGAAAGAAACCACCTAAAACGTTAATTAAATTTACATTGTAATTCCACCAACAAATTTGTAAATTAATAAACTGACTGAAGTTTTTAAATATTTTGAATATTTTTAAGTATATTTGCCGTGAAATAAAAAAGTGTGTTCTTGTCAAATTATTAAAGGGATTTATGTATTGTGTAAGATAACACTAATAATGAAATGCGCAAACAAAACCCGGCATCTATCCTAATGCCCAATACGTATTTATTTCGGATTAACCTGTATTCATTGCGATAAATTTCCTCGGCTAAAATATGAATTATTAGAGAACTTGCCCATATTTAAATCATATAGTCATTTCTATGTACCGTGTTTTTAAGGTGAAATTTTTCCTAAATTATTTATATCGCCATATAATTTACATATTTGCAGTGAGAGAAAGTAACAATATTTATATTCTGAAAATACCGAAATATACGTTTTTTAGTGGTATATAAATATAAAGACATTAATTCAGACAGAGATGTATGTCTCCGATACAGGAAAGAATGATGTGCGTATGATTACAAGAGGAAAAGGAAAGAGGTGACATCATTTTGTGTGCCGAAAATCTGTACCCAACCTTATTTTTTTCTAAGCCCAAAAGACCTATCTATAATTCATGTATAATTGATGTATTTTTTTGTAAAAGTCTAAATGACCACCACGTTAGCAACTAGTATGTCTTGCTAATTTTATATGAACCTAAAATGTCGGGGAGTATATTCGCATATCCATGTTTGACGTTTTGATGTACTTTTTGTACAAAAAAAAAAGCTATATCATGACGCCAAGAAGAAATGAGGATAGCTATATGCCAGTAGCTTTTATCTGTACGCAATCCTCGTTAAAGAAATTAAAAAAAAAAATTAAAAGCCTTTACAAGTACTTGAATATAATGTCTGTAAATAAATCAATAGAAACTGCTATCTTCTTTAAAATCTGTTTTCTACCATGTACATGTATGCACGTGTGTGTTGGTATCTGTTTTTGTAAAATTCAATTTAATTATTTGTAAACGTGTCGTTTGGACACTTGGAAAGTCAACTGACTCAGGTATGTGTAGGTAAAATAATTTGTATATTAGGCGAGGGGTTTGTTTGGAATACCTCGGCGTGTCAGACACATGGCTGGCAAAAAAACTCTTTTTCAATAAATTTTCCAATTATATGTCTAAGCATTCATTGGCAGTGTATGAAACATCTCGGAACAATAAAATCAAATTAACAAATTATTGCCTTTGTCTACTTTAAATCTTTAAAAATTATGTGATATACAGTGAATCGAATTTTGATTAAAATAAAATAGTTTAAAACAAACTTAGATAGGATATGGTCCCTCGTAATAAATATGTTTTATTTTATAACGTAATACTTCGTATAGTTAATAAATTTCGGTAATTTGTATATTGTACTAGCCGATATTATTACAGGAAGCACAAACAGGTGTCAAACAAGTGGCAATATACAGAGACTTAACAATAATTATAATTTGTTAATTCAATGTTTTAATACCCAACTTTAAACACTGTGCTAAGAATAGAGACATATCTTTGGCATCCTATATAATTGTTTCTGGTAAGAAATAAAAAATAACTGTTATGCTGATTGCAAAAACACAAATAGATTTATTTTATGAATATATGATTGTTTTCAACAGGTTTTACTAGGAATTTAAAACGACAAATGCATCAAATAATAAATTAACGTTATCGACTATTACACTTTTCTATTGGAAAAGCCCTTTGTGGTTATTTAACAATCGCATTTGTGCATATCGTATTTTAAATATATGGGGAATAACATCTTAAATTTTAATTTTTTTGCGAAGTTTCCCTTTAAAGAGTTTTCCATATATTTCCAATATTATCCTATGTAAAGTTTGATTTCGCACACGGCCATCTTGATCTTTTTATCGGTACCAAAATCACAAATCTGATAAAAGACCATCAATAGACCATTAAAGCAGAAATTCGGTTCCATAGGCAGACGGAGACGAATTAAACATAAAGATTTCTGGCAAGTTTACTGTTTTTGATTCAGTAAATACTTGTTCACACTTATTTTTCCAACGTTTAATACATTAATATTCATTTATATTTGCATATAAAAAAAAAAATAGAGGAACAAAAACTTTTGCAAAATCGTAGGCACTATCTTTTTAAATAAGAAACTAACAAGGGGCTGTCAGAGTGACAGCAAACCGGATTTTCCTGCAGAGGTCGAACCCTGAACAGTTGAGCAAGTATGGACACAACATTTAAGCTTAAAACAGCTCTGAATTTGGATTGTGATTGAATATTGGACACAGCATAGGTTTGTGACACAAAATGAATGTGGTCAAAGAACTGAAAAATTTTAAATTTGTCATTTACCTATTATGGTCCAATATCCAAAATCTAAGTACATTGTTAGAATCAGCATATCAAAGAACCCCTAGAATACAATTTTTGATGAAATCAAACAAAAGTTTAATTTAGGACCCTTTGGACCTCAATGTGGACCAATTTGATAAAGGAGCACAAAATCCAAAGTCTCTAAATACATGGTTAGATTCAGCATTTCAAAGAATCCCATAAATTCAATTTTTGTTGAAATCAAACAAAGTTTAATTTTGGACCCTGATTTGGACCAACTTGAAAACTGGGCCCAAAAATCAAAAATTTATAAATACAGGTTTAGATTTAGAAATTTTTGACAACTAATGACTTAACTCAATTGAACAGAGACAATCATTGATAGACTAAAATCCATATACTTATTAATTACACCATTTCTGTTCAAAGGAAAAAAACTCAAAATAAATAAACTTATTTGCCAGTGATGTAAACAACAAAAATGGTTCTCTAAAATTAGATATGATTTAACCACTAAAAATATTTCTCTAAAATTAGATATGATGTTATACCTATTTTCAAATTATTATTAATTGTCCAATAACATCTCTGAATCTAGATTCCGAGCAAATATGTAATAATAGCATGAGGGCTGACCATGCCCCAAATCAAAAATCTAAATACCACTTAGATTCAGCATATCAAAGAACACCAAGAATTCAATTTCTTTTTAAATCAAAAAAAGTTGTATTTTGGACCCTTTGGACCTAAATGTGGACCAATTTGAAGACAGGCCTCAGAATTAAAAAAAAATCTAAAAACACAACTAGATTCAGCATATCAAGGAACACCAATAATTTAATTTTTAAAGAAATCAAACAAAGTTTAATTTTGGACCCTTTGGACCTTCATATGAATCATTTCAAAAACAGACTTTAAATCCAAAATATTAAATATCTGTTTAGATTCAGCACATAAAAGAACACAAACCATTCAGTTTTTTTTTAAAATTCAAACATAGTTTAATTTTGGACCCTTTGGACCTTAATGTGGACCAATTTGAAAACAGGCCCCAAAATCAAAAATATAAATACATAATTAGATTCAGCATATCAAAGAACACCAATAATTCAATTTTTGAAGAAATCAAACAAAGTTTAATTTTGGACCCTTTGAACCTTAATATGGACGGTGAAAATCGTCAATATCGAACTTGACCTCCATTTTGTCATCAGTAACAACATATTAAAATTTGAAAAGCTTTGGTTGAACGGTTCACGAGTAAATGCACGGACACTGTTTGGCAGCCGCCCGCCCGCCCGCCGTACATCCCCAAATTAATAACCGATTTTTTTTTATAAAATCCGGTAAAAAATCATTATTATGGCTAAATAAGAGACAATCCAATTAAATCTTCAACATTTTCTGAAACATTGGAAGTGGTACTTAACAAAGTTTGAGTTTTGGTGCTGATCCGAAATTCAACATTGCTGCCAGGGCCAATAATGCATTCTGATTGGCTGAAATTTCAAAAATCTTCTTGTAAGAAATCGCTTGGCAGATTGAATTGTGATATTGTATTGAATGTTTCTTAGATTGTAGGAATGTCCCTAAGATGGTTCTCTACTAATTTTGAGTTTTTTTGTGCTGATCTGAAATCAAAGATGGCCGGCACCGTAGTACAAAGTTTAACATAGAACCCTATGGGAAATACATACAAACAGCTTCTTCTCAGAATCTGTTTAACATATTTTAACAAAATCACTGGAAAAATTATACTAGGGTGGACCTATTTCATTCCAAACTTGTAATTTTGTGCTGATCTGATTCAAGATTGCCACCAGTTTAACACAGAAACTTGAAGATTATGGATTAACATTGTAGGAAATTTTCTCAAATGGCCACCACTTTCTGATAGGAATTTCCACATTATATGATAATTATGTATTTAAATCAGGTAAGCGATACAGGCTCTTGAGAGCCTCTGGTTACATATTTAGCCAATACCTCCACCAACAGTCCTAATCTTTTTGTTATAATTGACAGAATATTGTATTAAAATTTCAAAACAATTCATCATTCGCAAAAACATAGTGTTCACTGCAGATTTTGACCAAGCAGATACCGAGAGAAGCATATCATTAAACGACCGCATTTTTTTTTTTGTGCATCTATATAAAATAAAATAAGCGTGTGGTCAGGATAAAAGCTAAACGACCGCATTTTTTTTTTGTGCATCTATATAAAATAAAATAAGCGTGTGGTCAGGATAAAAGCTTACATCCGTCAAAAGAATATCAATTGGACGTCACCAAATAAATGTTTAGGAATTAAAAAAAAAAACACAACTATAGAAATGTTTTACTTCAAAAAGACATGCAAATTCAGAAAATCAAATGACCAAATGATCTAAGCCACATCATCGAACTGATGGTCAAAATTATGACTCTGGATATATATTTGCAAGAAACCTAGAAAATGAATTTCATAGAGGTAAACACAGTCATCAATACAACAAAAGAATTGTAATGTTCTTTGTTTTCCCTTATATCAAAGATACGAGAGGTTTTAACAATATATAAGTTCCAATATTTTGTTTATCAAAAATTTATTCCCTGTCATATATCAATTAACAAAAAACAGACCTATAGATATATTTCCATATTTTAGAATACTTATGAAACCTGATAAGCATCCGTTTAGCAGAAAAAGACATTTATGTCAACAACCTTACAAATCTGAGTATTTTAGGAGAACAGGAGCATTCAAAATATTTCATAAAACAAATAAACGGTGACAAAATTTGTCAATCTCTGACTTTTCTTTGTCCTTAATAAAGAAAAATACTACAACAATGACCATTGTTATGAAAAAATGTATTTACAAGGACATACCTTTTTAATATATTGAAAAAAGTAAAAAAGTAAAAAAGAAAACAGTTTAGCCAAAATTTAGAACAGTTTCTTCATTTGTAAATATTGTTTACATTTGTATTTTACATTTTGAAAAAAAAGACAATACTTATAAAATATGTTTGATCAGATAGTAACACCCCAGAGAGTAACGCTTTCAGATTTATATCAATGAAAAACTGATAAAAAGTTACATTGCCGTTCCCTCTTAAAGGACGCTTTAAATGGAATTTCTTTTAATAATTGTTATCATGTTTCATGTATACAAACCTTTAAATGTTAATTAGGTGCAAATGTCAAAATAATCGGATTTATAGCATCTATAACTAGCATCAATGGAAATACCACATTGGAAGATTAATAGAGAGATTAATTGGTTTGACAAATAGCTGATGCATTTACGACTGTGGTTTAACCGCATCAAAAACAAATACTGACATCTGATTAGTTTCAGATACTTACAAGTGATAATATCAGGGGCGTAGCTACCTTCTTAATGAAGTGGAATCACAAACTAAAGGGCGGGGGATCTGGGGGCCGCCTAAGGCCCCCAGTAGGTCCAGGGCAAAGCCCTGGTTAGGGGGGGGCAGGGGGGCGAAGCCCCCCGGAAGATCAAAACAATCACAACCGTAATAAAAATTGTACATTTTTGTTGTGGTTTTTTGGTCAACTATTTTTAACTTCGAGCCGAATGAAGACTAAACATTGTCGTTTGCGTTTTTTGTACGCCGTGAGAACTTTTAAAATCATTTGTATTGAGCAAAGTAGATGAATAAAAAAAAACAATAAACAAAACACAATACTATATGTGGAGTTTCTGTTAGAATAAACATCTTTGGATACCAAATACTTGGTGGACACATTCTCCAATATTTTGCTGAACATATGGATTTAGATGTTTAAAAATTCTGTGGGTAAACTCTACATGCAAGAGAGAGATAGGAATGTCTAATTTTACGCAGTTAGGAATTCTCGAAGTTGAAATTAATGAACTTTTTCAGAGGGAATGGTACTTTGATCACGATCTTTTCATGATCTGCGTTTGTTAATTATCCAGCTAATTAACAAATACATGTGAATTCGATCAGTTGCATGGCAATATCTAGATGATAACAGTGAAGATACGTGTATTATAAGTTTGGTGTTTCTTTCGAACAAGAACCAGCAGTTTAGTGTCCGACTCGGATAGAAAATTCATTATAAAATTGAATGACCAAATAGTCCAGTAAAACGGGTTAGAATTAACAATTTATTTAAATGCTTTTACAATCAACTATTCGTATAGCCGGCCCATATAGAAACGATTTATCGAATCTATATACAAGATGTTTTTTTTGTAAAATAAATAAAAACGTAATACATGTACTGGAAAATGAGTACTTTCTTTATAATAACAGCAGTTCCAACTTCTCATCTATTAGTTTACGGAAATTATTGATTGATCGAATGGTTATTAATGTCCAGTAGCAAATATTACATGCACACCAGGACGGGAATACGTTTACGTGTTGTGAAAATGAAGTATTCGTGTTGTCAAGACCTACATACTTTGTCAATTTTGAACTAGTTCACAAGGTAACAGTCATTATTCCCGGATCGATACGAGTTGAAGTCGTCTTCCTAGTAAGATGTGTGTTTTGGGGCGAAGCGGAAAATAATAATTTTCAAGTTTTTTTGTTAACCCTAAAGGGATTATGTTGTTTTTTTTTCACTCAAGGCGAGTATACGTTATGGTGGTGGTACCGACAACTATGTAGCTGTTTTTTTCCTAAACAATGTCCGTAATATAAAAAGTTCCGCCATGTTTACACCAGTTGTATGTATTTATCGTACACATACATGTCTTACAGGATTAAAATTTCGCTGCATGTGTATTCCTCTTGCTCTTATTCTTTGTGTAGTTTTTAAAATGCATACATAGAAAGACTAATTCCTATAAGTTAACTTTGTCCCTCTCTCTCTCTCTCTCTCTCTCTCTCTCTCTCTCTGTGTTTTTTTTTTTTTTTTTGGCGAAAACGACGTGGATGCACGTGCTGTCATGCCTCCGGGTAGCTACGCCCCTGAATTATATCAACCTAATGATATATTTAATCTGAATTTCTCACCCTTTTCATATGTCATGGAGCATGAAATAGTGACCTATTCCAGCGATTCATCCCTACCACTCATTACATAGTAAGTGGCCCCCCGAGTTTCCTACTGCAGACTCTTCCCTCAATATATGTCCATAATAAAAAGGTGCCAAAATGTCTACAATGAACAGCTAAACCAATTATAAAGTGTCATTCATAATTACAATTTTTTTATATTAGATAATTGTCTGAATTAAAATTGATGTGTTCTTATATTAACAACTGACAAGTGTATCAGTAAATTATTAGTTAAAAACCTACCACAACCTGTGAGAAAGTTGCAACACTCAAAATACATGTATGCTTGTTAATTATCTTTGAAATATAATTCATCTGTAAAATTACAATATCAAAATTCAATACATATTGTCGAAAAGACAGATAATATCAAGGTCTTTGTATAAAAACCCTTCTACGAGTTTAAATATATACCTGTTAATGGATTATATTTTTATTCCTTTTAGAGTGCAAACATATCAACCCCAAGTGAAGTTACAAAGCGCCAATTATTTAGTCCTCTAAAAAAGGTAAGTTTTTCACGTATAGTGGCTCCATGAAAAACTTAGATCCAAATGAGTTTAGGATTCACTAAAACCCAACCCCAGGTATTTGAGTCCCCTTATTATGATTCCCTGTCTTCAATGCAGAAAATAAACCCATTACACACAACAACTAAGTAAGTTGTAAATGTTTCAATCCATTGAAAGATTATAGAGAAGATGCGGATTAAAGGAAGTCAACATATAGTTCTGTTACACACCATAAAGTTATGCTATGGGTGTACCCACCCCTACTTGCACCCAACTAAAATGCATCCTCAATACAGAAAACAAATATATGGTGCACATCTGTACACATATTAGTGTGGTTTAAATACATTCAGTAGTTGTAGAGGAGATGCTGATTGCAGGAGGTTACCCTCTTCTAATCCATTATGCGGGTCTCCCCTAGTTGCCCCACAACTTAAATATTCCCCCTACAGACCTTCAATGGAGAAATTAAATACCTACAACTAAAATGTATAACAAGTATTTTGTATAAGTTTAACTTCAAACAATTCATTAGCATAGAGTGAGTGCATGTTGCAAGTGAGCAATATTTCAGCTATATCATGGCGAAAACAAGACTAACGTGTAATGCGAGCTTTCGTATGTCTGCTTTGGACTAGACCAACACGCTGGGCTGGATTTTTATAGTGCTACCACACCGGAGTAACTGTCCGCAGTTAGACATGTCACCCCACTCGGACACATTATTCTGACTCCGAGCCGACCAGTCCTTGCTCTATCTCCACAATGCTGCGTGCTTAGCGGAGAAGCAACAAGTACCAATTTTGATGTCTGTGGTTTTACCCGACCGGGGATCGAACATTAGCATAGAAGACTTAAGGATTGCAAAATATAACCTTATACTAATTTTATGATGGTACCCCTATCTTTCGACCCAACAAAATAAAAAGCATGGCGTACAACTACAATGTTTACCAACTGCGTTATACAAGTTTGACTTTAATTAATTCATTGGTGATATGGAGGAGTGGTGGATTTCAAGGTGTAATCCTATACTTATGCTTAGGGGGAAAGAGGGGTTTAACCCCTTTTTGCTCCCCAAATAAAATGTTCCCTTAAACACCATCAATATTGAAAATAAATATATAGTGCACACTAGTAATTTTAGAAGAGATTTTAATTGCAGGATGTGACCCTTATCGTCTACATAAACTATAATTTCCACTTGGACACTCTTTGGACCCTCAACAAACTCCTACTTGAACACAAGTAAAGAATGGATAAAACCATTGTGCACAATTACAATATATATTAAGTTTGTTGTTTAAGTATAATTTCAATCCAGTTTGTGGAAAAATGAAATTCAGAGATGTCAAGTAAATTCCACAAAAACACTTCAAAAACTGATGACACCAGAGTTTTAAGACAAAAACATTTTTCGAGGTTAAATATGCAACTGGTAATGGATTATATTTTTGTTCTTTTTAGACTGCAAACATTTTAACCCCCAATAAACTGGCAAAGGACCAATTATTTAGTCCACTAAAAAAGGTAAGTTTTTCATGTGTAGTGGCTCCATAACAAACATAGATCAGAGTGAGCTTAGAACTCCCTAATAACCCCCGTCTTTAGCCATATGAGTCCCACTTTTATGACCAACAGATCATTAATGCAGAAAATAAATCATTATTCACAACTGCTATGCATACACTAGATATTTGCAAATTTCTATTTAAAATATATTCAGCAGTTTTAGAGGATATGCGAATTGCAGGGTTTTACCAAATATGAAAGTACCATTTAACTTATGCTTACCACTTTTCTCATCCATGTGAAAAAAATAAACCCATGGAGGAAAACCATAGAAAATATGTAGTAAGTTGTATAAGCATGGATTTCATACAGGTCGATACACTGATTCGATAAAAACACTTAAAACAGATGTCATCGAGATAAATGGATTATATTTTCGTTCTTTTTTAGAGTGCAAGCATATCAACTGCCAGTAAAGTTGCAAGGCATCAATTATTTAGTCCTCTAAAAAAGGTGAGTTTTCACGTTTAGTGAACAACTACAAAAAATAAATATTACGTTGTATAAGTTTGTTAAATCCATGCATTGGTTATGGAGTAGTTAATTGAAGGGATGCTCAGGAGGTACACGTATTTGCTCACCAACTTAAATCCCCCTAAAGACCCTCAATGCAGAAATAAGTACATTGTGCACATGATTTAACGTTGGTTAAAATATATCCAGTACTTTTAGAGATTTCGATTACAGGTTGTAACTCTACACCCTTCTACATAAAATATGATTTTTATTTGAACCCTCTTTAAACCCCAAACAAACACCTGTTTGAAAAAAATGAAACCATGGTGCAAAATAAAAATGGATATTAAGTATGTTGGATAAGTTTAACTTCATTCTTTAGCAATATTGGATTGCAGGATGTATCCTTACTAATGTTATACAGTTACCACGGTTACATCCTATTTGCAACCCAACTTAATATTCATATATAGACCCTTAAAAACGTTTGCTTGAATTCTATAAAAAGTGGTTAATATCAAGATTATAATAATCATGGTTATAACAGAACAGTTGCTAAAAGTCGAAAAGACTTGACGAAACAACAACTTGAAACGCACTAACGAACCAAACAGCGGAAAAGCGCCTTGGTTATTGTTCTCTATTTCAATCTGAAAGAGTTCTTCAAAGTTAAAGAAATATTCTAACGATAATGAGTACCTATTTTGTCAAGGAAAGATACTCAGTCTTTCCAATACTTAGCTCACATGGCCGTGTGATTTTGCCATCACTTTGCGTCCTTCGTCCGTCGTCGTCGGCGTCGTCCACAATTTACATTTTAATCTTCTCCTCTAAAACCATTGGGCCAATTGGAACAAAACTTGATATGGATGGTCCCCTTTCAAAATTATATCAGATAGCCCCTCCCTCCATCCAAAATGGCCGCCGTTACTAAAAATATAAATTTCTCTAAATAGCTAAAACTGCCTTATTTTTCAGCAAAATGGGCTCAAATTTGAACTGTACCCTCATGGAAAAGAGTTGTTTAACATATATTCCGGGTTTTTTTCCGAAAAATGTATACTTTTGCCGATTTTACCTACTATGCAAATTAGGCTGATTTTGACAAAAATCCAATTCAAAATCTTCTCCTCTGAAGCCACTGGGCCAATTGGAACCAAACTTGACATGGATGGTCCCTGGGTTATTATAATTATATCCAATAACCCCGTCCTCCACCCAAAATGGCCGCCGTTATTAACAATAGGAATTTCTTTACATAAAATCTTTAAATCTTCTCCTCTTAAACCACTGGGCCAGTTGAAACCAAACTTGGCATAAGGCATCCGTGTGGGGTCCCCTTTCAAAATTATATCCGACAGCCCCGCCCTCCATCCAAAATGGCCACCAATAACAAAAAATAGAAATTTCTTTAAATGGCTAATCAAACTGCATTATTTTTCAGCAGAATGGATTCAAATACAAAAAATGTATCAACTAAATATTTGTTTAACAGTTATTTTTTTTGAAAAAACATAATGTTTTCATCAAGTTGTGTCATTCTGGTCACTGACAATCCAGGTGAGCGATTACATGCTCCAGGGAGACTAGGGTTTAAATTGAAAAGTCTATAAAACTACTCGAAAACGAACTATTAGGTTCATTCAACTTATGCCTGAAAAACAGGTACAAAAAGGCAGGATAAATGTTGACATGGGTTGTGTATAAGTAAGTCTGATCTTGTGTAAAAATTTAATTAGCAGTGTGCCATCAAACTGGAATAAGTCCACATTTTTTGGGCATGAAATATACGATGATGATGTTCCGTATGAATGTTAAATATAATATGTTGGCATTCTATGGAAAGCTCATCAAGAACAAATTAGCTTTCGTATTTTAATGCAAACTGAAAATCTTTATACACACCACTCCTTAAATTTCCTTAATTTAGCAGCATTTTGTCCCTTCAAAAAATATATACTTAGTAAAATCTCTCAACTTACAAAAATAGTAGTCAGAATTGTAATAAAAATCCTAACCCAATCCTAACGTTCAACATTTGTTGTCTTTAAAATTCATTTTTCTAAGCCTTTCTTAAAAAAAAAATATTGCTCGCATACGAGTTTTGTTTTTTAGATGACGCCTACAAGAATTAATTTTAAAAAGGCGTGTTCACCAGTCCCCCCTTCATCGCAGAAAACATCTACAAGTTTCAGTCCTCCACCATGTATTGCATTGACAGGAGTATCTCCTGCAACAAAGAGGACACATATAAAAGTCGTTACTAGACCTGATTCATCAACAACAATTGCTTCGTCCAATGCAGAGGAGTACCACACCCATTCAACAAAGCAATCATTTGTAGAATATTCTGTAAGTACTTTAGTTCTACGATAGGTGTCGCCGCTACTATACTTTAAACATCTTTGAACTTTGAATCCCTAGGATAAAGTTTTACAACAAATAACTAAATTGAAGAGAACGTTTGTTGCCCCCCCCCCCCCCCCTTTCCGAGGAAAATTATTATGCCTAAGAACAACGGATGTTAGATTTACCATTCTAGTACTTATGTATCTCCCTTCATATTGTTTTTCGTCATGTCGGTTAATTACAAAACCTAATACACGCAACTCCTCCATTTTTAATGGGATTTCCTTAGAATTTTGCAATGCCCGTTTTTTTTTAACATATGGCTATTCGCATATCGTTTATCCTATGTTAAATTAAAAACACATGGTCTCAAGAAATAAAAAAATCTGGGTCTTCAAGTGGAAAACTTGAATCTCCATGTCGTAATGATCCTTATCGTAAATATTATTGCAATTGCATTAAGACGGTGTTTTTTCCCATGTAGTCCTATGTTAAAATTTAAACACCCTTGGGGTGCAAGTAATAAAGATCACAAAAACTTGAATCTCCATGTCTTGAGGATGCTTTATGTCAAGTTTTATTGTATTTGCATTTAGCCCCTTAAACAAAATATACTAGTTCAATTTCTTAACTTACAAAAATAGTGGCCAGAATTGTAATTAAAAAAAAATCCCCCAAAAATCTTAATCTTCAATATTTGAATAGATTTTATCAAGATTTTCTTAAAAAACTAATCATTGCATCAATAAAAATGTCCATCAACACGTTTTGTTCTGTAGATAGCACCAACAAGAGTAATTTCTGCACAAAAGACGTATACACCAGCCATCTTTTTATCGCAGAAAACATCTACAAGTTTCAGTCCTCCACCATGTAGTGCATTTACCCGAGCATCTCCTTCACGAAATAAAACACCTGTAAAAGTCGTCAAAAGACTGGATTCATCAGTAGAAATTGCTTCATCCAATGCAGAGGAGCATAGTAACCAATCAACACAGTATTCATCAGTAGAATTTTCTGTAAGTACTTTAGTTCTATTTTAGCTGTTCTTGCTACAAATATCTTTGAACCCCTAAGAGCAAGTTTAAAAAAAAAAAAAATAAACTGGAAAAAAATATGTTAAAATTGTCTTATCCTGGGATGTGTTCTCTGAGGTGATGCATTATTTTTTTTTTTCTTCAAAATTTACCTTGGGCATATAGCGAAAAGGGGAGATATTGAAGCATTAGAAATCATTTTTTTTTTGCCAGACAGCCATTTTATTCTTCGAAAAATCCAACTCCCCCCCCCCCACCCACCGTTATGTTTGTGCCTAAGTACACCGGATGTAAGATTTACCACTTTAGTACTGGATCAGACCAATTACGTAAGACGTAAAACATAAACATGACGATGTTTTTCTTTATTCAAATGAAACTAAGGAACTTAAATATGAAAATATATTTCAAATTGTGCTCTATGAAATTTCACAAACGTTTCTGTGTACCTTAATTATGTCATCAGACAATTGTGGCATTTCACACAGACTCACTACTGTACAGCTGTTACGTCTGTACGCCTTTGTGTGTTAATGGTTTTAATGGTTAAAGGGTTAAATTTACACATTTATATTCTAATGTATAAAATAATAATGTAATCAGCATTGAGAGGAAGGAAACAAACTTAATATAAAATTCGCTTTTACTTCTAAATTTAACTTATCGGAGTTCTTATTTACTAGTAACCCTGAATTAATTTTTGATCTCTGTTTCCTTAATAACCCATGAAAAGCTATTTAAAAATAAAGAGTGTCAAATGAAATCCCTCCTAGAACTTTCAATAACAAATGTTATCTTTAAATCAAGAGGTTTTATGGAATATCACTGCCGGCGTTTTGACCTGCGAGTCGTAATATCATCACCTCTATCAGTCTGCAGTAATTTGTCACATATCTAACACAACAATACTACGATCCTTGTAATTTTTACAGTCTGTTCAGTAATATAAATAACTTGGTATTATTATGAGAGCGTCAGGTACTTTGCAGTAGATACTCTTGGGAAAAAAGGCATTAAAAGTTATATTTATGATAACATGCAAATTCAAGGAGGAATACGGAAATCCTAAATTACTTTTAAAATTGTTTGACTCGTGTGTCAATCGTTTTCTTTGTTATATAGTGAGTTATAAGCATTATATATATAGAATATTGAAAAGGTTTAAATAATTTCAGCTTGAAAAACTATATGATAGGTTTTCTCCAGAAGGAACCCTGTAAGATATTGCAAGTTTGTGTTGGGTTTAAATAAATATACCTCAAACATGGCTACCTTAGCAGAGTTGGGACGTTATACAATCCCCATGCAATTTCTGAAGTAAATAAGTATAATGATGTTTTTTCTTTCATTCTATTTCTGGGGACAAAAGGAAAGGGAAACAAATAACTGATGTATAACGCTTTGAAAAATCTTAATATCAAAATATGTAGTAACTGTTTTAAACAATTTTCGAACTTAAGAATATCAAACCACACACTTGAGATCAAGGTTGGAAGGTATAAAAATATACCTGCATATTAGAGAAATTTTGAGAATCGCAACTAAATAAGATTGAGAATGAGATGCTCTTTTTGTGTAAATGCAAACTATATGAGAATCTGAGAAATGCCTTTTACAACAAAGTTAGTTTACTTTTACCTAAATTCCTCAGGCTATATAACACCGATAGACTCGATAGATTTGAATTGTTGATAAACTGCCAGGAAAACGATGTTCTGTTACTGATAGTATATTTCGTAGTGGTATGTAATGAGTTAAGAAACGCATCAAGAGAAATATTAAATAATTGATTTGTTTCTTTTTTTCAGTCATGATTCTACTTGTACAAAATTTTAAACTGAATAAATTTATCTTATCTGATCTGATCTTATGTAAAAGGCATTTTGCATACATATATGTTTTTCAGATATATCCATGAGGGTATAGGAATTAATGTTCTTTTAATATCTATATTTCTAATACATAGACCTTTCATCTAACTTTATGTAAAGATGCTGTTTGTTGTCTAAAGCTGATAGAAGGCATAAATGATTTAGAAATAATTTTGAACGGATAAGAAACCAAAGGTTATTTAATCATTCAATTTTCATCTTTAAACCATTTTGTTATCAGAAAAATCACGCTTTTATTGATGAATTAAATAAGTATTATAAAGTAAATGCCACGATATCTTATTGGGTTACATAGTTCATAATTAACTTCAACTGGTCAAGTGAGAGACGGCTTATGTATCCTGTATCCTTTAATGTCTTGTAAACAATGAAAAAGCAGGTCAGATGTGAATTTTGGGTTGTTGCAATTAAGACTCTAGACACGTCACTGTTGCCTCTTTTAGTATTTTAAGGCATGTTTTCGAAATTTCATATTAGTGCACTTTTTTAAGATAGGTTTGATATATTCTTTGGATTTCTTGTATGATTTATTTGTATTACCTTTCAACAATATTTCAAAATTGAAAACACAAGACTTTTACATTTTTTTCAAATAATCAAATACTAGTTACATAAATTTGTAAAATGATAATTGTTTTGGTAGCTTTTGCAATAATATTTTGTTCAGAATTTATAAATATTCACTGTGTTAGAATTTTTGAAAAATATCCTAACATTGATAGTTTACTAATGTAATCAAAGTATGAATCACAGTCAGTGTCTATATTTAACAAGAATGTGTGAACGAGATACTTATCCCTAAATGAGTGCAGAAAAGTTAAGGAAAAGATATCAATCTAATTTTTCACAATTACCGTAAAAATGCAATATTCGACTCTGTTTTCAGAATTTTACAACATCAACACCAAAGAAAGATGTAAGTAAAAATAAATTAATTGTTTGCACGATTAAATGTACAATCGAAACAAAATAGGCATAGCTACGGACTTCTTCCCAAGTCAAGGTTTTCAGAGTCTACGTTGTTCCCCAAAAGCCCTTGACGGATTCGATACATATTTTGCGGGTCTACATTCAAGTCTGCATAATCCAATCAAAATAGTTGTTATTTCGACTTAATTAGGTCATGTCAAATCTTTCGAATACTGCCTTTCTTGTATTTTTCTATAATAGTTAAATACATTTTATGTCTTGAAAACTCACGTATTTCCGATAAATCGTAACTATCTTCACAAAATAATAATTTCAATTTCAGCGCTCGAATTTATCGGTAATTTTGAATGGTTGTAGCTAAGATAAACTATTCGAAGTCGGAAGCGTAAGGAAATGTAAAACCCGCAAAATATGTATCTAATCCGTCAAGGATTTGTGGGGAACAACGTGGACTCAGAGTTGGAGTTGTGTGGATCTAAAAGGCATACCTTTTCAAATATATCAAACTTGTAAATATTTTTGTATTCCTCTTTTGGCTAATAAGCAATCCTCATTAGTTTGAAAATACTGTTGTCAGTATTGTCAAATGTTTGGGGATAGACTTGTAAGACAGGAAAAAAAATAAAAGCTGTTTCGGTATTGGTGTCGAACACTTAAAACCAAAAACATTTCTCTGTATGATTTTTTTTCCACTTGATGCCACCTTTAGACAAAGAATGCAATTATATCAGTGAAATGTAAATACAACTTAAATTTAGTCTTAAATCAGAGACAAAATTAGAGAGGAGTGGCTACAACACAAACCGTTTGTAGTGAATAAGCGAACGAGGTTTTAAGAAATACATGTCGGAACTAGTTTCTGCTATCAATATCGAAAAATTAGTTGGCCGTTTTAAAAAATCGACCTCTTTCTATACTGGGGCCAAATATTAATTATATTACTGATAAAGATAAAAACAAGTTTGTTACGTATCGTGGTATATAGACAAATAACAAGTTAACACATGAACCAGACAAGTACCCACAACCCGAAAGACAGACAAATACAAGGAACAGACAAAACTAAAAAAGAAAAAGAAAACACGAACTCCTATAAAAACTAGGAGTGAAACCAGATGCTCCGAAAGTGAAGCGAATCCTGCAGCACCAACGACATCCGTCGTGTTTCTCTTGGTCACACCCAGTGACAGTGTGAACATTATAAATTGCAAAGATATAAGATAGATGGATAGACAGATACAGACGTTGTAACATTATAGCTATATTTTCTAATAAGGTGTACAGTTATAGTTTTTTGAAAGTTGATTAAACACGTGAACAGAGCTGTTCATCTAAAATCAATCGAAATATAATGAATGTCTAAATGAAATAAGGTCAATGAAATTCTTACATGCAGTTTTTCATTTCATTTGATAAAAAGTATTGGTCACTGAAAAAACTTGACCAAATTACTGCATAGAATTCTTCTTGCCTTTGTTAATTTGTTTTCCTTCATTTTTTACAATGAAAAAAAAAAACATTTTTCATTGTTAAACAACTCAAACCCTTTTAGCTATACTTCTGCATTGATACATTAACCCGACTCTTCAAATTACTGAATTATCCTTTTTTCATTATTCAGGACACTAATGCCCCAAGTGTGTACAATTTCATAACGCGTCCCTGGGATCCAAGTCCAAAAAGCATTATAAAGAAACATAGAAGAGCCGTAGAATCAGCAACAACGTCTCCAGGCAGAGAATACACCATGTTGGACGAACAGCTTCAAAACGACTCCGGGATTGAAAAACAGGTATATATCAAAAACTTAAATCTAAGGTACCGAAGTTTCAAGGAATATTTAAAAAAGGGACAATACATTTATATTCAAAGTTGCAAATACAAGTATGGAAATCACAGACAACACGTAGTGAGACCAGATCTTCTGAAAGGGTTGGCATTTCCTGTCCTCGTATTGTCAAAATATTAGAGTCTTTCCGAAGAAAAACACAAATCAAACTGTCAACATCGAAATTTCATATGCATCCACCAGTTCTTTATGATGATGATCATATCATTTATGGAGTGATGAAGCATTAAAGGACATTTTTTTCCAATGGATGAAAGGCCTATTCTTCAAGGCTATGAAGTTTTCAACAAATCAAAACATACACCTGTATGTATTTCAGTAACTAAATAAAGTAATTGATTTATTTTTTTCTTAGTATTCAGATTGTGAGTACCGTTATCCCTATGCTCCGCTCCTGTCCGTTATACAATTACTGCAACACGTTCTTGTATTTGAACAACATATATACAAATGAGTAACAGTTAATACTAATATTGTTCTTCGTTTTATTTCATTTTAGAATAATGACCCACAAAACCTACAAATGTCATTTAATGATCATAATTCAGAGGACAACACAATTACAACAGGTATATAGAACTATCTCCCTTTAAATAGAGAATGTGTATTCTTGCAACTTTTTCCAGAACTAATTTATTAACATATGCTATTATAATGCTATATTTGCTTGCCAAATGTTACACATATAAATTGTGCTTTATCTGAAAAACGGTCACATGCATGTCAATGTCTTCGCACAAAACTCATCTTCACCTTTGGTACCTGTAGAACTGAAGTCGCACAGAGAGTAATTCAACCTGGCTGCAGCCAATCGTATTGAGTTTTACAAAATAATCTTGTAATTGACAAAATTTTGAAAAACTATCACCAGTTGCATTAACTGCAATACTTGAGCTATTCCTTTTCTTCCTTTTTAATTCTTTTATGTCAATTAATCCGCGTGACTTATTTACTTTTCAAGCGTTATACAAAGGAGATGTTATAATTGGTATAATCTTACTCATTTTTGGAACCATATCTTCATCTTCAACGGCTCTACGGACACAACTCGCACCATCTACTAGACAATGTTGCGACGGACTTACAATTATATACGGCTTTATTCGCCAAGGGTGAAAATGATTTATAAAGAATAATTGGTATTGGATACAAGTTCAAAGTCATATCTAAGCGTTCTTAACATCAAAGTTAGACATCCAATTCCATTGCTTTTTAATTTCAGACAGTATATTATACTTGCAATAGAAATATTCCTTCTTACATTTTAAAGTCGGCGTGTTATACGCATTGGGAAAATTACTGAAAATTACTACAGCACTATATTAATTCACTAAAACTGGTTAATTAAACTTAATCTGTCACTTTTTAAGAAAATTCCAGTACAAAGCCAGGAAAGTAGGAGGTTATGTTTTTATGTTACGTAGAGTTTGCCTTCCGTTTTTCTTACAACCAATTGGTCTTTGAAACTATTCTGACGGTGTTTTCATTTTCATATTTTTAGAAATTTTATAACATATATCATGTAGTTGATGGACCAGTTTGTGCTCAGACAAAATGATTTTGAAAACATGCTATCCAACTTTCA
Source organism: Mytilus californianus (assembly GCF_021869535.1). NCBI lineage: Eukaryota > Metazoa > Mollusca > Bivalvia > Mytilida > Mytilidae > Mytilus > Mytilus californianus. Next base: position 1,349,863 of record NW_026262686.1, read on the forward strand.
AAATAAGTTTTTCTTTAAACTTAACATAAGCTTGAAAAAAAAAACTATTTTCAACTTGACCTTCTATGATTTTTAGATTATTCGGAGAAAATAACAGACGTCTTGCGTAGTAAGCAGTGGAGGCTACTTAACAATAAAGGTCCTGCTGCCCTTACGAGAAGTTTGGTGAAGGCAATCTTTACAAATGACGAGCTGCTGAATTCATCATTTGGCGGCAAAAAAGGCAACATGTTTGATCCCGAAAGGATCTCCCGTATAAGAGGTATAGTTCTAGATTACAATGATTTGTATGTGTATTGCTAAGGTCTCAAGCTGTTTTTTGTTAAATATCTTAAGGTCAGAAGTCACATTTCAAGTTTCCGAAATGCTGAAGGAGAAATACGGCAATTTCATGTGTGGTTAGGTATGTTAATTTTCTGTGTGTCAGTCTAACCACAATAAAGAAATCCTTGAGCAAGAACTGCTTACCATTGCGGAGCAGCTGAGATAACCCCTGGTTTTAAGTGGGTCCGTGTTGCTCATCTTTACTTTTCTGTGTTTGTTCTCGTTGATTGTTGTTTGTCTTTGTCTCTTTTTTTGTTTTGGCCACGTGTTTGTCTGTCGATATTGATTCACGATCTTTTTATTACGTCTTGGTATCTTCTACCCCGTTTTTTTCATGAACATTGGCGTTTTATTTATTGAAAATGCTTACATGTACTGAATTCAGTAAAGCGCTTTCCTTTTGAGTGCGAAAAGAGATAAAACCTTGCGTTTGACTTACGTTTATATTTGAATTCCTTTTTGTTTTTAAATCAAAGCTATACTATAGAAAAATGCCATGGCTCATTCAGTGATTCACTTCCTAAATCTTAAAACACATATTGGTCAATCTGAGAACACCAGGAAAACTTTTCAATACTTTCTTTGCAGACACAGTTAACCAGGAGTTTAGTATTCCAGCTTGCATATGTTCAACAGTGTGGAATGAATGCAGGACCAGTGTTACACAAATGTTGAAGCATTTCAGAAAAGGTAATTATTCATTCCGAGGACATTTTTTTGAAATACAAAATACACAATATACTTTTTCCCTTTTTTTATTCTACAAGTGCAATTGTTTTAAAATACGTCTGTTTCTGAACACCTTAACAATTTTGACAATAATATTTAGATATGAAATTTCAACAAAAAAATAATGTTCCGTATTAATTTATACTACATTGATGTTAGGCATTTTCTCTTTGACCTGTTTAAAATATATACCCCCAGTCCAATCAAGATTTGGTACATTGATTCCAGTTGTGCAACATAAAATAGTCTTCTCATTTCCACATAATTAAAATGAATGAAAGCAAAACTATTTAATGCAAACAACCGACTGTACTTAATTGAAACGAAAGCATTTCAAAATTATTGAACAATTGCAAATACGGGTATCATGCAAGATATTTATACTTTCTCTTTCTATTGTTACAAAATTTTGTTTTTGTCCTTATAGGGAAAGACGGACATAAAGAACAGGAATAAAACAACTGTCAGAAAACAATTCTACACACTCTTAAGCAGCCTAATGAAGAAGTGATAATTGATATTTTAAAAGAAAACTTATACTGTAGCTAGCAAAAAGTACTTATTTTTTTGTCAATCTTGATAACGTTCAGCCGTTATCAAGGATGAGAAAGTTGAATAACTTGAACAATTTCAACATCATATTAGTTCTATGAGACAAAGTAGTTTCTGTTTTTTTCATAACCTTAGCGTCCAGCCGTTATGTGCAAAAATAGAAGTTCACATTGTGTTAATTTTTTTTTATAACGTTAGCGTTCAGACGTGTTTTTTTTTAAAACAAAATCAAGAAGTATACATGTATGTATTCTCTGTTTCTTTAAAACGTTAACATTCAGCCGTTCTGTAGAAAAAAGTAAAAATGTCATAATTGGATAAAATCATACATCTTGTATAAATATTAACAGATGAAAGTTAAAAACACTGTTTTCATTCTTTATAACGTTAGCGTTTAGCCGTTACCTAGGATGAAAAAATGAACATGAACAATTTCTACGTCATATTAGTTCTAAAAGACAAAGTAATATTTTTTTTTTCTCATGACGTTAGCGTTAGTTAAGCCATTATGTAGAAAAAAAATGAATATCTTTTTGGAAAGAAATTTCAAATTGAGGTGCAGGTAACATATTTATTAGGTAATGTAGACAACGCTTGCTTGCAATGGGTATATAGAAAATCACTTTTTGTGAGATTGGACAGAAGTTAGAGGGGAAACGCGAGTTTCCATACACGGTAAAGGGAAATTATACATAAAGCGTAGAGTTCAACTGAGGTCATTGTCGACGTAGGGGAGTAGAATTACGACACATGACATCTGAGCAGGTTTAGTTTTTGTTCCTGCATTCAGACGTTCGACAACAGTTGTAATCATAAAAATCTTTCTTCGCTATAATCGACATCGGGTGTCGGTTCAAAGGCATAATTTTTTTTATAGGCTTTTGGAGTTATTTTTGCCGTATTTATAGTTAAAGAAAAGTGTGCGAATACATATTCATGCTCCGATTTTCCATCTAAGTTGACCTGTAGTTTACCTGTTTAAAGAACCAATCAATAAATTTGAGAATTGTAAACTAAGATTTACATAACTATCCAAAATTTATGCCACAAAATCCAAAAGGTTTGATTAAAATCCTTCTTCCCGTGGACTAAAACTCATGAAAGTTTCATTTCAAGAAAAAAAACTGTTATGACCATAAACATATGTTGTTTTTTTTTTAATTTATCCCCATGAAACCTAAAATATCCTCTAGATCTGTATCCCCTTGGATCCCTTAAAATACTGGGGCGGAGATTCCCTGAATCAAGCATATCACTGATGAATTTGAAGTATTTCTACATTGCTGAAATCATGAATACCAAAAACACTTCTTTGAAGGCCCTTGTTGAAATAAAATAAAAATACTTGGCAGGGCATCTCCAAGCCCCCACTTTTCCCGGATAGGTCTTGAGTGCGCATATTCATTTCTATATTGCCGCAAAAGTATCACTGCATAAAATTCAATAACAAACCCCACTCCTATTTAGATCCCTCCTTTAAACAAACTTAAATGGTCTCCACAGAAAACGTTCCTTAAATTTCAAAGTTGGTTTTGCCCCCAAGGGTACCTGGGGTATAGAAATTGGTACTCGGTTTCTCCGTCCTGCGAGGTAAAACTCCTCTTACAGGAGCGTCCGTTTTGTTGTGCGGGATGTATAAATCCACAACTTACGGGTGGGAACGCAAAGCGTAAGTCCCGTGTTGGGAGAATGCCACACTCACTGCACGTAAAAAAAAACCCTTGTAACAAAACACTTCGTGAATGGTCCATAGGTGACCCATTGCAAAGCTAAATTTTCCGATCCTATCCAATACAAACCTTTGCCCGTGCTAGTCGAAATTATTCGACCATAGACATGATTACTTATTCTCGTTCTGAATAAAGCTGAAATACTGCTCGCTAAACGTTAAGACAAACGTAGAGCACCAATATTAGAACCATTATTCAAAAGCGAACAATCAGTATACAAGACAAAAACAGTACAACGCAAATTCAAACAAAAACAGAAAAGACAAAAGTTCTTACAACACGAACTCCTACATTAAACCGGGAGTGAGACCAGGTGATCTGGAATTGTTAGCATCTCCTGCCCCATATTTGGCACCCGTCATAAAGTCCTTCCTTTCTCGAAGCCAGTAAAAGAACCACAGGTTCGCAAAATTAAACTGGAAGAATGTCAGCAAGTAGTTGTGACACAGAAACTCCATATGGATCCACCAGCATGTGGTGGCGGCCATAAAATTTCTGAAGTGATTACTTTAGTCTAGGTTTATCGTAACCCTGATTGAGTAATTTTCCACTTAATAGTTGTGCCCTGTTCAGATCAATCAATCGTACGTTTCGTACTTCCGGTGTTTGAGAAATGTGTCAGGCAAATTCATATGAGAACAAAGACAAATAAAAACATAGAAATACTGTATCACCGAACTGATACAAAAGTCGACCAAACTTTGCAATGGACTCGAAACATGATACTTTAAGCTGAGCTATCAGCTGGCCCCCTTTTCTAACCCCGTTGTGAAAAAAAAAATGCAAAGGTTCAACTCATATTCGTATTATTAATTTTGCTGGAAACGAATTATTTTACTATTAATAGTACGAATTGTTTTAATTTTTTTTTTGTTATAGTAAGACCCAACCAGTTTTGACCCCTCCAGATCTCCCTTAATGACCATCAGTACATACTCATTGCACAATTTGATACATTGGTTTTATTTCCTGTCGTATGACTGGCAGGAACTTTGTGAAAATATAATAAAAAGCTCTTGCAATAAGAAGTACAATTTTTAAAAAACCACAATAAAATCGAATGAAAAATAGAAGAAATCCAAAACTTGGGAAAATTGAAACTCCCCTTGGACCTTATTTCTCAGAAACGGTAAGACGCACATGAAATCAGTTTCATGCTGCATCAAAATCGGATATAAAATTAAAGAACCTATTCACTCTTTTTTAAACTGAATAAATTACCCTTTTTAGCCCCTTAACCAGAAACGGTAAGAGCTAGAACCAACGATATCTAATTTGAACTGCGTTTTAATATAAATGACGTGTTAAAAATTCAAAAGAATCAGTGAAGAAATACTTGAATTATTGAACAGCAATGAAATGTCTATAGACGACGACCGGTGACGGACGACGGACATAGTGATACCATTAAACGGCCAAAAATGTTTTCGGCCGTTTAAAGCTGGACATTTTCAAAATACTATAATAAAATTTATTGCGTATTTCATTATTTGGAGTCAACCAATTAACAGAATTACAAAGTACACAAAATGAACAAAATAAACTAAAATTGTTAATTGAATTCAATATATATAGGGAAAATGTATAGGCTATGTCAATGGGTTTTTACCCTGGCCAATCTTTACCTCAAAAATGCAATTCCACGGACTGCTTTATACAGTCACTTGTGCACGGCAAAATATCTAATGTATGCTTCAAAATAGAAAATAGCTTAGTCATATTACTGCTGAAAGTCCCTCTATCATTTACTTCTCATCCTTAAATCAATTGTAAATAAGTAATTCAACCCTTTTACATGTAAAAAGATGTAATATTTGACCCTCAACACACTTATCACAGCAATTTCACCTTCACAGTTTTAAATAAATTCTAAGTGTCATATGGTTGTTAATTCTACGTGAAATTAAAGGTCTACCAGAAGGCGTTAACTAATTTATATCAAATTTTGTCATGGGAATTAAAGGTCGTTTGGTTTTCTTAAACAAGAAAATATATACTGAATACAAATATAGGGATTTCTAAATACAACAGATAAATCTGGTTACGATGATGATTTCGATGCCACGGGAAATTTTGTTCCACATACTGCAATTTCTTGAAACTAAGGATTTGGTAATTTTGCGAACTGTTTGCCGGTTTTTTTATGGAATAGTGTTTCATCCTTGTTTGATGAAAAGAATTGTAGTTCATGACTTTTCAACTTTTAATGATTACAACCTTGTCAGTATATTAAAGCATGCTAATCATTTAGAGACTCTGGATTTATTTCGTTGCTCGGAAATTACGGGTGCCTTTGCTCAAGATTTGGACTTCCACAAACTGGAAACTTTGAAAGTTCTAATTGTTGCGCATACAAAACTAAATGATGAAAATTTGTCAGTTCTACTGAAAAGTGCATGTAAACTTAAAAAGTTATATTTAAATGATTGCCCGCATATAACTGATGGGTCTGTAACTGCAATATCAAACCTCTTTGATTTGAAGGAATTAGCAATTGGAACAGTTAATTGGCGAGAAGGAACTATTGGTATAAGTAATAATGGTATGCTTGAGATTGTTTCTCACTGCAAAAATATTACTCATCTAGATGTAGAATCTTTAATTTTAAGCGGGACTGAATTTTGTAACTTGATGAAAACAGGATCAAATCTACAATTTTTAGATGCATCGGGGTCAATCATTTTTGATGAAGATTTATTAATGGTTAAAGAACATTTAAAACATTTGAAAGAGCTTTTGTTGATAGACTGTTCGGTGACAGAAACTGGAAAACAACAAATTTTAAAAGCATATCCTAATCTGACAATATTAATAGAACCTAATTTCTAATATGTGGAGTTAAATACTGTGGACATTTATATTCGAATATACCGAATAAAACATCGCTATCAAAATGGAAGAATAAAATAAGCGTGTTGTTCACGAAAACTTGGCATCAGTGAATTTTGGATTAAAATAACATTCCAATTTTTATGGTGTTTTTTTTTAAATAGGTAAAAGGAATTCAACAACTACAAATCATGTCAGGTTAGTTTAAGGAAATCATTATCGCCCATACAAAAAAAATCAGTCTACTTGTATTTGTACATAAAGCATGCGACTTTAAATTTAGCGCATAAATAGAATGCACTCTACCACTACCATGTCTTTACCACTATTTTCCTGGTATTTAATTCAACAACAAATATTGAAATTTACGAAATATTTTTATAAACTTGAAAGGTTGGAATTAATTTTCAAAATACATTTTTACTTCAACAAAAATAAAGAAATCTTTTTATTTTTCTTCATATTTTTTGTTGTTGTATTTTTTAACTTGTTCTCCTTATTGCAAATAGATTTATTACAAATTTAAAAATCTCCATTAAGTGTTGCTGTTGTCAAGATAAAGAGGCACTAAGAGGCTCATTTTTCTATTATTGCATAATATAGGATTTTTTTTATATTTCAACTGATTTTGATGTTGATTTTTTTAAGTCCTTATTGCAAGACCTTTCAGTGGTATGCCAATGGATTTCATGTGACTCCTACCGTTTACGATATATATGAGGTCTAAGGATCAATTTCCAATTCTTGTATGGTATTGAAATTTGTAAAACCGGTAACAAATTATTTTTACCACACTCATTTTGGTGTTACAGACATAACTAATTTTCTGGTGTCGAGAATATATATGTTTTTGTAATTTTTAATTTTGTATTGCCTCTTTAGTCATAATGATATTATTGGTGCTTGGTTAATAAAATTGTCATTCAACAAATGTTTTCAGTTGTCCTCATTTTCGCCATGTGCAAGTTGTAAAACGCCAAAGCCAAAGCATATTAAGGATCAGTATGGACAGACCACTCATATATTACAAGGCAAATATCAAAAATGATAAACTTTATCAGTTATTTTATATATTACTGACCTAGATGAAAGGCATACACACTTACACTTGCATTTCCCCACTCAATTAACCTCAAGTTGTTGCAAAAATGGCAGAGTGCACCTTGTTTTATTTAGCATGACATTTAGAAATATCCCAGACTCTTTCACATGTCTTGACTCGCAAAAAATAAACTCTTCTCACATTTTGCACATTTAATGTTTTGGTTTCATCTGATGATTTTCCATTTGTACACATGTTTTTCATTTGTAGACGTGTAGTAAGGTTTTCAAATTTCACAAATTGTGAGTGAAAAGGTCAAAATATAACATTAGCTCTTTAGGCATGGGCTTATTATTGCCATGTGCAGTAAGGTTTCTGAATTTAAAGGGCTTTTAGGTCGAATCTAAAACTAATGGAAACTTAACAATTTCCATAAGACAGATCTAGATCTGAAGTTCAGGGCAAAGTGTTTTAAAAATGCATACAATGTAATCATGTCAACATTAATAAATAAAATACCTTTAAATTAAACACAAAATCACAAGGAAGCAAAACTGAATTTAAGAATCGGTCGTCATAAATGGCCCAACCGAAACTGATAGGGGAACAGAAACAACACAATGACATCTAGTAAGACATGTATTGCTGTTATTTTTTTGTTTTTTGCCTTCTAAATCTGAACTACAAGAATGATTTGAATGATACATGAACTTAAACATGTCCACACACAACTCACCACGCCCAAAGTAAAATATAGCCGTCAGAAACAGCAGATCTCATCAACCCCTGCTACTAGACTACTACACAGGTATTTATTCTAGCATAGAATAAGGGAACGACCATTTAACTTTGAGGAGGGGGGGGATGGTTTTTTGTTTCTTTCAGAATTTTTTTCGTGCGACCCAAGCAACATATTATTTTTTTTGGGTCTTATTTGAGCATTTAACATTAAATTTTATGGCGAAAATTCCCAAACAGAAAATTTATTTTTTCCTTTCTCCCTGATCAAAATATTTTTTTCTTCAAATTGGGAATCAAAATATTTTTTTAGAAAAAAACCAAGACCCCCCTTCACAGTTAAATGGTCGCTCCCTAACGGTGGTCACAATACTGATACAGTTACAGTATAAATGTGGATTCAAAATTAGTGTGGACACAGATGTAAAGTGAAATTAATATGTAAAATCTACCCATATTTTTATTCCTTAAGAAAATTAAGGTGACCTTTTGACCCATATTTTATGACTAATTATATGATATATCTTGCAGTTTTAGTCGGCTATCTTGGAATTCCAATTACCATGCAAAACACAAGACTTTGTAGATGTTTATCCCAGAAGTTTTATTCTAAGTTTGCTTTCAAAAGGTTTACTGGTATGTTTTTTCCTTTTGAGTATACTAAGTCTTTTGGTGATGGCTATCTTGGATTTTGGATCATCATAAAAACAACTTTGTAGAGGACTATCCAAAAAGTAAAATAACAATAATACCGAACTCCAAGGAAAATTCAAATCGGAAAGTCCCTTATGAAATGGCAAAATCAAAAGCTCAAACACATCAAACGAATGGAAAACAACTGTCATATTCCTGACTTGGTACAGGCATTTCCTTATGTAGAAAATGGTGTATTAAACCTGGTTTTATATCTAGCTAAACCTCTCACATGTATGACAGTCGCATAAAATTCCATTATATTGACAACAATGTGTGAACAAAACAAACAGACATAATAGGTAAAAATGTCAAAAATAGGGGTACAGCAGTCAACATCGTGTTATAATCTTAATCACTATAAAAACAAACAAATATATCAACAAAGAAAAACAAATTGGCATATAGACAAAGCACATAAGCAAAAATGTAAGACAAGAATACAAAAAATGACCACAGCACAACAACACATTGGCGGCATGCATAAGTACCGAGCCACGCCAAAAGGATATTACCAAAAATGGACTAAACAGTAAAGGTTAATAATTTACAAAGACAAATAAAAGAACACTATAACACGTAATTAAGATGACAAACAGCGTCGGTACCTAGAATCTATACTTCAAGATCATCATGTATTATTTGTGAAGTTGATACGGAATATTTATCAACAAGGTCTTGGTATCTTCCGATGAACTTTTTTAGAAAAAGAAAGAGACGTTCTTTGACATAACTCTGGTTCATCAACTTTCTGCTCAGACACTGGTGACGTTTTATAAAGTCTGAGTAGCAGCTGCAAGCTCTTGAATACCACATGAGTTGGGAAATGTATATCCCATATGCAGGTGACGTTGGTATATTGCTACTAAGGTGGGGGAAATTGATAATTTCAAAATTAAAATCGTCTCGTTTGTCATAGATTCTCGTACTGAGATGACCTCTTATGTCAAATTCGAGGTATAAGTCTAAAAATGAGGCGGAGAAAGCCAAAGAGCATTATTACACAGTTTGCCTTAATTAATTTGGTTACTGCAGTGAAACCGTTTAAAAAAATCTTCTATGTTAAACATAAACATGTGGCAGCTATCTTTGATATATGAACAATAAAAAATGTATAAACTTTGCGAAGTCTGAGAAGAAGGCATTTGAACATTTTCCAGTAAGGTCTAATACCAATCTACTGTGTATGTCAAGTGATGGTGGCCATCATGGATTTCCAATCGTCATGAAAAACATATACTTTGTAGAGGACCATCAAATGAACATAGCTTGTTAAATTTGGTTTAAACTGGTTCAGAGGTTTCAAGGAGGAAAGCTTCCAAATCATTTTTCACAATAGGGTCCTAAGTTAAACTAAGTCCTATGATGGCATGCATCTTGGATTTCCGATCTGAATAAAAAACAAAAACTTTGTAGAGGACCATCCAATAATCATTTATGTATAGTATGGCTTCACTTAGCTTTGTAGTTTCTGAGAAGAAGGCATTTGAAAAGTTTCCCCTAGGGTCTAATGTTAATTTAAGTTCTGCAGAAGCTACCATTTTGAATTTCCTATTAGCATATTTTGATAAAAAAACATGAACTTTACAGAGGACCATCCAATGAATATTGTTGGTAAGTTTGGTATCAATTGGTTCAGAGGTTTCAGAAATTAATGTCTTTAAAACATTTTCACCATATGGTGACTTTTGTTCAAGCAAGTTCTATGGTGACAGCCGTTTTGGATTTCCGATCGGAACAAAAAACATACACTTCGTAGAAGACCATCCAATAAACAATCATGCACAGATAAGCTATATAGTTTCTGGGAAGAAGGCATTGGACATTTTCCAAAAGGGTCCAATGTTAATTCAAGTTTTGCATTGGCAGCCATCTTGAATATCCGATGTGCATAGAAATCAAATTGGTAGAGGACCATTCAACAAAAATTGCTAGTTAGTTTGGTTTCAATTGATTCAAAGGTTTCTGAGAAAAGGTCTTTGGTTTCAATTGGTTCTGATGTATGAGGAGAAGCCTTTTAAATGATTTCTCCCATAGGGTGCTATATTAAACTAAGTCCTGTGGTGGCAGCCATCTTGGATCTCCGATCGGAACAAAAACATAAATTTTGTAGAGGACCATCAAATAAATATCCATGTACAGTATGGCTTTAATCCGCTTTGTAGTTTCTGAGAAGAAGACATTTACAAATTCTCTTATAGATTCCAATGTTAATCTAAGTTCTGTGCATGCGTTGGTGGCCATCTTGGATTTTCGATCAGCATAAAAACATCAACTTTGTAGAGGACCATCCAATGAACATTGTGACCAAGTTTCCTTTCAATTGGTCCAGTAGTTTCAGAGAAGACGATTGAATTGTAAATGCTTAAAGACAACGTTGACAAGGGGCAAAATGATGACAATGGCTCACATGACCTTTCGGATCAGGTGAGCTAAAAATGTATTAGTGAAATGTATAACAAATGGATAAAGGGACCATATTAAAAATTTACTGACATGTGAGTCTTCCATGGAAGACATCTGTCGCCTACAGACAATGTCTCCCAACACAAAAAAATAATGAAGAAAATTCTAAATGTGGTGCACATCAACAGTTCAAATAAAAAATGTACACCAGTTTGGATTGATTCCTTTCAATAGTTTAGGATGAGTTGCAGATAAGTGCATGAACCACCTTAAACCTTTTCAACTGAATATGGCAATGTGGAAATGGCTATTCTTTTTCAATAAAAAAAATTTTCAGAGCAAAATAAAATAGTTAGTGCCATAATAATGAATTTGTGCAGTTTGGTTTAATTTCTTCAAATAGTGTAGGAGGAGTTGCTGATCAGAGAAGCCATCGCCCATTTCAATTCAATATGTGGAAATGGTTGTATTTCTTAATAAAATAGTTATTTCAGAGCAAAATAATATAGCTAGTGCATAGCTGGTGCACATCAACAGTTCATAATAATGAATTTGTATAAGTTTGGTTTAATTTCTTCAAACAGTTTAGAAGGAGTTGCGGATTAGAGAAGCCCCCCCCCCCCCCTCCCTTTTCTGTTCAATATGGCAATGTGGAATGGGCTATTTTTTTCAATAATAATTATTCCAGAGCAAAATAAAATAGCTAGTGCACATCAACGTTTCATAATAATGAATTTGTGCAAGTTTAGTTTAATTCCCTTAAGTAGTTTAGGAGTAGTTGTGGATTAACAGAAGTGTGACAACGACGACGCAGACGCAAGACGACGGATAGTGATCCCTATGTGTCGACTCTGCTATGCAGGCGACACAAAAATGACTTTTCCTTTCAATAGCCTGTGTATAGATCTGTCTATGTAACAACCATATTTTTAATTGATTTCATACTGCAGCTATAGGGTAGTTTATTTACATCAGAAAATATAAAGGCTACACCTACCAGCAGCTTGATCAGTACAGCAAGTCATGATGGAAATTCTAGAACACATGTAGTTTCAACTGGGATGTGGATACCTTAATTACTATAAAACCAATTACAACTTTTATCTCAGACACTGTAAAATCCAAAAATTCTATAAGAAATATGAAACAAAATAGCCATGGGAAACAACAAATCCCATCAACCCCTGAAACTCGACAACAGTTGCACCACAGGGATTTGTCACAAAATAAGTGTGGATGTAGAATGATTTTGGTAAGAATACTGGTACGAAAATTGTGGTAATATTAAAATGAAACTAGAGGCTCAGGAGTCCTGAGCCTGTGTAGCTCACATGGTATCCTGGTCAGCAGATGCCTAATCAGAATGAAAAAAAAATATTTGTGAGGACCTTGCAACATACCTGCAAAGTTACAAATCAATTGACATTGTAGTTTTCAGAATTGTCTGTGGCAGCCATGTTTTTCACCCAGTCAAGATGAAATAAGGAATCTTTGTAGAGGACCTCTTATTCATCATTCCTACAAAGTTACAAATCATTTGGCTTTGGATTGTTTAGGTTTCAGCCAATCAGATGCAAAAATTGCCAGATCAAAACGAAATGAGGAATCTTTGTAGATGACCTCAACTGCATCATTCCTGCAAGTCTGATTCCAAATGGCACAGTAATTTCAGAGGAGATGATCAAAATGTGAAATGTAAACGACGACAATGACGATGGACTGACGATGGCACAAAGTGATGGCAATAGCTCACACTGGCCTTTGGCCATGTGAGGTAAAAAGATCAGTCATACAAATTTAAAGTAAAAAATGTCAGGACAGCAAAAGTTGACAGATGTCGACGATGACAGTCCCATACCATAAGTGTTGACTAAACATAAAGTTTAAACAGGATGGTACAGGAGCTTCCAAAAATGGAAATGTATGAAAAAAAAAGAAAATTTGCAAAGATCAAACTTTGCATGTGAACAAATGAAATATAAGATAATAAACAAAGCATATTATATATATAAATAGTAAATTAGATAAATTTGACTGAAACATGTAATTTGACTAAATTATTGTCATAGTCAAGTTCACATGAAAAAGAAATCTTGCAACATGAAATATTCTGAAATCAAGACGGAAAACAAGAAAATTCAGAAATTCAGAAATGGAGAACATATTGCAAATTCGTTAACAACTTGCTGAATATGTATGAAAAGAATCCTGTACCATCTTCTTGAAACCTTGAACAGTCAAAGCCAAACAGCATACATAAGGCATGTAATGTTTCATTTTTTTTTAAATATACAAACTTAACTGCATCAGTAAAACATTTTTTTGGAAAAATTATACAACAAAACAGTTTACAGAATGAAATTGACACAAGTAAGTACATTAGGTATACATACCTTCTCACAAATATTTTTCACTGATTAAAAGCTTTTTCTGTTCACTTGATGGAAATACATAAGATTAGAAGCTGTTATTGTCTCATCCATCTATCCATAATGTATGCAAAACATCCGTTTTTACGCACAAGTAAGTATATTAATTTCAAATTTTGCCGAAAATATCTAATGCACTATAGTTCTATTTTCTGTAATATACTGAGCACAAATGGGAACCTGAAAAGCGCCCTTGACATATGATTTCAAATAATACTCATTGTCATCAAATTGGGTAGGGGGGTGCAACAGAGGTTTTAAAAACACCACCAACATATATTTCCTCAGAATTAAAACTTTACCCATTGGGTATTAATTTCAGCAGAGGGATAAATGTTGTGTAATTCACTTTTAAAAGAATTTGTTTTAGCAAAAAAGAAATTGAGGGCTTGTTGAAAACCACCCAATGATATATCATAGCTTTAAAATTACAACCCATTGATCTTTTAGAGTGGAAAATTTACGATTCAATCATATACAGTATTTGAAACCTAAACCAGAGGCTCCCAAGGAGTCTGTAATCGCTCACCTGGATTACCACAGACATCAATAAAAAAATGAAGCATCGGTCATATGAAAAAAATCTATTTTTAGTAACAGCAGCATTGGATGGAGAGCGTACCTATGGACAACAGGGATCTACAATATTTTTTTTTTCAATTTGTTCGTTCGGACAAGTGAGTTACTTATACTTATACTTGTGTCTTATAAGACACAAATCGGAAAAGGGATCATCTAAGTAGTACTCTAACTTTGGTTCAATTAAGCTAAGCGGTTTATTTTCATGGATGACTGGCTGGCTTATCAGTCAAAATTCTGAAAGGGAAACATCTAAAGAGCACTCCAGTCAAATTATGTTCAATTTGGTTGAGCGGTCTATTTTAAGATTTTTTTCCATTCGACCATTCATGGGCCATGGTGGCCATCTTGGATGACATACTATCTTATAGGACATAAATCTGAAGGGGGACCATATAAGGAGTATTCAAGTCAATTTTAAATCAATTTGGCTAAGCGGCTTATTTAAAGAAGATTTTTTACTCAAATAATCATGGGCCATGGCGGCCATCTTGGGAGACCAGCCAGCTCCGAAAGGGAACCATCTAAGGATTATTCCAGACATTGGTTTTAGAGGACAAAATTGTTTAATGATTTTTTTGTCAAAATCAGCCTAATTTGCATAATTTCGGTTAAAATCGGCAAAACACAATACGTCTCTGCAAAACCTGTAACATATGTCATAATACTCATTAAATTGTAGCTACTGTTCACAATTAAACTCATTTGGTGGGAAAATGTGGCTGTACTGGCTCTGGAAGTGTCTTTTACTCCTATGTTCTATTTATAGACATAGTGGCCATGTTGGTTGGAGGGTAGATCATCGGATATAATTTTGAAAGTAGACACCCTAAAGATGATCCAGGCCAACTTTTGTTCCAAACGAAATCACAGGGGATCATTTTTATTTTAAATTTACAGACGGACGGACGGACGAGTCGATGGACACAGAGTGATGGCAAAAGGTCACCATGGCTTTTAGCCAGTTGAGCTAAAAAGTTAAACCATTCCAGCGGTATCTCTGTATATAAGTCATGACTTTATATTGTAAATGTTATCTTATACTAATATGTTATTGTACTGTTGAGAATTAGATAACTGTCAACAATTGACAATATTCTGCATTTTGCAATGCACTTTTGTTGCGAGTTAACATTGGAAGAAATAAAATCATACAGTGTGTCAATAGCTTTAACTAAGATGGTTAGACACTACTTTTTGCTAGATTTTGCAGTTTAAATCAAATATCCCTGCTGTGAAAATAAGGTGTAAAACCTCTGATACCCTCTATTTTTGTATAATGATGTAATAATATAATATTTATATTTACATGCTTTACACTTTTATATTTAACTGTAAACAATACAAAAAAAAACAACATGTAATTTATATTATACATGTGTATATGTATTTAAATATCTATTAACGCAATTGAGTGTTTATAGATTGATCTATGTGCTGTTATCTACAAATATTATAATTAATCCGACTGTGTGTATCTATTAATAGATCAGCAATCCTGTATTAATTTAGATCTGCAAAGGAAATCCTCTCACACTTCTAACATCGTGTATATTATTAACGTTTGTCTATATGTAACACTTGCCCAAATGAAATACCTTTTTTTAGGGGTATGGATTTGGTCTTGTAAATATATGCTAGGATGTTGACAAATGTGATGGTTCAATTCTGGATAGGAACAAAGCAAAAATCAAGTCAGTTCCTGTGAACTGTAAAAATTACATGTATCTTTCCTATCAAAACCTGAGTCAAGATATTTTTTTCAACCAGAGTTAAAGTTAAAATATTCCCCCTCTTGTTCATAAAATGGTTGGCAACAATATCAACATTTTAATTGAGGTTCGCAAACTGTATTCGTCATATGGTACGTCGTCTGAAAACAAATTAAGAACATTTTACCTATAAATGCAACCAATTAGCTAAAACTTTGGACATTATGAATTTGAGCCAAACTCTACATGGGATTTATTTGTAACAACTTGCATCTCCATCACACAAGACAGGATTTATATGTAATAATAGTCCTTTTCATTTTGTCTAATATTGAAGAGAAAATTGTAAAAAAATATTTCCCAACTGAGCTTATAATGAACTTCAGACAACAAACATGGAATCCATATAGGCCATGGAACATATGTCATGTTCATACCAAGAATTATTTTATTTTTACTGTGAGATGTTTGTGAAGATTTTCATACCTTTTTTCCCATTGAAGCCTATTCTAGAATTTGTGGCCAAATTCGGGAATGCTACACAGTTTTTTAACCCATAAACTGTAACAGTTACTAATTGAAAGGAAAGTCAAAAGATGGTATGTCATGTCAAACACTAGTGGATTTTAGGCCAATCTTTTCATGAATGTAAAATTGAGAAGTTTGTAAAAGAAGGGCATCAAACTATACTTAAAGAAAATAAAATTAATGTTACTATACAGCAACAATCACATTAGTAGTTTCAGTAATGTAATTTATGTGAATGCCATGTAACTATAAACAAATGAAGTATGTATTTTTCCTGTAAAAGCAATTAAAATTACCTGTAATCAAAATTTAAAAAGGTCAAGAGATGAAATCATTTATGTTAACAATTAGTAATTAAAACAGAAGTGTTTGTATAAATAACAACTTTTACATGTAACCATAATGAGAGAGAGGTCAAAGGATAATTACTCCTTGTCAAAAATCATCATCCATGTTATGTGTTAAGTTATTGCTGAATAATCGTTCTGACACATTTACAGGTACAAATAATTGAATTAAAGAAAAGGTCATTACATAAAATAACTGTAAAAATGTGTCACTTCTGTAAAAGTTTGTACTGTATATTGACAACATATGTCAGAAGTAACAATTAAGATTCCGTCAAGCATAAAAAATACTCAAAGGGAGCCTTCATTTGTTAAAATTACTCAGTATTTTTATTTCTATTGGTGCTCAGTGAAGAGGGATTTAAAAAGTCAACACTACCAGACAAGTGCTCCATTTTGGTTAATTGATTGAAAAATGATGGATGGTTACAAGTCCTGGTACCCATAAAAATATTAATAATCAGGAGAATTAAAAGTCTGAGTGGGGATATATACCAATTTTGCCAAGCCTTTGAATGTTGAAAAATATATTTCAACTGACTTTTTGTTAAAGAATATTTCAGGATTTCTGATGGTAATTGGTATGTGACCAGAACTACTTCCAGGGTTTTTAAGAGTCGGAAGACTGATTAATATAAACCATAATATTTGTCCATGTAAAAAATACAATTTTATTGTTAAATAGATAATCAATATGACTACCTCAATCTCCTTGTTTTATTCATAGTTATATGTTGATATAATTCAATCATTAATCATACATCTGATTACACAAAGTTTCTCTTGGAGCATCTCAAAGTATCTAGTTTTATGAAAATGAATGAAATTGTGATTGAAGGTTATGTGTGTTTCAACATAAATTTTCTGCATGGTGCAGTAGTGTGTATATCTTTTATGTGAAAAATACATAAATAATCTGTCACATCTGAGATGCCCCATTAAAGGGAAATAACTCTTTAAAATATTTAATTTACTAATACATTTGTTTCAGCCATTTTCAAAGCTAAATTTAATTTCACATAGATGCTTAAAAGGCATTGATGAAACTAACTTTAACAAACATTGTACTGATGTAAAGAGTTATCTCCCTTATTAAGGTCTACCCTTTAACAATATTACTATAGTTACTGTTCATACATACTAAACCTTACATACATTTTAATTATGGAAATACTCAACACTCTTTCAACAGTTTCATCAGTTTACAATAACTTGATAAATTTGAAATAAATCTGAAACTAAACCACATTAAATCCACCTGTTTGGTTACCGGTATATGAATTCTATGAAAAAAATATAAAGGATGTGTATAGCTTCATAGCAAAATTGCAAATTAGCATATTTCAATCTGATAAATATAGAAATTATTTAGAACTTAGTCAAAATATACAGAGATTGTATTATAAACAATGATCCTATCTCATCTTTAATACTAACCTTTTACAATCAGCTTTGAAATAAAGAAAATTCTTATATTCTCTTTACCCACAAATAACCAATGTTTGAGATATATATTAATTCCCTATTATGTCAATTTTATGACTGAAGAGTTCCTTCAGAAGAATGGTAATCAAGATTTTCAAGAATGAAATTACAGTAACATTAAAAAATAACTCTTCTTAAAAAAGTTTTGAACATCACATAAAGTACAATATATATTGAACAACCATTTGAGGGTGGGGGGGGGGGGGGGGGGGGTGGGGGGGGGGGGGGGTTCATTCTGAATTTTTTTTATTTTTTTGTCACTAAAGTGACAATTTTTAAAAAACTAAACATTAATTTAATAACAAAAACTCAATTAGACAATCAGAATTTTTTTTCCTTCTCCCTGATCAAAATAATGTTTTCTTCAAAGTTGGGAATAAGAATATTATTTAGAAAATATGCATAACCCTAGTCCCTCTTAAGACTTCCCTTAGATTTAAAACATTGTTAAAATCTTTGGTCTTAAAAATTCACTAAATACAAAATATCACCTTATTGGATATTGTTACAGGCTAAGGTGGTCACTACCACATGATTGGACATTTGGACACATTAACTGGCTGCAGTGGTCAACCAGTTAATCAACTGCATCTCTCATTACTCCATAAGACAGTTACTGTAAACTGGTTTATTTATTCAGAATTTAAATTTGTGGATTTCTAGGACCAAACAGGTCTGCAAGAATTTAAGATTTACATGTTTTTCTTATATCTAATACTGATCTTTCTCCAAAATTACAAATTGTCATAATGTTTTCTGTTTACGCTGTATCCAAGGCAACAGTTGTCTTTTTGTTTCACTGTGCTAATTGTCTTCTCTTAACTGCAACAATGACGGACCAAACCAAAGCTACTGCATTACCAAATAAAACACGGTACTGAAAAATAAATTATAGAATGCCTCAAATAAAAGATGGTACTGAAAAATATATTATAGAATACACCAAATCTGGATAAAACAATTTCAAAAATATAACAAACTTGCATAACAAAATATTACACAATACTGAAAAAAATGTACTGGTATAGAAAAAAAATCAACTCTGCCTTACCAAATAAAACTTGGTATTGAAAAAATATTTATAGAATAAATTAAACCTGTGTTACCAAACAATACACACTATGAGAAAACTACTGAATACATGGTACTAAATAAAACTATTAGCTCCAATGTCCCTGCCTGAATAACTCATCTAGCAAAGTTTTCATACATACTTTAACAAGAGTGCACACGCTGAAATGTCTCGCCTGCTTTACTGACTATTGATTTTATGTTGAAAGTCATAAAGATAAAGGTTTTACTAAAACATTACAGAAACTTAACATTTTTAAAGATCTATGACAATGAGGTCAAGGTCAGATGATACCTGCCAGACAGACATGTACACCTTACAATCATTCCATACACCATATATAGTTGACCTATTGCTTATAATACTTGAAAAAAACCCAACAAAAACACAAAAACTTAACAAATGAACCATGAAAATGAGGTCAAGGTCAGATGATACCTGCCAGACAGACATGTACACATTTCAATCATTTGATACACCAAATATAGTTGACCTTTTGCTTATAGTACTTGAAAAAACAGACGAAAACACAAAAACATAACATTGACCAATGAACCATGAAAATGAGGTCAAGGTCAGATGAAACCTGCCAGACTGACATGTACCCATTACAAACATTCTATACACCAAATATAGTTGACCTACTGCTTTTAGTATTTTAGAAACGGACCTAATCATGTAACTTTAACCTTGACCACTGATCCATGAAATTAGGTCAAGGACACGTGAACTCTGTCTGACAGACATTTAGACGTTGCAAGGAACCCATATACCAAATACAGTTATCCTCTTATTCATAATAAGTGAGAAATTCACATGACAAAAAAACTCAAAATTTTTTTCAAGCAGTCGCTGAACCATGAAAATGAGGTCAAGGACAATGGACATCTGATTGACTGAAACTTCGTAACATAAGATATCTGTATACAAGATATGAAGGATACAGGTGTCCTACCTTCTGAAATATAAAGCTTTATACAAATAGTTTACACCAACGCCGCCAGATAGTAATACCTATGTCTCACATAATGAGACTTTCATCGCAGGCGAGACAAAAATCAACATAAAAAAAATCCGTTACAAATTTCCCCTCGCCTCAAGCAAATGGCCTCAATTAAGCAGTCATCAAAATATAAGCAACCAATAATATCAATTTTGCTGTATACAATTTTTCTCTATTCATTAGTTTTAGGTTGATATACAAAAACTTTAATGATTCATAAAAACAGTCATTAAAGGGCAGTAAATCCATTTGTCTGAAATTTTGATGGTTTTACGAAATACTTTCTAAGTATTCTGCTCGTCAGATTTTCCTTATCAGTGTAAACATATTTGTTGAGCTAGAAGTGTATTTGTTAAACTCATAGAACTTTGTTAAAATGCAAATCAAAGTACATTCAGGGTATTTATATATAAATTAAAAAATAGGATAATGAAGGAAATTATTGACTTAGATGAGCCTGTATCCCTGTCTTCAAGTTCTAACTCACATGAACCTGTATCCCTGTCTAGGGTCTAGTTTCCAATGATTAATAGGTTTGCCATAAAAGTACACATGTAAAGAAAACATTCAATCAAACAGAGTATTTTTCAAAGGTACAAAGGTCAGCTTTATCCTCTGCTGCTACCGGTAATTATATTTGTTAGCAGATACTCTGTATCAACAATGACGCTCCATAAACTCTCTTTTGGTTTAAAAATATATTTTACTTATATACATTAAGTTTTTAAAATCTTTTTTAAACAAAGAGTCCAAAATTAACTCAAATCAGATATCAAATACCATGAATACAGATTGTCCTCCTTCCTATCAAGAGAAACAACCTCTTATTAGTATTAGATTACCAGTATACATGGTATGATTCAAGGGAAAAAATACTTGAAAAATAGCTATTCTCCTTCAATAATTTTAAAGCAAAAACTAGGACTGGCTCAGAGAATTCAAGAAGACAACTTTTATAACTAAGGATTTTCTTATCCCAGGAATAGATTACCTTAGCCGTATTTGGCACAACTTTTTGGAATTTTGGGTCCTCAATGCTCTTCAACTTTGTACTTGTTTGGCTTTATAACTATTTTGATCTGAGCGTCACTGATGAGTCTTATGTAGACGAAACGCGCGTCTGGCGTACTAAATTATAATCCTGGTACCTTTGATAACTATTATATCTTTCTATTGTATCCTATTTTTACACTCAGCGTATTCTGTGGTATAAAGCAACATGAGGCTGATATATTTGTAATATTAACTTATTTACCTTCAGAGGTACATAGTTTACATTAATAAACTGGAACACTGTCCAAATCTGCCAGTTCATTTTTAGTATCGGCCAGAAAGTTTCTTTAATCTTTGCAATAGCTGCCTCGTGCCCTGAACCCTGTATAAACAAAACATGATAATTATAGAAAAACTAATCAAAGAATTCAAATATAGAAAAATATTCAATGAGTGACCAAACAACACATTAATTCACGAATGCGCGTAGCGAATGAGTTAATTATTAGTGTTGTTTGGTCACGAGCTGAATATTTTTCGATATTTGAATTCTTTGATTAGATATTCTTTTTATTACATTGTCAATGGACTTTTGAATGGGATTAAAGTAGAAAATGTAAGGAACTATATCTTTTTCTACGCATTCACAATTTGTTTTGATGCGACTTCATCGACAACGTCTATTGTTGTATGACATCAGAGGAGTGAAATAACAGAGTTTATTTCACATGTGAAATTATCGGTTTTTATTTCACTGGGAAATCACGGTAATTCATTGCAACCAATGTAATAAAAATAAATAATAGAACATTACTGCTTTTCAACAATTTCTTGTATAATGAATCTAAAGAGAGATGAGGAGTATATGTCAATGAGACAGTAAACCAACATGAACAAGGACACAACAAAAGCATAAAACATCCACATGTGACTTGTCAACAATAGATAATATAATAAGGAGATGTGGTATGATTCCCAATTAGACAACTATCCACCAGAGTCCTAATGACATAGATTGAAACAATTAAAGGTAACTGTATGGTCTTCAGTAAAGAGGAAAACCAATATCCTATAGTCAGCTATAAAATGACCAGACATGACAAAATGTGAAACAATTCAAACAGCTATAAAAGGACCAGACATGACAAAATGTGAAACAATTCAAACAAAAAATTGAAGATTTTTGACAGACGCTGTGTTACTTTGAAAGCTCGAAATCTCCCAGATATCTAGACAAATTGTGAATAAATTCAACTACAAAAGATCTGCTACTAATTTTATAGGTTACAGATTTTGAATAGGCATAATTAAACAAGTTTTACATGATTCTTCAGGTAACAGAATTTTGATTTAACATCAATTTAGTCCATTATGATTAGGACATTGGACCTATTATCATCAAATATTAGAATTCTTATGAGGAGACTGGACCTACTATTAATTTTCAGAATTCTGATCAGGTACCAGATTTTGAATTAATACTTTTAAGGTAAAAATGTTTTAAACTATAACTTTCTAAAAATTTCTTCTAACATATACATGATATAGATTGGATGAAATAAACCTTAATGAGACAGTACCCTAATGACAGAATAAAGACTTCGTATTGATCTAATGACTAAATGTACTATATCAAAGACAACTTAAAGTATGGAAGCTTCTGATATAGAAATCATACTACAAACACTCTTATATCAGCAGATGTACTTCGGAGAAGATTTATACTGTAAATTCAGAAATTATTACATCCATTTATTATTGCGAATTTTTAAGACAAAAATGTGAGATTAATTATTGCGATTTGAGGAAAGTCTGCTTACAGATATATTATCGAATTCAGAATGTGAGTTCTTTCTATTGCAATACTGAACCTGTTGTATCATTCGCAATAATAAAAACCTCGCATTAATTTCTAAATATACAGTAAACAGTGCAGGTATATATGATCTGGAACAATTCCTAAAGTATTGGAAACACTGTAAGTTACTTTGAGTGCTCCTTAAGATTAAATAACAAGGCCAATTTTATCATCTACCAACCTATATAGTTTATAGGTATGTAATTAGTCTAAGTTTGCCCTTTATTTTTTACTTTTAGTATTGTTACAGAGCTTGTTAAGATCAAAATAGATTTAATTTCCAATTAATGGTCCTAAAGCATTAACATTTGACATGATAATAACATTAATATTTCAAGATTAAAATAATGAATACAATTAGAACAAGTGAAAACATTTTAAAAATTCTCAACTAAATTTTTAAAAAGCTCATGACATGATACACAACAAAAAACTGTAAATTCAGAATTTTTACGATGTTTTTTTTTTATATTGAAATTGTGAAAACTGTGACAGAATAAGTATCTCAAAAGTAAAAACTCAAATTTAAAATCACAATAATTAAGGTAGAATGTTTGTCCCTTCTTCATAAATCGCAATGATACACTGTAAATGCACTCTAAAAAAATGGTATATATATATATATATATCTTTTTACCTCTAGCATTGTAACTGCATATAAAAAGAGGAGTATAAATGGAGGTGCAAATATAAATCTGTCAAATATAACTCTCTTGATTCCATCAAATGTGGCTGATTCTTTCTTCTTTGGTATCAACTTATCCATCCATATGTAGAAATAATGTATCAATGGTCCACTTACTACAAAACTGCAATAAAGTGAAGAAATAATGTATCAATGTTGACACATACAACAATAGTACATTAAAGTGTAGAAATAATGTATCATTTGTCCACTTCTTACAAAACTACAAAAAAGTGTACAAATAATGCATCATTGGTCCACTTCCTCAACAACTACAATAAAGTGTAGAAATAAAGCATCATTGGTCCACAAACAAAAATACCAGAAGAAAGTGTACAAATAAAACAATTTTGTCACAATTTATGTTTGTTTGATTATAAAATAATTAAGACTCATCATCTAAACAAGCATTCTAAGAGTATTGCATGGCAATACATAGTCCCCTACCAGTTAAGAATTCATTGTAATGGAATTAAATGCTATCATGATCTATAACTTGTCATGGTGTTAACTAAATAACAAATATCAAGTCAATATCTTCAAGCATGATGAAAAAAAAAGTGGAAAACTTGGTTATTTAAGTGAATTTTCTATGTCCAAGGACCATAACTCTGCACAAAATCATCAGACCGGAACAAAATTAGAACTTGATCTGTAACTTGTCATGATAAAACTATATACCAATTATCAAATCAATATTTTCAAGCATGACGAAAAAAAGTGTGGAAAACTGATTATTTGAGTGAACTTTCTAAATCCAAGGACCATAACACTGCACAAAATCATCAGACCAGAACAAAATTGGAACTCGATCTGTAACTTGTCATGATGAAACTTAATATACCAATTATCAATTCAATATCTTCAAGCATGACGAAAAAAAGGTGCGGAAAACTGATTATTTGAGTGAATTTTCTAAGTCCAAGGACCATAACTCTGCACAAAATCATCAAACTGGAACAAAATTCAACCTTGAACTATAACTTGTCAAGATAAAACAATACACCAAATATCAAATCAATATCTTCAAGGACGAAGAAAAAAAGTGTGGAAAACAGATTTGCTGGACTGACGGACAGACAGACAGACAGAGTGCAAACCTAAAGTCCCCTTCGACATCGTCGGTAGGGGACTAATTCATAGGTGGGCTAATAAGTCAAAGTATATTTATCTATTGACTTTACTATGCAATTACAAATTGTACTCACCTAAAGGAGGCATAAGAAGCCACACTTCGCCAGGCAATTTTGCCACCATTTTGTTGGTTAGGGACAATCAACTGTGATATAATGTTACCAACTGCTGAAACTGTAGAACTGGAAAAAAAATAAAAAAAAGTTTTTCTGGGTTGAATTGTTGGTAACATTTGTCATGTAGGGCCTTTAATAGCTTACCATACAGCAGTACAGTATGGGTTTTGCTCATTGCTGAAGGCCATATGGTATACGGTGACTTATAGTTTGTAACATGAACGTCAGTTGGTCTCTAGCATGTCCAGTAGATGTTTGTCTCATTTGCAATCATACTATATCTTCTTATTTACATATTAGCTGTTTATCTTGAATGTACCACCAAACTTGGACTGGGGTTATGGGAATTTTGAATCAGTAGCGACTCTTCTGTTATTTTCATTGGATACAAACATTTGACAAAGTTTTAATGGATTTGGTTGTAAGCCTTATGACATGCACAGTGTCTTTGATACATGATTTTTTCATTAGTTATTATTTTGCTTTGAACTAGCTTTCAGGAACTGTGAGTACTCTAGGATCTGTACTTTGTATCTTTATTGTTTTTGTTAGTCATGTTAGTTGTCTTTGTTTTGTGTATCAATCTGATGAGTTAAGCCCTTTTCAACTTATTTTATAGCAAGTTGTTATGATGTGCTGTTGCACCATTGTCCAAGATTAGGGAAAGGGTTGGGCACCCGCAAAAATGTTTAACCCTGCCACTTTCTCTATCTGCCTATCCTAATCCAGGAGCCTGTGCTTCAGTGGTTGTCTGTCGCTGTATATCATATTTGTTTTTCATTTATAGTTTTGTCATGTTTGTACACGTTTGAAATGTTTTACATTTGTCATTTCCGCCTTTATAATTTGCTATGCGGTATGGTCTTTGTTCATTGCTGAAGGCCTTACAGTGACCTACAGTTGTTTTAATGTCTATAAGGGGCCTCGGTGGCCCAGTGGTCTAAGTAGTCTAACTACTGTATTACTAGCCTATCAGCACTGAGGTTGTAAGTTCGAATACCGCATGGGGCAGGTGCACTAGACTCCAATCTTTATTGACTAGGATTTTTGTCAGTTTTCGTATCAAAGGTCGGTGGTTCTCTCTGGGCACTCCAGCTTCTTCCACCAATAAAAACTGACCGCCACGTAATAGCACAATAGTGCTGAAAGTGGCATTAAACACCAATCAATCAATCAATTTTAATGTCTGTCATTTGAATTGTTCTCTTTTTCCTGTTGATAATTAATTGCAACAATACAGGTTTTTGAGTACTGCATAGAAATAATAAAGATTACAATGTGTGGCTGAGAGTACTACAAACGAAGCATCATATTCACAAAATAAAAGCACTGTGTTTTGGTTATTTGGTTTGAACCTTTTGGAGAGATGATATTCAACCATACTGACATAAGTTATGATTCATTTACTTATACACTTATAATGATGAAAACAGTAATAACATACAGTAAACATATCCTTGATAATGAAAAATTGACTCAACATTCCCTTTTTTCTTGAACAAAAGTTTCATTTCTCCATCTATCTGTATAATGAAATATTGAAATTCACCTTGAAATTAAGAATTAAAAATAATAATACACATATATTAAAAAATTAGTAAGGGTTCCACCATGTCCACGGAACCGGGTGTCTCGCCTACTTTTGCTGTTAATCGCAGGCTCAACAAAAATGAGGAAAAAAATTAATAAAAATATTCCTCTCGATACTATCTTTTGATTGTAAGAAGCTTCTGTCCAAGTTTGGTAAAAATCCAGGATAGTTTATGAATCTAATAAATGTTTTAAAAACTTTAACTGCAGGCTGTATGTAATGTTAACTGGAAGAAAAACTGAGTCCATTTATAAGTAAAATACGAAAAAACAGGTACTAAATTTTAACAAAATTTCCTTCTAGATACTAGCTTTTGATCATAAACAAGCTTTTGTCCATGCAAGTTTAGTACAAATCCAGGATAGTTTAAGTTAATAAATTTTAAAAACTTTAACCACAGAGTGAATGTAATGTTTCCTGGCAGAAAAACTAAGTCCATTTATGAGTAAAATATGGAAAAAAAAATAATTCTTTTTACTAAATTTACATCTGGATACTATCTTATGATCATAAACAAGCTTCTGTCCAAGTTTGGTAGAAATCCAGGATAGTTTAAGAAAGTTATTAAAATTTCTAAATCTTTAACCACAGAGTGAATGTAATGTTTCCTGGCAGAAAAACTAAGTCCATTTATAAGTAAAATACGGAAAAACCAGATTTTTTTTTTTTTAAATTTACTACTGGATACTATCTTAGGGAGCTGCCATTTGATTTTTATGGGGGGGGGGGGGGGGGCTAGGATGAAAAATTTTGTCCTGCCTTTTTATTTTTCCCTCTATTCGGTCCTGCCTTTTTATTTTTCACTCTTTTCGGTCCTGCCTTTTTTTTTAGTTTATCCTGACTTTTTTATTTAACTAAATTGTCATCCTGCCTTTTTTTTTTACTCAAAACTCCTGTCCTGCCTATTTTTTTCAAATTTCATCCTAGCCCCCCCCCCCCCCCCCCCCCCCCCCCATAAAAATCAAATGGTAGCTCCCTTATGATCATAAACAAGCTTCTGTCCAAGTTTGGTAGAAATCAAGGTTAGTTTAAGAAAGTTATTAATTTCAAAAACTTTAACCACAGAGTGAATATTTGTGGATGCCGCCGACGACGACGCCGAATGAATGTTTGATCGCTATGTCGCTTTTTCGACAAAAGTCGAAGGGTCGACAAAAACCAAAAACGTTTTATACATGAACTTATATTTATTTATTATTTATTTATTCTTAATAATTAATAGTTAGATTTGTTGACGCTAAATTAGTCTTCTTGTCGCTAATTAGCATTGATTTGTGAGACCCCACATATATACAGCATTTACCTTATCATAATATGTTACTCAGCTGCAGAACAAATTTACCTGATGTAGCTGCGGAACAAAAGGACCTAAGAGAGGGTAGGAATGCCCTTTACCGTCAGGCGTCAAACGGTCCTTTTTTGGCTACCGTTAGCCTCAAATTAGTTAAAATTTACCGTGATTCGTCAAAATATCCTTATCGTGATTCTTCAGAGGTCTAAAAGAAAATGTACATTTTATCATCATGCACCTAAAATTACCGTTAACATCATTTGGCAAGAATTTTTACCGTTATTCGTCATGAAGGAACCTCCATTACGACCCTCCTAAGAGCTACTGTTCCGCAGCTAATACCTGATGGTGCAATTAGTCTTACATATTTAACTCAAAATAAAACCTCATCCATTTATAAAACACAACACTATTCACAAGATAAAAACTGTGTACCCAACTTTACGAGCAGCAATTATCAAATAGGACTTATGCTCCAGCCCAGAGAAGCCTTGTACAGGTCAGGAATAACCACGAATTGGTGGACTATACCTCAATTGACGTATAATCCACCAATTGGTGGTTATTCCTGACCTGTTGTATACATTGTACATGTATTGAAGAAGAAAATATATAAAGTGAATATTAGTGGGCGTTTCTACATTGTTTACCTGGTGATGGCTTTTGTAAGTACGGGTCTTGACTGTAACAATCCAAGGTAAGCTTTAAGAGCCTTTTCAAAGGCATTTTCGTTAGACTTATCCTTGCTCAAACTCATTTTTCAAAGTTGACAATGTGGGACGTTGTTTTGAACTTTCAACCGGGCGCAGACATCTTGGGTCTCGAGTTTTATCGTGCACCTGCGAGACTATAATTTATCATGGAAGATCGAAATTGATCACTTTTATTAAGAAAGCTGTTATTATTCGTTTATATATTTTATTTTAATGGTTTTAGCTGTTCCATATGTATAAAATGTGAAAAGACTAAATGAAACTGCCTTTTCTTCCGATTTATTAAAGCAGATTTTGACAGACAATGAAAATCATCAGTTCTGCAGTTTTGTTTTGGTTGTCACTTTTGGGTAAATATGTTTAACTTATCAAACTTAACCTTATGTAATCCATTCACCTTCTTGTTATTGATCTTATATGTTATGGTCTCGAACAAAATAAAATGTCCTTAGCTTTGATAAAGTGTCCATTGTTATCACTGGACACTTAACATCATAAAATTTGGTTCTTGAACATTATGTGATGAGTAGGATTTAATAATGTCTCCCATGAAATAATATTTAACTCCTTCTTCTTCTTCCTGGTACGGGAAAGACTCCGGTGCCGGAGTGTGGAATATCCCGGAACTGTGGCGCTATGTACATGCAAATGGATGTCGAAAATTTTGTTATAAGATAAAAATATTTGCCACAGTTCAATGAACTCCATCACAATCTTTTGTGCCTATAACTAATCAAGCAATCTTTACTCTGGGCAACACTGTTCATGGACAATATTTTAATTTTTATTATTGTTATTATTTTATTTAATCATGTAAATGTGTTCTGGACATGATTGTCCTTATAAATATAATATATCTCTCCAATTTGATTTTATATTTTTGACATTTTCTTCAAAGTGTTCGCCTTACATTTCCATTGAACTTTTCTGGGTATTAGTATTTCTTTAAATTTAGACATGTTAATGATGTAGTTGTAAATTTGTCGGTATTCACTGCTATTAGCATTTTTTTATGTTTAAATTCATCTATTTCTAATTAATACACCTTTCTTAATTAATGAAAATTCAAATATAATAAAACATTTTGAAGAACTTAAATTTGTATAACTTCCCTTAAAGGAAATAATTTAATAACAACTGTTATGTAATAGTGTCCTGTGGGAGGATACTATTTCATAACTGTTGCTGTATAATTCTGTCCACTTCAAGACACAAATTTTCATGGCAATGGACATTATTTATTACTTTAATTCTGTGAAAAACTGTCCAGGCGGACACTTTTTCACAGGACACTATTATGTCTTACAAGTCCTTACGAATCAGATTTCTTCACTAGTCACAATTTTTAATTGCTAGTACAGCTATTTCAGTGAAGATCCCTGTATATTAGTACCTAAAGACCAGGGTATCTTAAGGTATATACATGTACATGTATGTTTATAATTTTGTTAATATATTTTTATCATTAAATACATTATTTCTTTATTATCTTACTATTTTAACTCTAAATAGGAATTTTATATCAAAAACAGTAGCTCTTAATATAATATTGTTAACTATCTGATAGATGTTGAGAGTGAAAAGGAATAACGGGTTATAATAGCATTTTCAGAATTTGGTTTGTGGTTTAATATGTTTCTCTATCGTCCAGCTAATGGTATTTTCAGTTTTTTGTGTGGATTAATCACTTTCATATATAACAAACAAACTTATAAATTTGATCATAAATACTGTTTGAATATAAGTAAAATACCAGGGGCGGATTTAAAGGGGTGCCCCGGCCCCCCTTATGGAGTTTCATTTATGGTAAATCCAGACTTTTTACCGCTTCCCCCCCCCCCCCCCCCCCCCCCCTTTTTTTCAAAATCCTGGATATGCATCTGAATACTGACAATCACTTATGATATTATATGTTATTTACCTGCACAATGGGGCAGAAAGGGTATCTGTGATGTCATTATGGCTCCATAAATATAAATATATACAATGGCCATTTCGTGCATATTTTTTGGTCAAAATAAATATGAGCACCAGGCATTTCCAGGTCTACCCTAAACAGTCAGGGGACTTACTGAAATAAGTGATTTAAAAATCACTTATTTAAGTAGCAAATTTGAAATTTTGTCTCAAATTGTGATTTTTTAGTTTTACCAAAATTTTAAACATATACATTGTAGGTTTAGATAATTACTGTAAATTCAGAAATTATTGCGATTTTGGAATAATTATCACAAATACGAGATTAATTATTGTGATTTTCGGAAAAGCTGAATACATTATATGTCTCAGATATCAGAATGTGAGTTCTTATTATTGCGATACTCGCCCAGTCGCATTATTCGCATTAATAAAAACCTCGCAATAATTTCTGAATTTACAGTATATCTTATTATCATGATTATTACTGTAAATTCAGAAATTATTGCGATGTTTTTATTATTGCGAAAAATGCGACAGGGTTATAATCGCAATATTTTGAACTCGCATTTTGATTATTTATATATGAATGAAACAGAAATTTTCTCAATATCGCATTTTAGTCCAAAATGACAAAATCGCTATAATAAATGCACGCAATAATTTCTGAATTTACAGTAGTAAAATTGGAAAAAATTAACCTTTTTCTTCTTTTAAATAGCAAGGTTTATGCCTTTGATGCAATCAATTAGCTGTAAATTCTATATTTGTTGAAAAAATGCTATAATAAAGGCTTTACATAATGAACTGATACTTTCTTAACAGATTTTTCCCAGCAGTGGGAGTAATTTTCCTGTAAAATTCAAGGTTTCATCTTACAGATTATGTAATAAAATTTTACTGTTCGCGATCAAAATTTCACTGTTCGGGGGTGTTGAAATTAGTTTGGGTAATTAAAATAATAATACTTAAGTGATTTTTTGGAAGAAAATAGAGTTATGATACTTAAACAAGTGATTTTTATGTCATTATCCTAGATTTAGTACAAGGTCATCACCTGACATGACCCGGTCATCCTATCAACACAGATGTTGGTTCTGATAATTTTAGCAGCATAATTAGTCCCTGGATCATTAGTATTCTATACTTAAAGCTACAATAAAATTAAATCACTTAGTCCAGTGATTTATTTGAACTACTTAAATAGGTGATTATTAAAGAAAAACAACTCTTACTTCCAACATTTGTGTAGACAATGTTACTTGAATCAGTGATTAAAAAATCACTCATTTAAGTAAGTCCCCTGACTGCTAAAAGATATTTAACACATATTAATGAAACATACCCTCTGCCAAATGGTATTGTGTTTACACATCTTTATGTAGTCCACTGATTATGATACTTAGAAAGGCTATGTCAATTTATGCTTTGCCATCTTTCAGGAATACCAGAGATCTATGAACATGATGAAAATACCATCTCATCGATCTGTGTTATTTTTTTTTTTTTTTTTTTTTTACGATCTGTGTTATATTTTTTTTTTTTTTTTTTTTTTTATAGATTAGACCGTTGGTTTTCCCGTTTGAATGGTTTTACACTAGTAATTTTGGGGGCCCTTTATAGCTTACTGTTCGGTGTGAGCCAAGGCTCCGTGTTGAAGACCGTACTGTGACCTATAATGGTTTACTTTTATAAATTTTGACTTGGATGGAGAGTTGTCTCATTGGCACTCATAACACATCTTCTTATATCTATATACACATTATGGTTGTATGGTATACAAACAGTAGATTTAGTACTATGTCATATTCAGTAAATTCGTAACATGCAATTGTGCCCTTCGCTTAGCTTGTGCCCCTCTATTTTCAGTTCCTCATGTTCCTAGCTGGAATCTAGATTTGTTGGCACAAATCCTGTGTCAGTTCACCTTGATTTTTTGATGTACATTTGTAGTCTGACTGGTGATGCTAACTCACACACACAAACTATAAAAAGGCTCTTTCAGAAAAGCCTATAGTGTATACTATGGTTACATATGGTACATGTATGTGTACATGTACACCTGTGTTAATGTGTCTGAGCATGCTGAAAGCTCTCAAAATAGATAAATAGTTGTATTGGTTACAATCTATCTCTGTTAGAACATGTAGAAGGAGGAACATGAAAAAGAACTGATAATAAAACTTGAGAAAATTTTTGAACTCTTGGCTTAAATGTAATGCAATGAATTGAATTCTAACATTACATCTTTGTTCAAAGTTTTTCAGTTGTATAGTGAAGATTTGGTATTTCTTAACGAAATGTTTACTTTCTAAACATTGTGTGATTTAGTTAACAAAAGAATGGAACAAAAACTGAATTCTTTTGACCATGTTGACATACTATAAAGCTTCTTTTGTTTGTTTTTAGTGAAATCAGATGGTCAGCTGACTTGTAAAGATTTTGAAGGAAAAGCCATCCAACATGGAGAAGAATTCATGCCAGACCCCAATGATCGATGTAAGACCTGTACCTGCGATCAGGGGTTTCCTACCATGTGTAGACTGGTATCCTGTTCACCTCCATCTTGTCCAAACTGGCAGCAGGTTAAAACAGAATGCTGTAAATTCACCTGTCTAGAGACACCTCCAACAGACTTACCTGCTGACAATAGTACAGACAACACAGGTAGGTAATATTCACCTGTCTAGAGACACCTCCAACAGACTTACCTGCTGACAATAGTACAGACAACACAGGTAGGTAATATTCACCTGTCTAGAGACACCTCCAACAGACATACTTGCTAACAATAGTACAGACAACACAGGTAGGTAATATTCACCTGTCTAGAGACACCTCCAACAGACTTACCTGTTGACAATAGTACAGACAACACAGGTAGGTAATATTCACCTGTCTAGAGACACCTCCAACAGACGTACCTGCTGACAATAGTACAGACAACACAGGTAGGTAACATTCACCTGTCTAGAGACACCTCCAACAGACTTACCTGCTGACAATATAACAGACAACACAGGTAGGTAATATTCACCTGTCTAGAGACACCTCCAACAGATATACTTGCTGACAATAGTACAGACAACACAGGTAGGTAATATTCACCTGTCTAGAGACACCTCCAAGAGACTTACCTGTTGACAATAGTACAGACAACACAGGTAGGTAATATTCACCTGTCTAGAGACACCTCCAACAGACGTACCTGCTGACAATAGTACAGACAACACAGGTAGGTAACATTCACCTGTCTAGAGACACCTCCAACAGACTTATAGCTGACAATAGTACAGACAACACAGGTAGGTAATATTCACCTGTCTAGAGACACCTCCAACAGACATACTTGCTGACAATAGTACAGACAACACAGGTAGGTAATATTCACCTGTCTAGAGACACCTCCAACAGACTTACCTGTTGACAATAGTACAGACAACACAGGTAGGTAATATTCACCTGTCTAGAGACACCTCCAACAGATGTACCTGCTGACAATAGTACAGACAACACAGGTAGGTAACATTCACCTGTCTAGAGACACCTCCAACAGACGTACCTGCTGACAATATAACAGACAACACAGGTAGGTAATATTCACCTGTCTAGAGACACCTCCAACAGATATACTTGCTGACAATAGTACAGACAACACAGGTAGGTAATATTCACCTGTCTAGAGACACCTCCAAGAGACTTACCTGTTGACAATAGTACAGACAACACAGGTAGGTAACATTCACCTGTCTAGAGACACCTCCAACAGACTTATAGCTGACAATAGTACAGACAACACAGGTAGGTAATATTCACCTGTCTAGAGACACCTCCAACAGACTTACCTGCTGACAATAGTACAGACAACACAGGTAGGTAATATTCACCTGTCTAGAGACACCTCCAACAGACATACTTGCTGACAATAGTACAGACAACACAGGTAGGTAATATTCACCTGTCTAGAGACACCTCCAACAGACTTACCTGTTGACAATAGTACAGACAACACAGGTAGGTAATATTCACCTGTCTAGAGACACCTCCAACAGATTTACCTGCTGACAATAGTACAGACAACACAGGTAGGTAATATTCACCTGTCAAGAGACACCTCCAACAGACTTACCTGCTGACAATAGTACAGACAACACAGGTAGGTAATATTCACCTGTCTAGAGACACCTCCAACAGACTTACCTGTTGACAATAGTATTGACAACACAGGTAGGTAATATTCACCTGTCTAGAGACACCTCCAACAGACTTACCTGTTGACAATAGTACAGACAACACAGGTAGGTAATATTCACCTGTCTAGAGACACCTCCAACAGACTTACCTGTTGACAATAGTACAGACAACACAGGTAGGTAATATTCATCTGTCTAGAGACACCTCCAACAGACGTACCTGCTGACAATAGTACAGACAACACAGGTAGGTAACATTCACCTGTCTAGAGACACCTCCAACAGACTTACCTGCTGACAATATAACAGACAACACAGGTAGGTAATATTCACCTGTCTAGAGACACCTCCAACAGATATACTTGCTGACAATAGTACAGACAACACAGGTAGGTAATATTCACCTGTCTAGAGACACCTCCAAGAGACTTACCTGTTGACAATAGTACAGACAACACAGGTAGGTAATATTCACCTGTCTAGAGACACCTCCAACAGACGTACCTGCTGACAATAGTACAGACAACACAGGTAGGTAACATTCACCTGTCTAGAGACACCTCCAACAGACTTATAGCTGACAATAGTACAGACAACACAGGTAGGTAATATTCACCTGTCTAGAGACACCTCCAACAGACATACTTGCTGACAATAGTACAGACAACACAGGTAGGTAATATTCACCTGTCTAGAGACACCTCCAACAGACTTACCTGTTGACAATAGTACAGACAACACAGGTAGGTAATATTCACCTGTCTAGAGACACCTCCAACAGACGTACCTGCTGACAATAGTACAGACAACACAGGTAGGTAACATTCACCTGTCTAGAGACACCTCCAACAGACGTACCTGCTGACAATATAACAGACAACACAGGTAGGTAATATTCACCTGTCAAGAGACACCTCCAACAGATATACTTGCTGACAATAGTACAGACAACACAGGTAGGTAATATTCACCTGTCTAGAGACACCTCCAAGAGACTTACCTGTTGACAATAGTACAGACAACACAGGTAGGTAATATTCACCTGTCTAGAGACACCTCCAACAGACGTACCTGCTGACAATAGTACAGACAACACAGGTAGGTAACATTCACCTGTCTAGAGACACCTCCAACAGACTTATAGCTGACAATAGTACAGACAACACAGGTAGGTAATATTCACCTGTCTAGAGACACCTCCAACAGACTTACCTGCTGACAATAGTACAGACAACACAGGTTGGTAATATTCACCTGTCTAGAGACACCTCCAACAGACATACTTGCTGACAATAGTACAGACAACACAGGTAGGTAATATTCACCTGTCTAGAGACACCTCCAACAGACTTACCTGTTGACAATAGTACAGACAACACAGGTAGGTAATATTCACCTGTCTAGAGACACCTCCAACAGATTTACCTGCTGACAATAGTACAGACAACACAGGTAGGTAATATTCACCTGTCAAGAGACACCTCCAACAGACTTACCTGCTGACAATAGTACAGACAACACAGGTAGGTAATATTCACCTGTCTAGAGACACCTCCAACAGACTTACCTGTTGACAATAGTATTGACAACACAGGTAGGTAATATTCACCTGTCTAGAGACACCTCCAACAGACTTACCTGCTGACAATAGTACAGACAACACAGGTAGGTAATATTCACCTGTCTAGAGACACCTCCAACAGACGTACCTGCTGACAATAGTACAGACAACACAGGTAGGTAACATTCACCTGTCTAGAGACACCTCCAACAGACTTATAGCTGACAATAGTACAGACAACACAGGTAGGTAATATTCACCTGTCTAGAGACACCTCCAACAGACTCACCTGCTGACAATAGTACAGACAACACAGGTAGGTAATATTCATCTGTCTAGAGACACCTCCAACAGATTTACCTGCTGACAATAGTACAGACAACACAGGTAGGTAATATTCACCTGTCTAGAGACACCTCCAACAGACTAACCTGTTGACAATAGTATTGACAACACAGGTAGGTAATATTCACCTGTCTAGAGACACCTCCAACAGACGTACCTGCTGACAATAGTACAGACAACACAGGTAGGTAACATTCACCTGTCTAGAGACACCTCCAACAGACTTATAGCTGACAATAGTACAGACAACACAGGTAGGTAATATTCACCTATCTAGAGACACCTCCAACAGACTTACCTGCTGACAATAGTACAGACAACACAGGTAGGTAATATTCACCTGTCTAGAGACACCTCCAATAGACTTACCTGCTGACAATAGTACAGACAACACAGGTAGGTAATATTCACCTGTCTAGAGACACCTCCAACAGATTTACCTGCTGACAATAGTACAGACAACACAGGTAGGTAATATTCACCTGTTTAGAGACACCTCCAACAGACTAACCTGTTGACAATAGTATTGACAACACAGGTAGGTAATAT
Organism: Mytilus californianus; assembly: GCF_021869535.1. Classification (NCBI taxonomy): domain Eukaryota; kingdom Metazoa; phylum Mollusca; class Bivalvia; order Mytilida; family Mytilidae; genus Mytilus; species Mytilus californianus. The sequence goes on from NW_026262686.1 coordinate 1,387,007, forward strand.
TCACCTGTCTAGCGACACCTCCAACGGACTTACCTGCTGACAATAGTACAGACAACACAGGTAGGTAATATTCACCTGTCTAGAGACACCTCCAACAGATGTACCTGCTGACAATAGTACAGACAACACAGGTAGGTAATATTCACCTGTCTAGAGACACCTCCAACAGACTTACCTGCTGACAATAGTACAGACAACACAGGTAGGTAATATTCACCTGTCTAGAGACACCTCCAACAGATTTACCTGCTGACAATAGTACAGACAACACAGGAAGGTAATATTCACCTGTCTAGAGACACCTCCAACAGACTTACCTGTTGACAATAGTACGGACAACACAGGTAGGCAATATTCACCTGTCTTGAGACACCTCCAACAGACTTACTTGCTGACAATAGTACAGACAACACAGGTAGGTAATATTCACCTGTCTAGAGACACCTCCAACAGATGTACCTGCTGACAATAGTACAGACAACACAGGTAGGTAATATTCACCTGTCTAGAGACACCTCCAACAGATTTACCTGCTGACAATAGTACGGACAACACAGGTAGGTAATATTCACCTGTCTAGAGACACCTCCAACAGACGTACCTGTTGACAGTAGTACAGACAACACAGGTAGGTAATATTCACCTGTCTAGAGACACCTCCAACAGATTTACCTGCTGACAATAGTACAGACAACACAGGTAGGTAATATTCACCTGTCTAGAGACACCTCCAACAGACGTACCTGTTGACAATAGTACAGACAACACAGGTAGGTAATATTCACCTGTCTAGAGACACCCCCAACAGATTTACCTGCTGACAATAGTACAGACAACACAGGTAGGTAATATTCGAGCTGATGAAGTCAATATTAAAAAAAAATGTCATTATTCTTTTTATCAGCAATTTTGTTTCAACAATAGGTTGTTTGGTTTATAATATGAAATAAAATGAAATTGTCAGTAAAACTATTATTATGTGTACACAACGTTGTGATCATGGTGATAGTTGTTCAGTTGTATGAACAAACAGTCAAAGATATAACTCTATAGGGTTATTACAGAAAATAACTTGCATGTGTTATTACAGATACTTTCATGAGTTGTCTACTCTTTATTCCTTAAATTTTCTAAATCTGTAATAACATATGTTTGTTATTTGTAAAATTATTTCATTTATAGTGGGCTCTAGGGAACTCTTGAGACTGCGCAGAAACTAAATGCATAGCCTTGATAACTAATTTTTTAATTAAATTAATTCATTTTTGATTAACCATGGTAAATCAATGAGACGAGGCTATTAAGGGATAAACTTAGCTGTGATAACAAGGCTAGGTTATTAAAGGAATGTAACTTATTATATAAGACACTTGGGAATTACTGAGAAACTTGCGCAGAACCTCATTACATGCTCTGGTCATTATTTCTTACAATAAATTAAAATACATTGTAATTAAGCATGATGTATGTCTGAGCAAATGCTTTGAAGTGATATAGAGAAGCTGTGATAACACCCTTTAGTTATTACAGGCATATTTTTTCTGTAATAACATATAGGTGTACTATGCAAAATTGGCAAACTATGAACTGTTATATCTTTCAATAGTTAAGTATACATATAGACAAAAGTAATATCAATAGAACTTTTATACATTTCAACTAAACTAATGATGTATATTGTCCCTTTGAAACATGTAACATACATATGTTATCACAGTTCTTTGATTTTTTAATCCACAATAACAAATGTATGTTATTTTACTGTAATAACCCTATAGAGTTATATCCCTGACTGACAAAGTAGCATGCATTTCATTGATCATGTTTATAAATTGTTGCAGATGGACACCAACACGTGAAGTTGCTGCACTGTTATGGAACGTCATTGCCTTATGTTTTCGAATATCAGATATATATAGAAAAATATTAGGATGTAAGATGAAAGGGAAAATGTACAAATTGCTGATATACTTATATTTCGATTAATTTTTATTTCAGTAACATCAGCAGATAGCTATAGGTTGAGGACGTTAGGATTGAGACTAATAGCCAGTACATACACTTATATTTTGGTTATTTTTTATTTTAGTTACATCAGCCGATAGTTTGACTACACTAGGATTAAGACTTGTAGCCAGTACAGTGACATCGTTCCTGGTTTTAGCCTTATTACTTTTTGCTGTACATCAGCTGAGGAGGAAGAGATTGATATTAGCCATGAGAAGTAAGAACAAACAATAAAACAAGATCTGAAGTAAATTTATCTGAGACAACAATTTAATTATACATCAGTTAGCCCAAAATACAAGTTTCAAACATGTCTGTCATTTTTACAAAAAGTCTTAAATTTTGATTGACCTTAGAATATAGTCATGCACTTTTTTCATAGTTTAAGAGTAGTCAGCCCATGCCCTATTATTTTTGACAAAGTAAAACATTTATTCATGCTCTCCTTATGATCTGATCATCACTAGCAAGCAGATTGGTTTTAAATAAATATAACAACTTCAAATGAAAAAAGAATGATGTTAAATTGGAAGATACAATTTGTATATTGGTTATAAATGTATTATGTGTTTGGTTTCCTAAACTTTTGGTCTTAGTGGACATTTTATTAAAACATGATATGTGGTATCATGCCAATCAGACAAATATCAGACAACTATCCACCAAATACTCAAGTACAATAATGTAAACAACTCACCATACAGACCAGTACAAAGAGCAGTTAAACATACAACAATCAATCACCATACAGACCAGTACAAAGAGCAGTTAAACATACAACAATCAATCACCATACAGACCAATACAAAGAGCAGTTAAACATACAACAATCAATCAATACAAAGAGCAGTTAAACAAACAACAATCAATCACCATACAGACCAATACAAAGAGCAGTTAAACATACAACAATCAATCAATACAAAGAGCAGTTAAACAAACAACAATCAATCACCATACAGACTAATACAAAGAGCAGTTAAACATACAACAATCAATCACCATACAGACTAATACAAAGAGCAGTTAAAAATACAACAATCAATCAATACAAAGAGCAGTTAAACATACAACAATCAATCAATACAAAGAGCAGTTAAACAAACAACAATCAATCACCATACAAAGATCAGTTAAACATACAACAATCAATCACCATACAGACCAATACAAAGAGCAGTTAAACATACAACAATCAATCAATACAAAGATCAGTTAAACATACAACAATCAATCACCATACAGACCAATACAAAGATCAGTTAAACATACAACAATCAATCAATACAAAGAGCAGTTAAACATACAACAATCAATCACCATACAGACCAATACAAAGAGCAGTTAAACATACAACAATCAATCAATAAAAAGAGCAGTTAAACATACAACAATCAATCACCATACAGACCAATACAAAGAGCAGTTAAACATACAACAATCAATCAATACAAAGAGCAGTTAAACATACAACAATCAATCACCATACAGACCAATACAAAGAGCAGTTAAACATACAACAATCAATCACCATATATATATACAAAGATCAGTTAAACATACAACAATCAATCACCATACAGACCAATACAAAGAGCAGTTAAACAAACAACAATCAATACAAAGAGCAGTTAAACATACAACAATCAATCAATACAAAGAGCAGTTAAACATACAACAATCAATCAATACAAAGAGCAGTTAAACATACAACAATCAATCACCATACAGACCAATACAAAGAGCAGTTAAACATACAACAATCAATCAATACAAAGATCAGTTAAACATACAACAATCAATCACCATACAGACCAATACAAAGATCAGTTAAACATACAACAATCAATCAATACAAAGAGCAGTTAAACATACAACAATCAATCACCATACAGACCAATACAAAGAGCAGTTAAACATACAACAATCAATCAATAAAAAGAGCAGTTAAACATACAACAATCAATCACCATACAGACCAATACAAAGAGCAGTTAAACATACAACAATCAATCAATACAAAGAGCAGTTAAACATACAACAATCAATCACCATACAGACCAATACAAAGAGCAGTTAAACATACAACAATCAATCACCATATATATATACAAAGATCAGTTAAACATACAACAATCAATCACCATACAGACCAATACAAAGAGCAGTTAAACAAACAACAATCAATACAAAGAGCAGTTAAACATACAACAATCAATCAATACAAAGAGCAGTTAAACATACAACAATCAATCAATACAAAGAGCAGTTAAACATACAACAATCAATCACCATACAGACCAATACAAAGAGCAGTTAAACATACAACAATCAATCAATACAAAGAGCAGTTAAACATACAACAATCAATCACCATACAGACCAATACAAAGAGCAGTTAAACATACAACAATCAATCACCATACAGACCAATACAAAGAGCAGTTAAACATACAACAATCAATCACCATACAAAGATCAGTTAAACATACAACAATCAATCACCATACAGACCAATACAAAGATCAGTTAAACATACAACAATCAATCAATACAAAGAGCAGTTAAACAAATAACAATCAATCACCATACAGACCAATACAAAGAGCAGTTAAACAAACAACAATCAATACAAAGAGCAGTTAAACAGACAACAATCAATCAATACAAAGAGCAGTTAAACATACAACAATCGATCACCATACAGACTAATACAAAGATCAGTTAAACATACAACAATCAACCAATACAAAGAGCAGTTAAACATACAACAATCAATACAAAGAGCAATTAAACAAACAACAATCAATAAATACAAAGAGCAGTTTAACATACAACAATCAATACAAAGAGCAGTTAAACAAACAACAATCAATCAATACAAAGAGCAAAACCCATACGGTCACCAATGTTCTCCCCAGTATTTTCAAATAGCAAAATGGGATTTGAAAATGCACCATTTCCCTAAGATTATACATTTGTTGTATATATATCACCTTATTTATAGTACATTCTAATTATAAAATTTATAATGAAATGTATTTAGATAGCACCATGGTACCATGACAAGGCCCTTGGGAGAACACTGCCATGCCATATTAGTAAGCTATTAGAGGTATCAGAATGACATTTGAGAAACACATGTACTGTGCAATGAAAGTGTTCTATTTCTTGACATAGCATAAGTGAATGAATATTTTCAGACAATGTACAAATTTTGTGATGTTTGATATGTTTCTGTTTACAGGATACAGCGATAACAGGAGGAGACATGATACAGACATGTATACACCAGATTATTTTGGCATGGCGTGTCCACCGTATGAAGAACCACCACCACCATACTCCCCCCCGAAACCACCCGATGACACACATCCAGATGATGCCCCACCCCCTTATGAGAGCGTGGATTCTAATCACAATGTCAGCTCTCGTGTTTTTCCCACGCCGTCTGTTATTCGTACTACTAGTCCTCGGGGAGAAAGGAATCGCTCAGAACACTCTGTGTTCCATACTGCTAGTCCAGTGAGAAACAACAGTTGTAATAGGTCAGAAAACAGTGATGTAAATAGCCAATCATCAGCCAGAACTCAGCTATCAAACATGCACTGTCGATCATCACCTGACACACTGCCTACATGGAATAGTTTCACACATCCAAGGGGAGATAATCTACCTTCCAATAATAGGCATTTAGAAAGGTGTATATCTGACTCGGACTTTGAATCAGACCGAGGATCTACAGACTTTGGTCTGACCTCAGATTCTGAAGCTCATTATAGTAGGTGTGGTCCACGGGAAAACATAGATTTACGTCATGTACGATTGTCTAAATTGCTAAGTCCTAACGGATCTGTTCCAAAAGAAAATGGTACTTTTTCAGATCTTCCTGGTCGTGGCACAGTTTCTGGCAATCTTGAGAGTGACGCGCAGTATCCAGACCACAACTTAAGTCATACACAATGTAATAATTTACCTTCTGTACATAATGAAGTTCCCAAGAAAGGGATTTCAGGATCTGTTGATATGGTAATAAGTAATAAAGAAAATGAGAGTCCGCCGTGGAGTCATTCGTTAGCCGATAGTAATGATGAAACAGATGGACAACACTGTAGTGTTGTATAAATTTATGAACCTTTTATGATTATGACATATTTTGAAATATGGTTTTAACAATATTAATGTGTGAACATTTGTATTTACATGTGATGAGATAATTGTGATAAAAGTAGGTAGGCATTGTAAGTGTTTACATGGATGGTTGCAATTTCATTTTTTTTAATAGGCTACTGGGTCAGCATATCACTTTTAATTCATTTACTTTGGTGAGATATATAATAAACTTCTTGATTTCACATTTTAAAATCAATCATGACAGAATCCTGTTTATTTGTCAGATATGGCACACTGGCTTAGATATTTAGCATGTTCAATGAAATAGATACAACCCAAATCATTGATTTTGAGTCGTCTCCTCTTTGCTCTTACTCTTAAAAACTGTGTACTTAGAGGAGAGGCAAAACCTAACACTTTTAATGTATATACATGTATTTTGTTTTACCATACTTGTCAAGAAAATCATTTTGTTGAAATGAACAAAAGTACTTGGTGTATATGTATAATAACCCCTGAACTCCGTCTGTTCAAAAGACCTTGGGTAGAAAAATATTTCTTGGCTTCTAAAGATGGGAATGATTTAATATTTAGTCTGCAGCTTGATATTGTTGATTTGTAACCTATATTCAGAATTTTTAGATCTGTCATGCGGCTTCTTCCTGTTTTACGATAGTTTGAAATTATTTAGGCAAATTTTAGTAAAACTTTTCTTGGGTTCTATTGAAGCGAAAATTTTATATTTGGTCTGGAGCCTGATAATGTTGATTTGTAGTGTGTATCAATTTTAATGTCTGCATGTCAGCCACTTCCTGTTTGCAGATAGTTTGAAATATTAAACACTCATTGTACAAGGAAAATTTTCCCTCCCTTAACGTTACATCAGTGAAAGGACTTTATTCAAGTCCAAATGAACATACATGTAGTTTTGGAAATCATCTTCATTAGTTATTCTTCAACACGCATGTTGCCTCAATCAATCTCATGCAGCAACAATGGTCCAGACCCAGTATTGTCTTGTTTCACTATAAGGGTCACACCACAAAGTTGAGAACTGATATGAAACAGTAGAATTTTTTGCATTCATGAAAATTTTTCCTGAAGTAATGAAGTGTTTAATGTCATGGAGTAATGAAGTGTTTAATGTCATGGCGTAATGAAGTGTTTAATGTCATGTAAAACTTTCAATGTCTTGTCATGTCACTGGTCATTTATTTTTTGTTGATAACTATATTTTTGACCAAATTACTTTTTATATGAATAAAAGGAGATGTAGCACATATGTTGATGAGACAACAACCTAACAACACAAATTACAAAAAGACTTCTGTTTTGTACTGGTACTTAATGTTTTTAACATTGATATCCTTTTCTCAATACTGTAAATTCAGAAATTATTGCATGCATTTATTATTGCCATTTTGTCATTTTAGACTAAAATGCGATTTTAATTTTTGCGTTATTGAGAAAAATTCTGTTTAATTCATATAAAATATTTCAAAATGCGAGTTTAAATTATTGCGATTATAACCATGTCGCATTTTTCGCAATAATAAAAACATCGCAATAATTTCTGAATTTACAGTATTCTATTGAAAATGTCAGGGTTTCTCTAAATCTTTTAAATGTTCATGTTTTTTCAGTATTCATTGGGACATGTCATGGCGTGTCTCATCTTGAAGGAGTAACATAGGCGAGATTTAGGCATGTAGTTTACAGCTGCCTTGTCAATATGTAGTAAAAGTTAATAATAAGGTCAGTTTTAATGGCATCACTAATGAATAGTCAATGATATTTGGTATGCAGTAGTTTTAGCATTGACATTTCTCATTTTCATTGAAATTATTTGACCTTATTCCCTCAGTCATGGTCTATTGACTCTCAAACATTTGCTTAGTTTAACTCTTATAGTTTGTGATTAGGTCAGTTTTAGATGAACTAGTAATAGAAAGTTTTTATTTAGAAACCCAATGATATTTGGTATTCAGTGGCTCTTTTCACAAAAAATCTTAAGAGTAAAAATACTCGTAAGTCATACACATTTCTGTATAACTTACGATCAATTTTTATCGTAAGATTTCTTGTGAAAAGAGTCGCTGTTGCATTAACATTGGCACATCACATTTTCAAGGAAATTATTTGACCCTCAGTTAAGGTTCGTTGACTTAAACTTTAGCACATAGAAATAAGAAGATATGGTATGAGTGCCAATGAGACAACTCTCCGTCCTAGTCACAATGGGTAAAAAGTAAACAATTATAGGTCAAAGTTTACAGTTTACATATTAAAGTTTGTGATGGGGTCAGTTTAAGGGGAACTACTTGTTACTATCAAAAAGACATATGGAGACATATCTCTCTGTCAAGAGTTCATTAATTTGTAAGATATTCTAGTTTAGGAAATATAGAAATAGATTCCCCACAAATGTTTCTACTTTTTAATCTTTTACACCAGTGAATATTGACATCAACAAGACGTTAAGTTTTTTTTAATTGTTTTACATTTTGTCACCCCAAACATTTTATAGCTAACTAGACGGTATGGGTTTTGCTCATTGTTAAAGGTTTTATGATGGGTGACCTGTAATTATTTACATCTTTGTATTTGGGTTGATAGTTGCTTTACATCTCCTCAGTTTTATATCAGATGATAATATTGCACTGTGATAGAATCTATGTAAATTATTGTGTAAATATAATGACACTGTGTAGTAACAAAGATTTTACCCAACCTTGTATGTGCCATATATAAACTGTATGAGGGTTTTACCGAACAAATGTGACGTCACTTTATAAAGCACGAGTTGTCAATTTTATTTGTTTCGTCAGTTGTTGTATTATGTGTTCATTATTTTGTCAGTAAATTTAAATTTTTTGTTTTAGCTTGAACACCATGAATACATTTATTTTGCTTTAAATTGTACAACAGAATGGTTAACTATTCATGCTTATTAGTGTAAAAGGTTAGAATATAAATAGAAATTATTATTGTTATTTTATCATAAGAAATTTTAGTCAGCAAAAAATCTTTCCGTGCCTACCAAGTATTAAAATTATTTTGAAATTAAACCATTTTTGAATATCAGGAGTAACAATACCATAAACATGATAAATTAGAAGTTTCAAACTAAGGAATTGACGTTGGCAACTATTCAAATATGGTTCTGTTATTCCTCTTTTAATGCAATACTTGTAAATATAAAAAATAATACATGTGAAATATCCCACAAACCTGAACATTGTTGTCAATGATTCCTACCATCACACGTCAATGGTAGAAATCATCCAATCAGAAATGGTAGGACATTGCGCATAGAAAAAGAATTTTCATTATGTTATGAAACTTACATCTGTATATGTTAAAATTTAGATTAAATGAATTAAAATCAAATCATACATGTATTTAAAATGTTGCCATCGTTAAATCCTATATTGATGTTTGCAACTCTTTAAATACAATACTGTTATTCCTATTCTAATACAATATTTGTAAATATTCGAATAAAATGTGAAATATTCTGAAAACCTCAACATTTTTGTTGATTACACATTATGATGGTAGACATCATCCAATCAGAAATAGTATTACACATTTGTTACATGTCACATGTCATAAGCATTACCATTGTGTTATGAAACATACATCTTTGTATGTTAAAATTTGATTTAAATGAATTGAATGAATTCAAATTGTTTATATAAGGGAAACAATAAAGTAAGGGTATGTTGGTAATGTTTATGATATTAAAGTAAAACTAAGGTTAGATATGCACATTGTTTTCAGAAAGATTGAGTTACTAGGAAGAAAACCAAGTTTGTTTGTTAAATTTATTTCATGTTTTATAATTAAATTAGATCCCAGAAACTATCAATGAAACTTCACAAAAGAAAATAGATTTTAGATTTATTACTTCATAGTTTTTGACATCAAGCATGTTATTATTTTTCCATTTCTATTTAAAAACAGAAAAGGTTGGAGGGGTCAGGATGTTTGTCTGTAATCTCACAGTTTATATCTTCTTCATCTTATATTTGTTATTGTAATATTAATCAATAGATTTTACAATCATCTTCGTTGTTTTGAGTTCTTTATTTTTACAGTCTTTTAAGAGAATATAAATTAAAGAAGTTGTATTGTACAGGTCAATGAGACAACAACCTAGCAATATAATAAGACAGAATACAAACAAAAGATGATAGTGTCTTCAATGATGATATCATCTTTTATCATGTCCCAAATCACTATAAATCTTTAAAAGTTGTGAATCAGATGTTCTCTAAACTTTTTACCAATATACCGTTCATTAAAGTTGGTCATTGAATTTATGGGGAAATTCCATAAACTATTTTCGCTAGATTGTAATAGGCAATAAAAGAAAAATTTTACTTGTCAGTGTCGTAAATAGTCAATCTTTCCTTGAATAAAAAATGCACAAGTGTTTATCAGTGATGTGTAGACTGGTCCAAACAAATAAAATTGAAGGAACAACAAACCTCTATTGTCTAAAATATAAATGTAAAAATAAGGAGATGTTGAATGATTGCCAAGGAGACACTACCTTAAAGACAATGATGGGGACAACTACAGGTCACCATACGGCCTTCAACAATGAGTAATAAATATATATATCAGATATAGTTAGAGGAGGGGATAAGGCATCTGCGCAATGCTAGGCGGTGATGTCGTAGAAGTATGAAGTGAAAAGTACAGGTTCCAGCCCCGGTCCGGGAGGAAGTAAAGAATCAGATCTACTTTTAACATTGTTAGGTTGATTTTCTAGGCACTTTATAAATATTCTAACGCCTGGTATTTATTAATCATAAAAAATTCCGATGGACAAGGTATAATTTACAGTTGTCACTACACATAGGCAGACATATATTATATATATATATATATATAGAAGTCTATAAAAAGGACCAACCAGCAAATTTACTATGTACCGGATCGTCTAGAATAGACGATACTGTGCAGATAAGGAAAAAAATTATATAAGTCTAGAGATTTGCACAACGATACTATTTAAGAGGGTATTATACGAAGATGTTGTTAATAAATCGTGTTGACAAATATTTCGGCTTAACAAATAGCCTTCTTCGGTGTCAATTATTTTAACAATACTGATAATATGTATAAAAATAGCTCAATAATACAGGTAAGTTTTGGTCTATTGATTTAATCCAAAATCCTGAACATCATAATATAAAACAAAACTCAATACTCAAATATACGTGACTGTGTATATTTACAACCCAAAATGAGTGAAAAATAAAACTTAGTATTTTTTATTGATGCCGTTTGGATGATGTACATTTAGTTCCTTTATCCAAAAGCTTTCCCGAACCTGTCGCTGGGCATCACTCCAGTGAATGTTCTGTTCAATCACTAGGATCTTCATGCGGTTAAAGTCATCAAGTGTGTGACCAGACTGTCTGAAATGCTGAGAAACTGGGAGAAGTGGCTTCTTAGAGATATCACTCCTATGGCCATTGAGGCGTTTGTGGAAAGGCTGCTTTGACTCACCAACATATTGGAGGCCACAAACCGAACATTCTAGAATGTAAATAACATTCATACTTTTGCAGTTAACATTGCAAAATATCTTATAGTTATTTTCGGTTGCCTTACTGTGAAAAGTTGATGAGTGATGCATCTGTAGGCAGCATTTGCAGCGTTTTTCATCACACGAACGACATTCTCCAGAATTACTTCTATTATCAGACACTTCAGCCCGCACCAGCAGGTTACGCAGACTATTGGGTTGCCTAAAAGCTATCATGGGAGGCTCGGGAAAAATCTTGGATAGTTTGGAATTCTTTTCAACTGTTTTCCAATGCTCACGAATGACACCGAAGCAGTTTTTGAGAGATGGGTGGTAAGTAAGAACACATGGAGTCCTTTTATTTTTCTTTTTATATTTGTATTCTAACAGTTTACTCCTTGGAATAGTTTCCGCTTTCTGAAAGCCTTTTTGGATAGTTTTGTGTTTGTAGCCCCTTCTCTTCAAGCGGGTTTCGAGTTGACGTAGTTGTTTTTTAGTTGTTTCTGAGTTGGAACATATTCGCTTGACTCTGAGTGCCTGACTGTACGGGATGCTCTTAGTACAATGAGCAGGATGGCAACTTTTAGGGGACAGATATTGGTGAGTGTCAGTAGGCTTAGAATATAGATCAGTGGATATGATGCCATCTGTGAGCGAGCTGGAGGTATCGAGGAAGGTGATTTTGGATTTAGATTTCTCATGAGTAAATTTGATACTTGGATGTATGTTGTTGGCATGAGTGATGAATGTATCTAAATCCTCGTCACTTTTATTCCATTTCATATCCACATCATCTATAAATCTAAACCAGGAAAGCGGTTTTTCGATGGAAGATTCAAGGAGTTGTTTTTCTAATTTGCCCATAAATATGTTGGCATATGATGGAGCCATTTTGGTGCCCATAGCAGTTCCATTAACTTGCAGATAATGGTCTCCATCAAAAGTGAAGTTGTTGTTTTTGAGTACCAGCGTGAGCATTTTGACCAGGCATTCAGTAGGTGGATATTTCACTGGTCGGGAATTCCAAACTTCTTTACATGCATCAATGCCATCTGCATGTGGAATATTCGTGTAGAGGGAGGTGACGTCCATAGAGACAAGTGTCGTGTCGGAGGGGAGTGGATTTAAGGCCTGCAATTTTCTAAGATAATCGGTAGTATCTTTGATGTGAGATGGTAAGTCCTCAACATGTTGACGAAGATGGAAGTCAACGAATTCCGATATTTTTTCTGTCGGATGACCGTTCGCTGAAACTATAGGTCTTCCTGGGTTATTGGCCTTATGAATTTTAGGTAAAAGATAAAATCTGCCCGGTTTTGGATTTTCTGGTTTCAAATATTCTAGAGTCTTTTCATCGATGAAACCATCGTTGTGCATTTCTACCAAACTATCAGTTATTTCTCTGCTAAAAGATGTTGTAGGATCAGAGTCTAGTTTTTGGTAGAACCTTGCATCGCCAAGTTGTCGTTCAGCCTCTTGAATATAGGCAGATTTATCCATGACAACCACTGCACTGCCTTTGTCTGCAGGTTTAATGACGATATTGTCGTTAGATCGTAAGTTTTTCAGTGCAGTTCGTTCTTCATTGGTAAGATTGTCAAAAGGTTTATTGTTATTTCTAGTATTTCTAATAATGTCCGACTTAAAATTGTCAATAAATGATTCCAAGGTGGCATTTTTGCTCGGTTTAGGGATCCAAGTACTCTTTTTTATAAATTTGTAGTTGTTTTCGTCTTCTGAAATTTCTGAGTCGCTATCCGAGCATCTGTTGTTGTTCTCCTTCGACGCGAAATATTCCTTAATGCGTAGACTTCTGGCAAAATTGTCAAGGTCTTCCGACAATTTAGTTTCATTAGGGGCAGGTAAAGGACAGAAATTTAAGCCTCTCGAGAGAAGAGATGTTTCAGCTTCCGTTAACTGGTGTTTGGAAAGATTGACCACAATGTTGGAGGGCGAATCAGTCTCTAGTGACCTACGTTTAAAGCGCCTTACTCGTTTTCTCTTTTTTTCAGATGGTAAAGAAGGATTGATATGTTCGATGCCATCCCTACGGAATTTTCTTTTCTGCCTTTCACTCAAATTTTGAGATTGTATGGTTGTTATGTCTTTAAGGCGAGCACTGATAGCATCACAATTGTCAGATGTGAGATCTTTTTTGCAGCTATTTGAAAGGGTGTTAAATTCGCCAGTAAGAGTTTTCAGATATTCTTCGCAGTGTTGTTTGAGGAGGACCATTAACCGCTTGGAACAATGGTAGAGGGTTTGATCCCATTTGCGAAGTAATGTGTTGGATACATTGCCAGGTGTTTGTGGCATAAGCTTGATTTGTAGTCCGTTAGGAATACTTTCATTATACACATAATGGGTTAAATTAGGTAAGTGGTGTTCAGTTCTAATTTGTTTTTGTTTAATAGCTCTAAGTTGTTTAAAATAATCATTGATGTTCATGATATAAGAGCTGAAAACTTAAATTCACTGGGATTATGTGAATAACATAATACAGGTCATTCAGAGGAAAATAATATAGAAGTCTATAAAAAGGACCAACCAGCAAATTTACTATGTACCGGATCGTCTAGAATAGACGATACTGTGCAGATAAGGAAAAAAATTATATAAGTCTAGAGATTTGCACAACGATACTAATATAAGATGGTATTATACGAAGATGTTGTTAATAAATCGTGTTGACAAATATTTCGGCTTAACAAATAGCCTTCTTCGGTGTCAATTATTTTAACAATACTGATAATATGTATAAAAATAGCTCAATAATACAGGTAAGTTTTGGTCTATTGATTTAATCCAAAATCCTGAACATCATAATATAAAACAAAACTCAATACTCAAATATACGTGACTGTGTATATTTACAACCCAAAATGAGTGAAAAATAAAACTTAGTATTTTTTATTGATGCCGTTTGGATGATGTACATTTAGTTCCTTTATCCAAAAGCTTTCCCGAACCTGTATTTTGGCAAGGCCTTCAAAAATTGCTCTTATGGGGCTTGTAAATGAGCAGTGTTCTGAAGATAACAGACAAATGAGATTTTCATTGTCCATGAAATTACACTTAAATGATTAGTTAAGACATCTGCAAAGGACAGACAATTTAAAATTCTATTAGAGCAAAGAAGTCCTAAGAATTCAAGAAAAGATGATATGATGGCTTTTTCACTTATACAAGTAAATAAAATACACCTGTATATATATTGTATACAAGTAAATAAAATACACCTGTATATATATTGTATAGTAAGCTTATAATTTTTTTTTATAAATTATCATTGTTATTTAGAGAGCTTGAATCATCAGATTGGTATATACTAAGCACAAAAACAAATAACCGTATAGAATTTCACAAAGTACTAATCTATTAAAGAGTACTCACAGTTACTGAAAGCTGAAGAAATTTCTACATATATTTATTATTTGTTGAAGCCAGCACCAATGATTGGCATATTATTTTCTAGCCTTGCTTTGAGATACTTTCAAAGACAATTTGAACAATGAAAATTCCAATTCAGCCTGGCATAACCCAAGGGGCAATGCCTTGTATTATGATTGTACTTAAAAGGTGTGTAGAATTTCCTGAAAATGATGTAAATTATAAACTACAGAAGTTGACAATACTGTCCCAGAAAAGATTTTATCTTATGTGTTGCTTTCCAATGATATTCATTACAGGCAATGCAGCTAAATGATTGATTTGATTGCATAACCTGCAGTGGCAAATATTTGATATTTAGGATATACACCAATGATGTTATAAATGGAGTGTTCAGGAAATTAGATTTCGATAAGGATATGTTCGATAGGGTTAAAAGTTTGCCTCCAAAAAATCCTGTGATGACCTTTCTAAAGAGTTGGTTAATGAGGTCTTTGTTATGCTGTACAAGGGTATGGCACGATGAGTTAATATGTGAATTACCTCCCCTTATCTACTCATTCATATAACCTGTGCTCTAAAGGTATGATGCCTTTGATTGTTTTGAAACAACTATAGTTAAAACAGACCCCAATTAAGTTACATATCATATTCAAGCATCCACTCTTAAAGTTCTTCTTTCTTCTTCCGGTAAGCGGCCACCGTCAACTGGTTAACTATTCTGCCACATTTTGGAGTGAGCGCATGAAATATTTTGGAAATTTAATGAACAAAAAGAGGATGAGTGCAATTTAATATATATACAGGTGCAATTAAAAACATGGCATTTAAATCTAATGTTGTTTTACATGATGGTATTCAGAATTCTATGTGCATTTTCATTGTTATTTCTGGAAGGGCGTTCATTCGGTATTATCGAACTGGATGTATCGATTTTGACAAAGTTGTTTTGTAGCTTATACATCATTATTAAGCGGCTATGTTTCCTTCGTTCTTGTAGGGGAGACCATCCAAGATGTTCAAGCATGCTACTAACAGATGAGGTGTTGTGATATCTGTTAGTAACATACCTTGCTGCCCGTCTTTGCATCATGTCCAATTAGTGGATGTCGTTTTGTTGTTATGGGTCCGATACTGCACTAGCATATTCTAAAGTAGGCCTGACGAGGGACATGTATGCTTTTTTTTTAATTGACTTGTTTGAGATGTTAACATTCCTTTTTAAGAAGCTAATGGTGTTGTTGGCTTTGGAGCTTATATGTGTGTCCCCCATTTAAGATTTGATGAAATAGTGCATCCCAGGTATTTAGCTGATGTTACATGTTCGAGGTTATGGTCATGCAGTGTGTAATTGTACTTTGATGGAGTTCGCTTCTTGGAGATGGTGAGTACATTACATTTGTCTGGATCATAGATCTAATAGCCATTATATCTATGTCTGGATGGAAATTCATAAGCCATGTTGTTTCCCATACAGCCAGTTGGTTAAGGTCCTTTTGTAAGTTTGCGGCATCTGCATTGGATGAGATTGTGAGATAAGCAATAGTGTCATCAGCAAACAGTCGTACGGTTGATTGAATCACCTGGTGCATATCGTTTATATGAAACAAAAATAGGCTCGGTCCCAGGACGGATCCTTGTGGTACGCCGGACTCTACATGTATGGAGGTCGATGTTTCACCTTCTACTACTACTGACTGTATTCTATCACTGAGGAAGTTGTTTATCCACTCATTTGTTTTACCGGATATCCCATAAAGCTTCAGTTTATGGATGAGAAGGCTATGACTAACCTTATCAAATGCCTTGTAGAAGTCCATTATGAGACATAAAATTGAGAATGGAAATGGGGAATGTGTCAAAGAGACAACAACCGACCATAGAACAGACAACAGCAGAAGGTCACCAACAGGTCTTCAATGCAGCGAGAAATTCCCGCACCCGGAGGCGTCCTTCAGCTGGCCCCTAAACAAATATATATACAAGTTCAGTGATAATGAACGCCATACTAAACTCCAAATTGTACACAAGAAACTAAAAGACAATCTGTTTGTTTCCCCTGATCTAAGTTTTTAGTTAAAGTTAAATAAATGCAAGGATTTAGAAAAAAAATCATTTGTTTAAAAGTCTTTGTTTACTGTAATGTCGAGTCGTTTTATCAGATGCTTTTTGAATAAGCTCCCAGGGTCATTTTTGCTTATTATTTTTTTATAAAGTAAACAGTCATCTGCGAAATCGTTTATGTGGCAGAGAAATAGTACGGGACTTTACTGTTCCTTTTGGAACTCGTGGCTTTAATATGGCCCGTCTTTCAACCCTACCTAGTGTACCTCCCATCTATCTGGTTGATTCTGAAACGATACTGGTGCAGTTTGTGAAGAAAGTTTTTGTTAGGTATTGTGTCAAAAGCATTTCGAAAGTCCAGTATTGCCAGATTTATTGTTTCCCCTTGTCGTATGATTGAAGCATGCATGTGGTCGGTAAATATATAATAGTTACATAGCCAGAAATTAGTAGTACTTTTGCTAATTAATATTCATAATATGTAAATGAGAATTGTACCACGTGATAAGGGAGTAACCATTTGATTTTTATGGGGGGCTAGGATGAAATTTGAAAACAATAGGCAGGACAGGAGTTTTGAGAAAAAAAAGGCAGGATGAGACACTTGCAAAAAAAAGTCAGGACGACAATTTAGGTAAAAAAAAGTCAGGATAAACTAAAAAAAAAAAAGGCAGGACTGAAAAGAGTGAAAAATAAAAAAGCAGGAGAGAGATTACAGCTAAAAAAAATGCAGGACAAAATTTTTCATCCTAGCCCCCCATAAAAATCAAATGGTAGCTCCCTAATAGTTGAACTGGACTGGCTTGATATCATTAAAATCTTTAAAACACGGATATTATAAGTTGCCCGTCATATAATCTTCTTTCTTTCTTTCTTTCTTTCCAAATCTTCACATCCTTTGTAGGACAACCACACCGCTACACTATCTGTTCGGCATGTAGAACAAAACCCACCACCATGAATGAAGAATTATATGTACACTATATTTTGAATAATACTATCCTCCACCAATATATACAAGTTCACTTAGTGTAGTTGCTCGCATAACTTGTTGTTTGTACTCTTAGTTGCATTTAAAATTCATAGGCTAGTTACCGGACATATTTACAGGGGGATTATATATGTTTACGTGGTAAAATAGTTCATACATAAAAAGAAAACGTTGGAAAATAATTACATCAGTCAGGTTCGCACTCTAAAATCTAAAATTAAAGATAGTTCGCCTTTCATGTCGGTCTTATTACCGTCCAGTATACGGGTAGTCCTTTCACAATGGGCTAAGAATCTAAAAAATCGGCTATTTGAACTTATTGTCTTTGTATTCACATCATAAAATCTAATAGAACGTTCACTCTGATATTTCCGTAAAGTTGTCAGGCGGTCAAAATCAAAACAATGAACGCGAATTTAGTGAATTTTTCGTGTTTTCGTAAGTTTATTCTTCTTGAAATAGGGGCATTTTAACTTTACATGGGAACCTACAGTTCAACGACTACACATACAAGGTTTGGACTTGCTTATTCTTTGGACATTCAAGTTTCAAGGCGTTCGAGACGTTTCGGCCACGAACCGTTCGGCCGTATGTTGTTTCGGCCATACACCTGTTCGGCCTTGGTTGTTTCGGTCCATTATACTATTTTCTTTTCATAGAAAGAACTAAGTGGAAAGTAGCCATTTCTTAATCCTATTTGATAAGACTTTCGTAATAAAGGTAATTGAAGGTGAACATGCAGTGTTTGGAATTTTTTTTTTTTTTTTTTTTTACGTGTCCTGTAGACGTGTGGTATTGCATTACTAGTAGTTTTTCGACATCTTGATTGCAGTACTGATAAACATGATGAAAAGGATTGATAAAGAAATCAAATTTAATAAATAAAGACTATACAAATCATTTCATATCTTTATTGGTCACTCTGATCATCAATTAACAATACATAACAAGAACAATTTTTAATTGCATTCAAATCAGATAAAGCACTAGATTACATGATTGGCAATATCAAGCACTGAAACATACAGAAAGATATACATAGCACACAATACAGAGTACATATACAAACCAATAAAATCAGTTGACATAGTATATTGATTGTCAAACACAAAGTACACAAACACAAGATAAGTTATCATTCACTCGGAGTCGGAGTCAGAATAGTCGGAGTCTGGTATGTCTGCTGGACCAGGAACATGTGGTGCGTACATATACCCAATCTGTTTGAGGAACTCTGAGGTCTTCAGTGTGTTGGCGTCTAGCCGGTCCCATAAGTCAACCAGTTTACCCTGCATCTGGCGATAGGTCTCTCGTTGGTACCGCGTCACTTGCTGCCCACTAACGAGTCTGTGGGTTAGCTTTACTGTCTTGGCTTCTTTACGGAAGGCAGGAACTATCCTACAGAAGTGAAGGTGGGCCCGTCCAGCTTTGCCATTGAAGCGTCTATGCCATCCTGCAGGATAAGAAAAGAAATGTTAAAAAGTTGCAGTATATACACATAGCAGAACTTAAATACATATTTAATACGGAATTTTACATCTATATATCATATAAATAAATAAACCAGCCGTTACACAAATTAAGGATCTTCTTCTGTCTTCTATAATAATATTTTAATTTGTTATACGCTGTTGATTAGTAATGATTTCTTCTTATCAATTTTTGTAAATGTAATTCAAATTATAGTATTTTAAACTACCTTCAACATCATTGTTAGTTCTCACGGACTGGCGATAGACTGACCACTAACGTACGCTCCACACAGTACTGGAGAACCAAGTCCTACAAATGTATGTCATCAACTCTTTTAGTTGTTGCGTGGCATTGGTGGTAGATTCTACCAGTTGGAGAAATGCTGGCCTGATGTGGTCTGCAGGCAGGAAGGGTAATGCAAGTAGTTTCCTGATGAAAAAGGTGAGTGGCCTGTTTCTGGTTATACTTGCACTTTAAACCAAGTGTTGCTACCTTCCTCATGACGGCCTGGGTCCAGTGGAACGAGCAACCCTTGATTTCTGCTGTCGGGAATACCATCTTTATAGCTGACCATGCTCCTGTTAGAATAAAGTAATATATAATAAAAGTGAATAAATAGATAGATATTTTTATTCACCAAATTAGGGCCCCAGGAAGGCATGTAGCATACAAACAATATTATTATAAACAATAAAATATGCAATACATAGACATGTGACGTTTATTATAAAGACTATATATATGTACATATATTTGTTTTAATTACATATACCACAACCCGTATGTAGCACGACCAATTCTAGGTGATTAACAGTGAATAGATATATTTTCAGATTTCATAGTTTGAGCTACTCATTGTTTGATTTATTTTAATAATAATAAAAGTATATAATTGCTTCATTTACAAATACGTCAATGTATAAAAAAAAAAATTTAAAGTAAAATAATACATTTATAGATTTTTTAAAATTATTATTTTAATAGTAAGATAATACAATAAGTTAATTTCTACTTTATAATAAAAAAAAAATATATACCTGACTCAAAATCTAAACAGAAAGCTTCAACCCTTGAATCTGGTAACAACTGCTTGAGCTTGTTAAAGACCTGAAAAAAGTGAGAACTGGTTTAAACTTATTTCACATAATAGACAATTCAATAAATAGACATTCAATATATAACATGTAATTTCTGTGTCATTTGTCTCATTGGCAATCGTACCACACCTTCGTATTTTTAAATAATTTCTTTCTCTTTCTGCTGAATCAATTTCAAAATAACAATGTAAAAAGAAATTAGTTACAGCTTTATAATCTCTCTTCTTTCGTCTTGACATCAGCACAAACACTAATGGCACTTGCTTCATGCAGTTGTCTTTCTGTACAAAGGCGTGGATAGTGAGCAGTTGCTTGAAGGGCCGTCGAACTACCTTGAAAGTACCATCTACATACCAGCGTCGAGCATTCTGTAAAATCTGAAGTTGATCTGGTGTAGCAAACATGACGTGGCGTTGTGTGTCAACATGAAGATCACCAATCAAGAGTGTCTCACAATTTCTCCGTGTAGAACGCCACATGCGGGGTGTCGGCTATGTTTGACATGGGGTGGCAATTGCGAAGCGAAGAAAAACTAACAAGGTAAGTTCAAGTATCAAAATTTCTTTTTTTTAGAAGTCTTAGTACCATATAATGTATTGCATGGAAGGAACCGAAACATAATCTATTTCCTGCAAGCAGAAGCAGTCGTTTTCAGTGCTCTGTTTTCTCAAACACTTCTCCATAGTTTTCCGTGTTGCAGATTTTGAGGCTTCATATGCAAATTTCTGGATAAAAAAACTACTTTTGACAACTACCCTCCGTATCATTTATATAGAATTGAATTCCTCTCATGGAATTTTATCAAATACCAGCTTCTTAGTTAAAATTAATTGGTTTCAAAACTAATTTTCATCAAAATATAAAGTATCGCTCGGGGTGTCAGATTTTGCGTCTCAAAGGGTAGAGGCTTTTCATAAAAAAAGAATACATTTGCATATTAATTGGTCTTCATATGATACTTTTTAATTCAAACACATCTACTATATTATGATAACACATTACAAAATGAGGGTACTTCATTTTGCCTGTTTTTTAGTCTTATAAGACATGTGCTTTTGATTTCATAAATAGTAAAAAATGACTCAAAATATTTAGTTTTAAAGCTGGAAATGATTTTTTTTCCTTTTCAGTCACTATCATGGTCAGAAAAAAGTCACGACTGTGGCTCAATAAACCGAAACATGGTGGAAAATCACAAAGCAGTCCTCAATATAAGATTTGCCCGAAGCCACCACCAGTCAAACTGCATCATAGTTCATCACCAGGTTCTTCTAGAAAGCACTCGTGCACACCGCAAAAATCCCTCACTCCAAAAAGAATTAGATTACTCTCTCCAATGAAACACTCACCGGCATCTTTTTCATCGAATGACAACACAGCTTCAAGTAAACCTGAAGACAATGATACTACAATTCTTAATGATTTCAAAACAGCGATTCAAAATCTAAAAAAAACTTAATCTGGCTGCTGATTTTCTATCTTTTATCCAAATGGTAAAAGAAAATACATTTCCTTTAGACAATATTTCTCTTCTTCTTTTCCTGGAGACGGTCAGATTCATGTCAAAAAGAATAAAATCGGAAATGTGGTATCGGGAAACAACAAAAAGGTTTTGGAAAACTGGCTATAGATTTTTTCATGGGAAATTTTTATATTTCATGGGTGGACCAAAAAGTATTGGAAACATAACAGAAAACTTGTCTGAGCGCGGAATGGCCGATCCCCAAGACGCAAGAATCAATTTCGCAGTTCCAAGCCAAAAGATACTATCAGACTTCATCGCCATTGACCTGGATATCCCAAAGACAACTTCTCCAGGCATTCTTTATCCTGTATTGAATATGTTACGTAACCAACAAAATGATGAGTTTATGTTATATGCTGACGGAAAAAAGGTAACAGCAGGGGTAGATGGCAAAGGTGGAGATGTAGATATGTTCGGTTTTGAAGATGGGGTTACATTTAAGGAAAGAAAAAGACTACTAGAAGACCAAATTAATATTTTTAATAAAATTATTAACTTTTTACAAGGCCAACAATTATTGGGTACAGACAAGTTTTTGGAACTTTCTCTTTGTAAAAGGGTACATGAAGCGCTTAAAGTTATAGGTCTACGATTGTAAAGAGCTCGCCATACGCCAGAAATTGGGTCTTCAAAGGTTTAAAGGAATGGCAGGTGACAATTGGCGTGAATCTAGATTTGTGTTTGTGATCAGTGGATGACAGGCGTCATTGTTTCAGCTAACGAAACTTGTCGAAAATGGCCTTTCTTTTATCAACTCGGTTCTTTCTAGCGCAAGTGACATATTTGGAACACAATCACATTATGTTAATGAAAGCACAGTAGACATCTCGTATCAAGGAAACCATGTCAGCCTCATGGAACATGATGAAAGTGTTTCAACGTTAGAACCAAGATATCTTAAGCAGAGGTCAGATGTATGGCATATACTTCGGCAGTCCGCTAGGATAACCGGTAGTACATTACACTCAGCTCTGGGATTAAGGGGACTAAAGGAACAACGGCTTCACTACGCAAAGTTTATAGATGGAATTGATGGCGAGGTGTCAGAAGAGACTCAAACACGGATGAAACATGGTAGCGATCACGAAAAGGATGGAATAGTAACATTTGTAGGTAAAGTTTTGCCCGTCTGTTTTCCAGACTGTTTTTTCATAGAAGAAGGATGTTATATTATTCCTGGAAACAACATTGACGTTTTGGGAATAGTGTCACCAGATGGATGGGTAAAGTCACAAGTGCCGAATAAGTCAGATTCCGATGGAGGTATTATTGCAGCCGTTGAAATAAAGTGTCCTTTCCCAAATGATAAGAAAGTTGCCGTTCACTATTCACTTCTAGAATATTATGTGTGTCAACCTTTGGCTGAGATGTTTGTTCATAGAACCCACACATTGATATATGTCTCTTATACGCATGAAAGCTCCACATTTTTGAAGGTGAAGTTCGACAATGATCTTTGGACAGAAATATGGTCCGAAGCGACGAATATCTATGGAAATAATAAGCCAAAAAAAGCAACGAGGATAAGTGCCAAAACAAAGGAAATACAAGAAAAAATAAAACTGTTTGTGCAGAACAATGTCGAATTCCTGTGTGAAGTGCAGTCCTGTACTATGACAGACAGTGGATTGAGGACATTGTCAGTTGAAAGTTATTACATGCAGCCTCTAGAGAGGTGCCAGCTTCAAAATCCAGCGGATACATCACCGTTTGCAGAATTAAACAATGCAATTGAGAAATGTAAAGTATTTGTAACAAACGCTTATGAAATTTCCAGACGTAGAGCAACAGAGGTCATGGTTTGGGTCCTGACAAATACAAATAGAAATTCTAACCAAGAGATACCTTGTTCTATTCCGGTAGTATTTGGACTCAAGGATTATCGATTGAGTGGAAATGCTATGCGACAAGCAACGGATTTGGTTTTGAAAGAATCTACTGATTGTGGTTTGAATATTCTAAACTTATCCACGGATGTGGATCCAGTTAATGAATCGGGACACAAGTGGCAAAGCTTTGACCATCTTTCAATTGCAGAAGGACGTTTGGAATAGTACCAAATCAATGTCAAAACAGGAGTTACTAAAGCAACTAGTGAATACCTTTGACAGTAACCAGGACAGGGGCATTTGTTTGAAGAAGCTGTCTTCAGGGGCATTATCGGTGTCTAGTGAAGATGAAGTGCTGATGAATATTAGGACACCTGCAGATCAAACTATTATGAATAAAGAACACATTTGGAATTGGGTTGAAGAAAACGTTGATGACACAACAGGAAGTAGAAGTACGTACTGGTTTCCAGACTCAGTAATCAACATTTTGCCTGAGAACTCTGACTCTGACCTACTAAGAGATGTAGATAAAGTATCCAACGAAATAACAGATGTATGTCTAGCTGACAATGCAAACGAAGCAAACACAACAGAGGCGGAATCCGAAAATGCAAAGCAGACTGATTTTGAACACATTATTGAAGTACAATCCGACATCATAGAGACGGATACAAGTGGAGAGTCTGGGACAACAAGCAATGATATTGAACAACAACGTAGTACCGCAACTCATATTGAACTAACCGCAGAAATTCTAAATAAACTTATCACTTGTTTAAAACAAAATCGAATACAGCATCTAAATGGGCAAATGTTACTCATGAACAGTTAAGGACCAAATTGACTTCATACTTGACGATTAGATCATTGAGACACCCTGATTTAGAAGTACTATATGAAACATGTAAGAATGAAATTCCAAGCTTCAGTCCGGAATTCAGGACAAATTGGAAAAAAGATGGAAAAGTAGGTTACGTATGCACAATGTTCGGGGTTGATGTACCTTCGACTGTTTCAACCAAACAGTCCAAAAGTCAGACCCGCACAAAACCAAAGAATCCTTTGCCTTTAAAAAACACTTAGTAAGCGCATGATTCAGACCAAGGCCTACCCAAAGGCTAATTTGCGTATTGGTTATTCTGCATATTTATTTGAAAAAAGGTAAGAGAATGGCAAAATGAATCACCGTTCCCATGTCCAGCAAATATTGAAGGGATATGTGAAGATATCAAATACTGGTTTTCTTATCCAGAGAAAAGCGCAATGACTGGACGCTTGCTAACAAAGAGTATTGATTGTTCTCAGTTCTCATAATTTAACACACTTGCGTGTCAGGACAAATACAATAGGCATATGTGGTGTTTCATCAGTAGCATGGTACAAGTGCGCTAAATCAAACGAAACAAGATTAACGTTACCTTTTGTAGAAGATCTTATTGATAAACAAAGTGTTCCAAATGCAAGGACCCATTTTTCACAAGAGGTTGAAGACTGAATGAATCTGAATGAATATAAAAAAGCGTCAGATCTAACTAGACTAATACGAAATTGGTGTGAAGCGAGTGAAAACCCTGGAATTCCTGCAGCACAAAGAATTCGCTTCCTTGTAGAAATGAGAAATTTCCTGTTGAAGGACTTGGACTTTTCAAAGTTTCCTCCTTACACAAGGTATTTCAAAGGAATTCCATGTGTTACCCTTGAGGGAATGATGATTGACATCGATAGCAAAATACAGTTGCACACTATGGCAAATGGATACAGCATAAGATCAGTGGGCAGTCTACCAGCAGAAACAACTGTTGGAGTCTTGCAAGCGATGTACCCAACATCACAGGTTTCGATCAAAGCACGAGATGTCCCTGAACTTATTTCTAGTGCGGTGGAAGTAATAATATGCAAAAGTAATCCGGACATGTAAAACTATGCATAAATAATTCATGTTTAGAGCATACCAAACATTCGATCATAACCTTTTTTTTTAATTGATTTTAGATTTGTTTTATATTGCAAAACATAGTTTTATTGCATAAAGAAAAGGAATTAAAAAGCTGTATTTTTTCATCAATTAGGTTTGATACTTTAATTTTTTTTATCATATTAAATAACATCAGAGCTTCTGCATTCGCACAGCAAATTATTCCCCTGAAAGCGTGATATATAAAATTGAATAAGCAAAAAACCAATATGTTTATAAAAAAAAGAAGATGCAGTATGACCTTCAATAAGACAATTCTTCACAAGATACCAAAATGGCACATAATTAACAACTATAGATCGCCGTATGGCCTCAACAATGAGCAAAGACCATATTGCATAGACAGCTAGGAAAGACCCCGAAAGGACAAGTGTAAAATATTTCAAATGAGAAAACTAACTAATGTTTATTTATATATTCATTGTAAAGATAACATTTACGTGGTACCATTTTATTCGTGTAATGATTCATGTATTTATGTTTGCAGAGGCTTTTGGATGAAAACGTCACGGTCAAGTGGCATATATCCCGACCACGAGGCTGCCATGACGACACGAAATCTTTCTGACAAACAACAGATAACAACAAATGGCATTATAATTCCAAGGTAACGATTTAATGAAGATTTTATATTTGCATACATAATCTTTTTGAAAAAAGCTTGTCAATTTGTTGAGAAAATTGTCAATGAGAAAACGACGACTTATTCACAAATATACAATGGAACAGGTTTACAAGAAATTGTGATTCAAGACAGTTATTTCTTTCGTCTTCCGCCCAGCTAGAACTATACGTTATATGTTACACATTTCTCATATTATATCTACTTTAAAGGTCTACTCTGACTATCTCTAAACAAACCGGAATTGAGTCTCGGAATTGAGTACACTTTGAAGAATTTGGTGTAATCGGTGTTACTCTCGGTTGAATTTCTGTTGTTTCATTTAAGTTCATATTTGTTTTCAGAGGCTTTTTGATGAAACCTTCGCAATCTAGTGGCATATACCCCGATCATGAAATAGATTTGACAGCACAGACAATTTCAGACATGCGGACAACATCAAACCAATGCATCATAACTCCAAGGTAATAGATATAGTAAAATCACTTAAATACTCAAATATTACATATAAAGTATATATCCATAAATTAAAACAAATATGGAATTCATCTGAATTTAGAACGTTTCTAGTAACATCAAGACTTCGTTTTTCATTTCTTTTTTAGCAATTACAAATACAATTATGCACTTAGTATGTCCACCTTTTTCGGTTTCTTGTTTGGATAGTGTTCAAATATTCGGGTTGTTTTGTTTGAATTGGTTTTTTTTTTTTTTATGTTTTTATAGTTTTGATTGAATTGGTTTTTAGGGGGGGGGGGGGGGGGGGTTCGTTTCTATTAGTTTCATTTATTTCTTAGGCAATGCAGTGCTATTATTCATTTCATTACAGGGATCATGAAAAAATAATTTCGGCCTCCTAATTATAGTGTAAATCTGCAGTTGTTTCATGTAGTTGATATACAAATTATCACAAACCTAAATGGATAAGATGAATGAATTAATAGTTGGTTGTTTAACGTCCATTGGCAACTGTTAGATGGATTATTAGGGGAGAACATTAATCATGATATAATTATGAACATTGGCAATCATACCACATCTTCTTTTTTATAAGAACATACATGCATGTGTAGATTTTCGTCTTAACTGTAAACGACAGTGTCCCCGGGCGTCAAAACCGAATTTAGACTTGTGTAAATTTCTGAAACATACATTTCATTATTTAACCAATGTAAAGTGTTCCGAATTCACTCCAGATTTCTGAATTTATTCTCATTATGAAATCAAGAAGAAAGAATCATCAAATGCTCAGGCAAAACAAATAATACCGTTTTGAGCTATAAAGCCACAGCGATCCTTAGGTTAGGATACACACAAGACCTCACGTACTACATTTTATTTTATATGCCACAAAACGTATCTAGCTTAGTTTAAATTAAAATAAAGAACAGAGAATAAAAAAGTTGCTAAAGAGAAAATACATATCCGTGTTAATTTTGCCTCAGTTTGTTTATTCAAGTTTGACATCCAACTTCTTAATCCGCAATCAACATTCACCCGACAA
This sequence comes from Mytilus californianus, assembly GCF_021869535.1. Lineage (NCBI taxonomy): Eukaryota > Metazoa > Mollusca > Bivalvia > Mytilida > Mytilidae > Mytilus > Mytilus californianus. The sequence goes on from NW_026262686.1 coordinate 1,415,142, forward strand.
CCTTGTATATTGTATATTCTTGATGAAATACCCTCATGTTCATGCATGAGACCACCAGGAACTGGGACAAATCTGATATCTTTCATGGTATTTATCAAAACCTCCTAAATGATTGAAAATATCTAAGTAGAATATGACTTTGCCAAATAAGCGTTCAGAATTTTAATCTAGCATAGTTCAACATTGGAGAAATGACTCAAGTTGAACGTTATTAAAAAGATGTCCAAAATATATATACATGCATATTGCGATTGGTGCTGCAGTGTATCAAAGGTGTGAGTTCAAATCCCGTTGAGAGACAAACATTTGTCAGCTTAAAGATCTAATTCTTACACTAATGGGTTTAATTTTCAGACTCAATCATAGACGTAAGTAAAGTTTTAACCCAAAATCGAGAACAAGAGATTTGATATTTGCTGTTTCAAATATATTGCAATTGAATAAAGATAAAGTTACATAATAGTAAACCCATTTCTATAACATCATGATACACATGTACAAGTAGATGAAAAAATGAGTATCTCGCAATTAAAAAAAAGTTTTCAAATCAGTTATGGTTATACAAGACTGTAAAGTCATCTTACAAAATGCACTAAAGACTGAATGAATATCATCCGATTTAGAATTAACACACGTTGAGTGCACATTACACGATTAAGAATGAATGAACGTTGAGCGCACTAAACACAATTGAGAATGAATGAACGTTGAACGCACTTAACACGATTAAGAATGAATGAACGTTGAGCGCACGTTGAATGGAAAACACACAGAATGATGAACAATGAGCGCACGCACGTTGAATGCACGATGAATGAACGATGCACGCACGCAGAACGGACGATGCACGATGAATGCACGGAAAATAGGTCAGTTTGAATTTTAGAAGGTCTGTATATATACATGTTTTATTCCACGAGTTTTCCGATGCAAGAATATTTTATTAAATTTCATATTGGTTTTTTTCCCGTTTAGCCTGAATGGAGAATTTAGAAATAAAGTAGGAAAATAGATTATAGCCTAGCGTGCTGTCGAAATATACCTTGTGCGCTAAATTGTAGAAAAGGGAATTTGGTCCTATAAAAATTACAAATACGAAAATGAAGAATTTTTTATAGTGGCGGGAATTTGTGTTCGATCTCTGTAAAAATACAAGGCACTCATTTTTGCTAATATTTCTTTAGTTTACATGTACAAATCATTGCAATTTATACTAGTAAAAGAATATATTGTTCATACAACCTTGACCATAACAGGTCTCATTAAATCATTCTCGTTGCTGCATAGTAAGCCGATAAAACGTTTTTTTGGTGTTTTTTTGTACTGATAAATGAAACAACTCCAAAATTGATAATTTCGTATCAAATAAAATGTTGTCCCGAATAAAAACTGAAACTCAATTTAATGAATAAAAAAAACCGAGTCTTGTTTCAATGCAGTACCCAAGTTTTCCAGATTCAATAATTACACTTACGATATTTCGAGGATCAGTTGGGGCATGATCATACTGAGGAATTGGTATAATGAAATTATCCCCCACAGCAAGTTCTGATTATTTCTGTTTCGTTTTCTTGGTTAGATATTCGGCTTGGATCTGTTGGCACGTTTGATTGGTGTTTTAACGTCAGCGTCATCCTGATTGTCACTGGGGCCAATTTCTATTGTACCATCACATTGTCACTGGGGCCAATTTCTATTATACTATAAGAATTGTCACTGGGGCCAATTTTTGTTATTCCATCAGAATTGTCACTGGGGCCAATTTATATTGTACTATCAGAATTAACTTGCATGCATGTATCAATTACATTTTACTTTTGTATTTTGTAAATAGGGTTTATTGTGTGGTCATTGAATAAAAATTCTATAGTGTGTATCAATGCTTGTTTATAACAAAATCCATACTATAATATATTGTACAAGTTATAAGTGAATTTTAGTCAAATTTTGTACAAATTGTTATTTGTACAAGCACTTTTTGTACAAATTACAATTTGTACAAAGTCAAAATACAAATTATAATTTGTACAATTTTTTTGTACATATTATAATTTGTACAAAATGATAACATATATATATATAGGTATAAGCGTTGTCTATTTTTATATGCCAAGACCACAGTGGCAACAATATCCTTTTAATGTAGAATTCTTTATAAAAAAACTATGCCGACAATGTTCAAGCATCATCGCATACAGGTTTGTTTTATAAGACAGCTGATTGGATAAAAGTGATACATTCCCACGCCTACATTAATCTGATGTCCAATCAAATGCCTTCAAAAACCTGTCAATAAAACAATTACTGCAAAAATTGATAAGTTAGAGATTTGATTGTGTATTCGATATTTGAAAAAAGTAAGAAAGCTTCTATTCGTTCAACATTAAATTGCGAAGAACGTGTCGTGTAACAACCCTCCTTCTTTCATGTTTACACCTTCTTATTTTAACACTTTCTTTTTCAACGGTGAAAATATAAAATATAACCGTACTGCAAGTTTCTGAATTTTGCAAGAATTCTATGTAGCAACGTGTGATTCACGGAATTGTCATATTTTCAAGGTTTAACAGACCTCTGAAAGAAGTTAGATCATACAAATTATTTTCACCAATCATGTGCAAAAAAAAAAAAAAACCACCGAATTTTATTTGCAAATTGGAAAAGATTAAGAATTGTTTTATATCCGTACTAAAAATCTTCCGTAATTATTTGAAATAAAACCAAAAAAAAATATGTTTCTCTCTGCCTGAATGCAATCGAAAACAAATTTTCATTTTATTCTTTATCTATAATTTGCAAAAGAGGAAAAATTATCAAATTATTAAAAGAAAGACTAACGATAATATTACCATTCAGGTAAATGAGTTTTCCATAAAGTAACTAATCCTTAATTCACAACCGTCAATGTACTTGAAAAACTCTGGATTCTTTTTTGATATTTACCTGATAGATAGATAAAAAAAAACCATATCTATCAGGAAGTTCGTTGGCAAAAATGAAATAATAAATGTGTTTTTTTTTGTAGACGAGTAGCAAATTGAAGTAGGAAATTTTGTTGAAAGAAAATTAAAATATATTCACATCTTTCTGAGTAAAGTGTCAAAAATGCAACAGTTTAATTGTATTAATAGTAACTGATGACTATTTTATAGATTAAAGGATTATAAGTCGAACACGACACTCGCACAATGTACATAATTTAAAACTGGTTTATTTTTTTCTCTATAGATTGCATTCCGAAGTGCACATGCTTGGCTAAGATAGTTGAATGTTCAGCGAACAATATTACATGATATGCAAATGATATCGATCGAAAGCAACAGAGACAGATTTAAGTTTTGAAATCAGAGCATTCCTTAAATTAAACATTTGAAACAGATTTTTTAAGCACCAGCATGCATATTATGATTATATAAATATAAAATTGAGAATGACTGATGTACTTATTATTCTATCTAACTATTAGCATTGGTAGTCTCGGCAGTTTTCTCTCCCTGAGTGCGGGAGGTCCTTTTTAACGGACAGCGGAAAGAAAGTCACAGGACAGAAAGTTACAAATTTGATAGGACAAAAAGTCACATATAATTTGTTGACAATTGATTGATTATATAAGAGACAAATCTTGAAATAATTACTTTTTATTACATATTTTCTTTTTACAGTTTGGGAAATTGTTCATCTGCCTTGATAAATGAAGATTTATTAAATTTTAATCATTAGAAGAATATGTTTTTTGAAGCACCATGAAGCCGTTTAGGCACCAAGCCATTTGACATTTTGTTTTTGAAATGAGAAGTAACACGGGTGCTATATAAAACAAATCTGCTACGAAACAGAAATATAAACCGTAAACTAGATGTATAATTATGTACATTTTCTTTCTAATAATTGTTTCATAACTTATTCTATGTTATATTTTTCTATAATATAGTTTATTCTTTTTTTTTAGTTCTTGTTAAAAAAGACTTGATGCTTAAAAAGGTCAGAGAAGTATCAAAATCGGGTTTTATAGGTACCTATACTAAATATAAACTGTTACCTAGATTTTTGAAATATGCTTGCATTCTTGTTGCATTTATTTTGAAATAATGTTGTATAATTTGTAAATGTAATAATTTTATCCGGTGTATCCTTATATATGATAAAACATGGCAACATATTTCACATAACTTTCATGGATAAAACAGTCACAGCGTTGCACGGGTATTTATAATTATTAAGATAGTGTTTGACAGTCCGTTTCGGTTGAATGCTCAGATAATCCGTATATTAAAATGTAAATAACTTTCACCAAACATCTGTCATCTGTCAAAAATTAGAAAAATATAAAGTAAATAAGATACTCAGAATATATTTTCCTTGACTAATTTTATATGGGTAAGAACAATTATTTTAAATCACAGACGAAAATGTGTTTAAGAACATTTTTTATATTTATTACTAATCATTATATCTTTACAGACGGAACGAATAAATACTAAATTACTTAATGCAAAAAAGCACGACTGCAAAGTTTTTATGACTTGCACACTTTTCCGGTTACACCAATTATTCTTTTCTTATATAACCAATTAAATATTTACGTGAAATAACATCGGAAAAAAATGAATTGCAACTTTGCAAACGTTATTTAATTAATAGACATACAACATAACATTAAAAGACCACAAAAGAATACCCTCCATTCTTTTCCGATTTTATTCATGAAAGGGAAGCAACCCCTAATAAACACAGAGAAAGTGTCGCCCGTTTTGCATCCGAATATTTAAAATCTTAACACGACTAAACACGATCTTACAAAGTCTAAACAGCATTTTTACCTTTAGTCTGATTTGATCTGAACATGGTCTGATCAAGTCTTAATCGGATGCAAGAACAATCTGTCTTGTTTATCTCTAAATGACTGAACGGACTTAACACGGTATATCGTGACAGCGTCTGAAAGTCTGAAAAAGTCTTGACGTTTTTCTCTAGCAGTAAATCCAGTCGATTAAGACTTGATCAGACCAAAATGACCGTTTCAGACTCAAATACTGCTACTAGTGCCTGCACCTATATATCCCATTTTTTTTTCGTTTGATAAACAAAATCTTAAGATTTCTGTGTTTTGTGTATACGACTTTTTCTTTTAGCCAATGCTGTCTTTCTTTGATTTTGGGTTTTAATTGCCCTTTTTCCATCTTCTTCCTCTTTGTACCTAGGATAGGGGTTTTACAGAAAGTTCTATTGCATGACAAGGAACGTTAATTGATCTATTATATTAAAGAGAATAGATACTTTTTTTCTATTTTAAATAATTCATGTGGGCTTGAATTGATAATAATGTACCATGAGCTAGCGCTTGATAGTGTTATAGGTATATTAAATGGTTATATTATAACGCTATCATTTAATGACGTCATCAACAACGATTTTGACCTCGGTCAAATAACTCACAAAAAGCATGCTACCTGAGAAATTGCAGAAACAAATCATGATGTTCTCGATCATCTTACATATATACTATATTCGAACTTTATTACGAGTGAGTAGTCAAAGCGTTTGAAGAACATCATATTAGAATATTATTTTTCTTTTATTGATTGTTGCTCAACGTCATTTGGAAAATATGGCATCCCATTTTAGGTTAAAAATTGCAAATAACATCATAATTTACCCTGCTTTCTGCTCTTTTGACAGTGCGAGTCAGATGTTTAACATATCAACTCACCCGATAACAGGTCGCAGGAAAACATGTCGTCATTGCGTATATATGTTTGAAAAAAGTAAAATCACAAAAATACTGAACTCCGAGGAAAATTCTAAACGGAAAGTGCCTAATCAAATGGCAAAATCAAATGACAACACATCAAACGAATGGACAACAACTGTCATATTCCTGACTTGGTACAGGCATTTTCAAAGGTAGAAAATGGTGGATTGAACCTGGTTTTATAGCGCTAAACCTCTCACTTGTATGACAGTCGCATCAAATTCCATTATACTTACATATAGTGAGCCAATCAGACGAAAAAACAGATAATTAAAAAAAAGTTAACAAACGGGAAGCTTAATGTGGTCATGACATCGTATCTATGATATATCACATTTTACGTCAGCGAATTTCCGTGAGACCACTGAGGCTGCAAAAGTGGAGAAATTATTTATTTAAGACGATTTTTCCTATGGGAAATGGTGGTATAAAGTGTTGATACCATTACACCAGTAAATACTTTCACAGTAATCAGGAGGACCTTCTTTCGCTTCGGACAGAATTTTTGTCAACCTAATGGACAGTTCCTTTGTACAAAATGCAGATGAGCTAGAAATGTAGCGGTTTTTGTCCGGCATTTTGTGAAGCTTAGGTATCTATAATACAAAACAAAATAAGTCTTCAGATTTGCTGTTTAATGTAATGTTCATTGAAGCCATTAAAGACTTATGATTCGCCAGAATTTCATCCTTGTGAAATGATATGTTTTTGTATGTGGAATTACCTGAGTGGTAATTTATTCCTTAGTCTTTTACAAGACGCTCGTAGTAGTACCATTTACATACAATAAACATATAATTTGAAGTTTTGTCAGCCGGAACAACAACGATTTCATCGTGAAGAGATGATATTCATTTCACAGCTTCTTTGGTCGATCAATTTCACAGTTTTTTTAACTTTTTGATTCAATGTTTTATCAGAGACTTGATGGCTTTAACCCCTTCTGACAAGGTGGCAAGTTAAACTTCTTCTCGTTTAGCCTATGCTCTGACGTAGTCCTCAATGACATCCATAATTATTTTGAAGATACAGTTCCTATTGATGTGTTCGAGTTCTCTGAACTTAGGACCATGCTATATCACCTTTCGGAGATGTTTATGTTGATTTATGTTTAGATCCCCGGTAATGACATGGTCAGAGAGGCTGTAGATATAAGGGAGCAACCATTTAACTTCAAGTGGGGTTATGGTTTTTTTTTCTTAGTCAGAATTTTTTTTAGTTTTTCGACGCGATCAATCAGATTATTTTTTTCAAAATTTAACACTATAAGGTATGGGGGGAATTTGCATTCAGAATATTTTTTTTTGTCATCTGCTTGACCAGAATACTTTTTTTCATCAATTTGGGGATCAGAATATAGTTGTATACTTTATGTGTAATGGTTTTGGTTTAACTGTATGATACAATAGGAACAGACTGATTTTGAAAATAAAGTTGGATTTTAGATGTTACCTCTTTGCTGATGTTGGTATCATCGATTCTTTTATTAGACAACTAAAGTAGAATGAACTTCCTTTATTCATCATGTAATTATCCCGATCTTACTGATTTAAAAAGAAGGAAAAGAGTTACACCACTAATTATACTAACCTGTCTGTATTTGGAGAAAATGCATAAGTGCATTCCGTGTCAAGTGTAAACTTCGAGTATTCTGATACCAAAAATCTGTGTCATGTTTTATGTGATTTGTGCCAATCTAATTAATCAGACCGTTTTCAACTGATTTTAAACAATGTATTCTTATATCTTATATTGTGCTGTTTACAATTGACCCAAGTTAAGTGAAGTTAAAAACTCTCAAACATGTTGACCAGGTCTGATATGGTGGTGTTACTTCTAACAAAGTCTATCCGAATTATTTTTGCAAAGAATTCTGCTAGAGCCAATGATAGGGACCGTCTTAGACTTGCAGTGAGGTGAGTGTTTTTCACAATTCAGGAACCTTTTTATCAGTTGTTTTCGTTGGCTGGTGTTTATCATATTTGTTTTTCGTTTATTGCTTTGCCGTTAATCAGGTCGTTAATTTTTCTTTCAAATTGTTTAACATTTTGTCATAATGGGCACTTTTATACTGTATTACTTTACGACAAGGATTTGTTATTTGTTCCAGACCATAAAATGACCCATTTGTTGTTTAATTCCACGTCATTGGAACTCTGGTGGATATTTGAATCATCAGCAATCTTCTCATCCTCTATTTTTTATATAAAAGAATAGCCAAATCCAATTTGGTCTGATGGATTTTGTGTCTTAGTTTGATGATTCTTTAGACATATCAATAGAGAATACATGTATTTGTTTTTTTTTTTTTTTTGGATGGTTTCGTATGAATTTTCAAACCTAAGTGTGTACCTAAGTATCAGGATATTTTCTTTATTCTATGATTATAACTATTATTTTTTGATATTTGTGTTGATTTATTGTGGTTTTCAATAATTATACAGGTTGTCGCATAATCTGAAAGGTCTTCTTTGACTCAAGGGAAAGAATAAGATAAACGTTTTGATATTTAATTGCTATATACATGCTATAAAAAGATGATGATGATGATGGATGGATGCTTTACTTCCAGCGGCAAAGTAATACGATATTCAGGACAAGAATATGTTAATGTAGTTTGAACACTTACACTGCTTTGTACTATACCAACAAACTGAGCCGCATTTTTCACGTGCTAGTTCACAAGGTAACAGTCCACAGAAAGACATGTCACCTTACACCTTACTCGATGCGAACATGCTACCGAGAGACCACCGAGGCGGTTCTAAATGAAGAAAACACGAGAGGCAATCAGATAACATGGATATTTTCGGTGTATGATATAATTCTTTGTACTGGTTGTGATATCCGACAATGATAGACTGTTTATCACCAAGGGTACCATTAGCGCAGTAGGAAGTGCTTCTAAAATAATTGTTTCCTTTGTGATACACGATGGACTTTCCGCTTTGAAATCTACAATCCTATACAAACTGAGAAAGGACAAAAGTGAAGTCAAACCTGCACATAGATATTCAGATATATATGAGGGAAATATAATCTTAAAATGATAGCAAATTTTTACATCAAACAATTATCGGGGTATCTTTCAATATAATTTGGAAAACTGTTAAGAGTTGCCTAAAATGTACACGAAACGACTGCGAAATGTTTCTAAAATGAAACGCACCAGTGTTACATCAGTATGAACATCCCCATGCATTTGCCTTTCAAAACATAAAAAATGATGAGAGAAATAATTAAAAAATCACTACCACATTTTTTTTGGTTTTCACTCAAACATGTAGAAATTTACAAAACAGACAATAGACAACAATGATAAAATAAAAGCAGCTACTGCTGACAATTATTGGATGAGCATTCTTTTAAGTGGCAATGTTGGTATCTTTCAAATTGAGCTACTAAAATTACTTATACACTCTGCTGAGCTTTCCTGATGAAGTGATTACTACGTTACGTGAGAGGTTTAGCTAGCTATAAAACCAGGTTCAATCCACCATTTTCTACATAAGAAAATGCCTGTACCAAGTAAGGAATATGACAGTTGTTATCCATTCGTTTGAGCTTTTGATTTTGCCATTTGATTAGGAACTTCCCGTTTTGAATTTTCCTCGAATTCAGTATTTTTGCGATTTTACTTTTAACGTTATAGGTATTGATGACAAGAGAACTTTCCCGTTCACATTGTTCAGTTTTCTAAGTACAAATTTCCATATGATTTCTGTATGTTTCATTTTAATCAAATGTAAAATTGAGAATGGAAATTGGGAGTATGTCAAAGAGACAACAACCCGACCAAAGAGCAGTAAACAGCCGAAGGCCTTTCTTCAAACGAACTTAATTGGGGAAATATCAACATTTTAGAAAAACCCTGTTTTGTATTCGACCTGTATATTAGCAGTGATAAAAAATTATACGTATGTTAGTCGTAGAGTTTTCTAAAGGGAAACTTATATAGTTCGTTTCTTTGTATGTTGCATTGTCGTTTGTTTTTTTGTTGCACTTCAGTGTTTCTGTTGTTTCGTTGTTTTCCTCTTATAGTTGATGTGTGTCCCTCGGTTTTAGTTTGTAATCCGGATTTGTTTTCTCTCAATCGATTTATGACTTTTGAACAGCGGTATACTACTGTTGCCTTTATTTATAAGAATTTTTATTCGATACTTTTGCTGGAAGTTACAGAAAAAAGAACAACACAGTTTCATTTTTGTAAGCCACAAGATTTTAAAATTACCATGAATAAGTGTAAAGTTATACAAATAAAACACTAGACAGAAAACTGATAAACATAATAATTGAGGTTATGTCAATAGCCGAATTTTAAAAGGGATTTGTTTAAGGAAGTTTTTATCAATTATCTACCCGAGAGATCGTATTACTTTAAATGCAGTAGAGCGATATTTACAATAATGTGCACATACGATTGAGCACATATAAACTTTTCGGCTGTAGTGTTAACTTTATGGAAATCCTTCGACAGAGTAAATTTGTAAAATGATTGTTTAGGTGAGATGAAAAAATAGATTAAGTTAATGATACTTCATACAGGATAAAAAGGTGAGTGCTGTAATTTACGTTGATATTTCCTTAGAGGGATTAGTATTTATATTGACTTTCACTACATGGCTTTATGACGTGTAAAACTCAAATCTTATTAAAACAGTATTTGTATTTCAAGAGTAAATGTGTGTTTAAAACACAAAATGTGTACAATATTTGTGTTGGACGATTAAGATACCTGGAACATATAAATAAGTGAACTATAGTCACCATATTTTGTTTGAAATGACTGTGCTATTTGTATAAATAAAATGACGACATTTTGCATGGTCAATCTTTAATTCAAAATTTGTTTTTTTCCAATTCAATGGTTCAAAAATTCTAAAATAAGTACATGTGTATAACAAAATACCGAATTCCATCACTTGGCAAGACATTTTCAAATGAAAATTGTAAGTTAAACATAGTTTTATAGCAAACTAAACCTCCCATATGTATGATAGGTGCAACTGTTATTAAGTCATTAAAACAAGTTGAAAAGAGGTCATATAAGGATTTAACAATACAGGTAAATATAAAACACACTATTGTGATGATTTAAATTTAAAATGTGATTCAATGCCATATACATTTAAAAACTTTAAATTGCACCCTATTTTCGTGGAAATCTGAAAATCTTTACCAATAAAGATTACCGGTATATATAACTTTGAACCGAAAAATTAGGAATCCAAGGTGTTGACTTACATCATTCATTAAAGAGGTGATTTTAGAAAACCACTTAAAAATCTATCCATTGGTATTAACAACTGGATACATAATCTTCACAAAATTTCTCTTAAAAATAATATATAGCCGGGTGGTCAAAATTTTAGACTTAACGCCTTTCTTAATTTCTGTCAATTCTTTCTAAGATTGCGTTCAGAAATAGTAAGATAAGGTATATTTAATCAGCGATGTAAATTAGATGTCGATTTTTTAAAGTTCTAATGATTTGTATTGAAATCTTTAATTGAAATCTTTTAATTTTACTGTAATGACAGACCTTTTTTACATTACTATTTCATTATCTGAACTGAAAGATCGACTTGGACAGATGATTTGTTTAGTCTTTGTACAAATATGGGAATCGTAGACACAAATTACTGTGGATACAAATTTTCGTGGATTTCGTGAGTACAGGAGAACCTCGAATTTAAATGTTCAATGAATATATAACAAATTTTCTAAAGGAATGTATGCAAACTTTGTCAAAACAACGAAATGAATATCGACGAAAATGCAAGTTTTGCTCAATCCACAAACATTTGTACCCACGAAAATAGAATCCACAGTATTTTATTGAACTGACTACTTAGTTGGTGTTACCATTGTGGACTTAACGTTCACCAGCAGAGGTATTGACCTAGTGGTAATAAGATAGGATGAACTGACTACTTAACTGGTATTACCATCGTGGACTTAACGTTCACCAGCAGAGGTATTGACCTAGTGGTAGTAAGATAGGATGAACTGACTACTTAACTGGTATTACCATCGTGGACTTAACGTTCACCAGCAGAGGTATTGACCTAGTGGTAGTAAGATAGGATGAACTGACTACTTAGTTGGTATTACCATCGTGGATTTAACGTTCACCAGCAGAGGTATTGACCTAGTGGTAGTAAGATAGGATGAACTGACTACTTAACTGGTATTACCATCGTGGACTTAACGTTCACCAGCAGAGGTATTGACCTAGTGGTAGTAAGATAGGATGAACTGACTACTTAGTTGGTATTACCATCGTGGATTTAACGTTCACCAGCAGAGGTATTGACCTAGTGGTAGTAAGATAGGATGAACTGACTACTTAGTTGGTATTACCATCGTGGACTTAACGTTCACCAGCAGAGGTATTGACCTAGTGGTAGTAAGATAGGATGAACTGACTACTTAGTTGGTATTACCATCGTGGACTTAACGTTCACACGCAGAGGTATTGACCTAGTTGTAGTAAAATTATAAACGGTACCAATTATACCACACCAACTGCGGGGGTAAATTAAACTACTGTTTCAATTTAACCTTTTGTCATAATGGGCCCTTTTATAGCTGCATGACTATATGGTAAGGATTTGTTATTTGTTCAAGACCGTATGATGACCCATAGTTGCTTAAATCCATGCAATTGGAACTCTGGGGTGGATATTTGTCTCATTAGCAATTTTGTCATCCTCTTTTTTTATATAAAAGAATAGCCAAATCTAATTTGGTCTGATGGATTTTGTGCCTTAGTTTGATGATATTTGGACTTATCCATAGATATATTTGCTTATTTGTTTTTGTGTGGTTATTTGAAAATTTTTATAAACTAAGTTTGTATCTAAGTATCTGGATACTTTCATTATTCTATGATTATAACTATTATTATTTGATATTTGTGTTGTTTTGTTTTGGTTTTGAATGATTATAATTGTTAGACCATAAATTTAAAGGTCTTCTTTGACACAAGGGTAATAATAAGATAAACGTGTTAATCTATTTTAGCTATATAAATAGAAAACGAGAGACACACAAATTACATTGGTATATTCCGCGTATAATATAAAGATTTAGACTGCCAGTGCTATCCAATGATGATAGACTGTTGATCACCAAGAGTATCATTATTTCAGTAGACAGTGTTTCTAAACCAATTGTCTCCTCAGTGATGCACGAGGGAAAAAAGATTTTGAAATCCACAATTTTATACAAACTTTGAAGACCTGATAAATAAAAAAAAGGACCAACAGAGAATTCAAACCTGCTCATAGATATTAAGATATAATCCTTAATGCAAAATGATCGCAAATTTTTATATCCAACAATAATCGGGGCATCTTTCAATATAATTTTGAAAACTGGAAAGAGTTGCTCAGATGTACACAGAACAACGGAGAAATGTTTCGACAATAAAACGCACCAGTGTTACATCAGAATAAAAATATCCAAACCTTTTTTTTCAAAACATAAAACAGGATGAAAGAAATAAAAATCACTACCATAAATTTTTTTGTTTTCACTCAAACATGTAGAAATAAACAAAACAGGCAATAGACAATAATGATACAATGAAAGCATATACTGCTGACAATTATTGGAGGAGCATTCTTTTAGAATGGCAACATTGGTATCTTTCAAATTGAGCTACTAAAATTACTTATACACTCTGCTGAGCTTTCCTGATGAATGTATTCAAGTACAGTACTTACTACGTTACTTTATAGGTATTGATGACGGGAGACCTTTCCCATTCACATTCTTCAGTTTTTCTAATTACAAATTTTCCATATTATGATATCTGTATGTTTCATTTTAAGCAAATACCCTTCGTAAATATCAGCATTTAAGAAAAACCCTGTTTTGTATTCGAAATGTTTAAGTGAATTTGATTGAGCTAAGCTATGATCAACAGTTATATCGTATCAAATTATAAGCCTGGTACCTTTGATTACTATTTACACCACTGGGTCGATGCCACTGCTGGTGGACGTTTCGTTCCCGAGGGTATCACCAGCCCAGTAGTCAGGACTTCGGTGTTGACATGAATATCAATTATAATGTCTTTTTTTTTTATAAATTTACTGTTTGCAAAAGTAGGTATTATTCGAAATACTAAGGATTTTCTTATCCCAGGCATAGATTAGCTTAGCCGTATTTGACACAACTTTTTGGAATTTTGGGTCCTCAATGCTCTTAAACTTTAAACTTGTTTGGCTTTCTAACTATTTTGATCTGAGCGTCACTGATGAGTCTTATGTAGACGAAACACGCGTCAGGCGTATCAAATTATGAGCCTGGTACCTAAAGGGAAAATTATAAGAAATGTTTATTCGATACTTTTGCAAATTTTAAGTCTATATCTCTGAATTGCTGGAAGTTACAGTAAAACAACAACACAGTTTGGTTTTTGTAAGCCAAAAGTTTTTAAAATGTTCATGAATAAGTGTAAAGTTCTATAGGTACTGCTATTTTTATACAAATAAAACACTAGACAGAAAATTTATCAACATAACTGTGGTTATGTAAATAGACGAACTTTAAAAGTCGTTTGCTTAAGGAAGTTTATATCAACTATCTACCCGAGAGATCGTATTACTTTAAATGCAATAGAGCTAATATTACAATATATGTTTAGGCTTATTTGATGTTTAGGCTTTCTTATTACGTATGCACAAACGATTTAGCCCAAATAAACTTTTCGGCTGTAGTGTTGACTTTATGGAAGTCCGTCGACAAACTAAATATGTAGAATGATTGTTAGGTGGGATGAATAAATAGATTTGGTTAATGATAAACAGGATAAACAGGTGAGTGCTGTAAATTACGTTGATATTTCCTTAGAGGGATTAGTATTCATATTGACCTTTAACTCCATAGCCAGTATGACGTGTAAAACTCATATCGGACTAAAACAATATTTGTATTTCAACAGTAAAAGAGTAAATGATTGTTTAAAAAACAAAATGTGTAAAATATTTTTGTCAGACGATTAAGATACCTGGAACATATAAATAATTGCACTATGGTCACCATGTTTGATTTGAAATGTCTGTGCTATTCTTATATATAAAATGACGACATATTGCATAATCGATCTTTAATTCAAAATATGTTTTTTTTTTCTAATTCAATGGTTCAACAATTCTAAAAGAAAGTTATAATGTGAAAAAGGTAAATTTGTATAACAATATACCGAACTCCAAGGCAAATTCAAAAAGGAGAAAGATCATTAAAGCTGACAATTCAAACATTATCAACCAACGAAACAAGGGAAAACAAATGCCATATTCCTGACTAGGTACAGACATTTTCCGATGAAAATGGTACGTTAAACATAGTTTTATAGCAAGCTAAACCACCCACATGTATGACAGGTGTAACTGTTATTAAGTTATAAAAGAGTTGAAAAGAGGTCATGTAAGTATAAGGGCAACAGCAGTATACAGATGTTCAAAAGTCATAAATCGATTGAGCGAAAACAAATCCGGGTTACAAACTAAAACTGAGGAAAACACATCAAGTATCTAACAATACAGGTAAATATGAAACACACTATTGTAATGATTAAATTTGTGTCATTCAATGCCATACATGTACATTTTTAAAAATTTAAATCGCACCCTATTTTCGTGGAAATCTGAAAATCTTTACCGATAAAGATTACCGGTATATATAACTTTGAACCGAAAAATTCCCAGATATTGCCTTACATCATTCATTACAGAGGTGATTTTAGAAAATCACTTATCCTTTTATTTATTGGTATTAACAACTGGATACATAATCTTCACAAAATTTCTTATGAAAAAGATATGTAGCCGGGTGGTCAAAATGTTTGACTGAACGTCTTTCTTGCTTTCTTTCCACAATTCTTTCTAAGATTGCGTAAATAAGTACTGGGATGCAAATCTTCTCACCGACTTTGGTTTGTTCTCATATGAAACGTAATTCATGCAGATTATTCGCAAAGACAAAGAAAAAAATATCTGGCAAGGTTCTTTGATTTTATTTTCAGAAACATTGAACATGTCGTGTCATTCAATAACCCACATTTCAGCGAGTGCTGGCATCTCATAAATACCAGTGAACCTTAGATAAAGGAACCTACCGAAACTCTCTTCATATCTTGATCTTGTCCTCGATATTGACACATATGGACGACTTCAAAACAGACCCAATTAGACGCATGATAATTCAAATTTTTCAATTATCATCCTGTGCACTGTTGTATGGCGTTTACACATCTCAATTTATACATTTTCACACTATACGGACCTTATTGACTTTATTAACATGCATGTGCTCCTCAACTGTTCAAATAACATTAGTGGCACCAAGTTTATTACACCATATGCGCATTTTGACAATTAATGTCTCTTAAGTGATGCTCGAGGCTAAAATATTTAAAAATTCAAATTCTAATACACCTGTTGAAGAGCTGATTAAACCAGAAAGGACATTAAGTATAGCCATTTTATAACACACCTGTTGAAGAGCTGATTAAACCAGAAAGAACATTAAAAGAGGGGCGAAAGATACCAGAGGGACAGTCAAACTCATAGATAGAAATTAAACTGACAACGCCATGGCTAAAAAAGAAAAAGACAAACAGACAAATAATAGTACACAAGACACAACATAGAAAACTAATGACTAAGCAACACGAACCCCACCAAAAACTGGGAGTAATCTCAGGTGCTATTAAGTACAGCCATTTTATAACACACCTGTTGAAGAGCTGATTAAATTAAAAAGGACATTAAGTATAGCCAAATTATAATACACCTGATGAAGAGCTTATTAAACCAGAAAGAACATTAAGTATAGCAGAAGTTGGACAACAAGATATCAGAGCGTTACACGAGGGAGATATAAATTCCATAATTTCAAAACTTTGTATCGGAAAATTCAAATTAAACAATTTCCGTATTATTATGTATTAAGTACTGACTTCTTATAATCCTGCTACCTTTGATAACTATTCTTGCCTGGGGATTTCCTCAGTGACTAACAACCTACCAGCAGAGGTATCGCTCAAGTTGTAGTAACAATATAGTAATAACATGAATAGTATTTACGGTACCTATTTAACTACACCAGATGTGCATTCTGACAAGTAATGTCTCCTTGTTAATTTTCTAGTCAAAAATATTTAAAAATCCAAATTAAATCAAGAATGTTGAAGAACTGATCAATCAATGGCACCCTAAAGTATAGCCAAAACCTTACAAGATATCATAGCTTATGACAAAGACCAACTGAAATCGACCTTACATACGATTTACGGTCACCATCGCGAATTGGTCGACCGATAAGATGTGTCTCGGTCGCCAGCGCGGTCTTTATAAATGAGTATGAATTCGAATGACATGTGATGCATTCACTTAATCCACCAATTTTGCGAGCCTGCGACTTTTGTCGCAAAAGCGAGACATAGCGATCCTACATTCCGATGGCGTCGTCCACAAATATTCACTCTGTGGTTAAAGTATTTAAATTTTAATAACTTTCGTAAACTATCCTGGATTTCTACCAAACTTGGACAGAAGCTTGTTTATGATCATACGATAGTATCCAGAAGTAAATTTTGTAAAAAAAATCCTGTTTATTCGTATTTATCTCATACATGGACTTAGTTCTTCTGCCAGTTAACATTGAATTCACTCTGCTGTTAAAGTTTTTCAAATTTTAATAATTTTCTTAAACTATCCTGGATTTGTACCATACTTGGACAGAAGCTTGTTTATGATCATAAGATAGTATTCAAAAGTAAATTTTGTTGAAAAAAATCCTGTTTATCCGTATTTTACTTATAAATGGACTTAGTTTTTCTGTCAGTTAACATAACATTCACTCTGTGGTTAAAGTTTTCAAAATTTTAATAACTTTCTTAAACTATCCTGGATTTGTACCAAACTTGGACAGAAGCTTGTTTATGATCAAAAGCTAGTATCTAGAAGGAAATTGTGTAAAATAAAAAATCCTGTTTTTCCGTATATTACTTATAAATGGACTTAGTTTTTCTTCCCGTTAACAATACATACAGTCTGCAGTTAAAGTTTTTAAAACATTTATTAGATTCATAAACCATCCTAGATTCTTACCAAACTTATATTCAAAAGATAGTATCTAGAGGAAAATTTTTGATAATTATTTCCCCATTATTGTTGAGCCTGCGAATAACAGCAAAAATAGACGAGACACTGGGTTCCGCGGAACCCTTACAAATTTTTTACACAAGAATGGCCTGGTTTAATCCACCATTGTCTACATAAGAAAATGCCTGTACCAAGTCAGGGATATGAGTGTTGTTGTCCATTCGTTTGATGTATTTGAGATTTTGATTTTACCATTTGATTAAGGACTTTCCGTTTTGAATTTTCTTCGGAGTTCAGTATTTTTGTGATTTTTCTCTTTTTTAAAGCAGAAGACGCTTACCTTCTGAACATGCTCAGTCGTACCCTTTTTGGAGATCATGCGAATTCTTTAGTTTTTACATGGAATCTTTATTTGTTTGCGTTCTATCGTCGTAATCGATCGATCTATTTATTTTTGATATGAACATCGGTTAACTACAAAATGTACTTAATTGAGGCTTACAAAAAAGTTGTTATTTTTCTGGTATTGACCTAAATTTGTTAAAATTCTACAGCTTAAAAAGCTACAGCATCATAGTTAAGAAAATATTAGCACAAAAATAAATCATTGCACGAAAGATCACTTTCTTATTATATTTGATAAATAAAGATAACGGGAAGTCTTCCAGCTGCATTGTTTTCTAGCTACATTTTACAATTTACAAAACATCTTAAGCATGACAAGATTATTGTATAGCCGAGACTTAATCGAGGTTTCAGCCAAGTTTTTTTATCTAAAAAAACAATTTAATAAAACAATATCTGTATCCGATGAACTGACTACTTAGCTGGTATTACCATCGGGGATATAAAGCAGAGTAAATATATAAACGATACACATTTTACTATACCAACTGCGAAAGTAAACGAATATCTTTCCAGTTATTGTCTTGGATAAATATTTTATGAAATTCCACATTTGAATACAAACATTGAAAAGATGATTTAACAAAACAGGATCTGGACAAATGCAAAAATCGGATATTAAGGTATAATGATGTTGTCTGTTATTTTTACCATGTGTAGATATATGGTTTTCTTAAGTAATTATATATAAATATGACAAACTCCTTAATAACTCAAACGTGCGATATCATAATAAGACGCGTTTTATGGGAAGAATTAAAAAAAAAACTTTATTATACAACAAGTGTGGACACAGATCAGTGTGGATAGTATGTTTAGATGTTTGACAGTGTTTTCTGACAAAAGGAGTTCTCTGTTTTTTCCCATGGGGTTCTATATTAAACTGTGTTGCACAATGACAGCCATCCTTAGCCAAACACTAAACATTAGCAGTGTTGTTTATTCAATATTTAGTTTTAATGTTCAAGACTGTCATGGAGGAGACACCTATTGCATTGATTTCCAAGTGCTTATAATAAAATAAGATTCCAAATCTACGACCAATTAAATACCCCCTTAATAGACGGCTATTTGTTATTTTTAAATCAATGTCCATAAAGTATTGGCTTCTTTAATTGACATCCTTTTTACAGACTAGCCGCAATGAGATCACAGTTTTCTGGTAGGTTTCTAAAACTCAAAAAATTTTAAAAGATATATTTTTAATCTTGCAAATACAAATAATAATAACTCTTTTCTATAATTCGCTGGATTTTTTTTAATTTTGTCTATTGTTCGAGACTGTATTTTGACCTCTAGATGTCTTTCAATACATTCAGTTTGGCGTTGGGTTGATGTCCGATTGATGTACATGTAATATCGACGTGGGATTTATTTATATAAGTAACAACTATTCGCCAAAGTTCAAATAAAGTGGATGTAAGCAATTATAGGCAACCATACGGCCTTCAAAAATGAGAAAACCCCATACTGTATAGTCGACTGTAAAAGAGCCAAAAATGTTTATATTGCGATACAGTTTATATTGATATGATTTATTCAAAAAGCTTTCATGACATCATAATTATTTGCATTTGTTCTGTTAATTGGTATAAGGACTGGAATGAGATCAAATAGTTATAGTTCTGCTCAACAGTTTTATGGTAAATCAGTTGTAGTAGGTTGTTTGAAGTTTGCAGCATATTTAACTTTATACATCGTTTTTAGGTCTGCAATCGATATAAAAATCAGAATATGTGGTATGATTGCCAATGAGAAATATGCACAGAAACTCAAATGACAAAGCAACTATAGGCAACTATACAGCCTTCAAAAATGAGGAAAACCCTTGTCGGCTGCAAACAGTCCCGACATGAAAAGTATGCAACAATTCAATTGAGATAAGTTATGGCCTAATTTACAACTAAGCAATAATTTGCGAACACCCCCCCCCCCCCCCCCCCAAACAAAAAATATGAGGGATATCCCTTATGTTGCTGTTGTAAAAAATGAAAATAGAAAATGTAGCCTTTTTAACTTATAAAGGGGGAGGGGGGTTCATTATATTCGGAACAACTTTTCTAAAGGATTGATCCACTTATTTTCAATAAATAATAAAGATTATAGTCCATCTGGGAACAGTATAACTATATTATATATACATTCCAAATTGTGGATTAACTCGACATCAAGTGTTGATAATTAATGTTCTACTCGAATGACTGTATTGGTAGGAGATCAAATTAAAAGACAGTCAATAAATTACATTGCAAAATCAATTTAATTGTCGCAATGGTGATTCATTCCAATGGAAGCGCACACCAAACAGTGACAGGAAAGTCAACCTAATGTCACTTAGTGGTAGAAGTAGAAGTAGAAGAAGGAAGTCTTTCTTTCCGCGTAAATGTCATGTGTAAAACGGGATATACCATTTTCAGGGCTATACTTCTTTAATATTTAGGTCATTTTGAATCAGCAAAATACCAAGAAAGCGTTAACTAAATATAATGTTTCTGTGTTAAGGAAGTTCATCAGGAAATTAAGTTGTTTTCGCAAAAAAAAAAAAGAAAAAAAAAAAAAAAACACGAAGTAACATACATCAATAACTCGACTCTGAATGTAAACAACCCCTAAAAATATATTGGTATATGGAATCGTCCATACCGATTTTTATAAAGGTGAAAGACGTAGAATTCGAGAAATAGAATTCGCAAAATGTACACTGATTCTGTTGATTTTGCCAGTTGAATGGACTGGAATTAGAATAAATGTATATACATAAAGGTCTATTTAACAGTTGTAGTGTAAATCAGGTGTATTTGTTGGTTGAAATATGATGGGATATGCTGTACATCTACTTAAGTTCTGACTATACTAGTGACTTAATGTGTACAAAACTGACGTCAAATTATGTACTATAGAAGAAGAAACAAATGATATCACATTAAATCCTATCACATTACATCCAAAAACAATTTACATCACATTACAATAATCCAAATTCAATTATATGACGATGTCAGTGGAAGTAGTTCCCGCGCAAATGTCATGTGTTAAACGGGATAGACCAAACAGAGTTTTAGGTCTATGTTGTCATTCACATTCCGATCAATTTACACATTTAAATAAAATATATATGTTAACCGCCTCCGGTTGCGGGATTTACTCGCTGTGTTGCAGACCCATTGGTGACCGTCGGCTGGTTTCTGCTGTTTGGTCGGGTTGTTGTCTCTTTGACACATTTCCCATTTCCATTCTCAATTTTAACTACATTTATTTTGGTTTTGAATTTAGTTACCTTATCAGAAAAATGATTTAGTTCTCGCAGAGATCGCTAAATAATATACATTAACTCGACACTGAATCTAAAAAATCCTAAAACATAATGGTATATGGAATCGTCCAAACAGATTTCCTAATATTGATAAAGGTGAAATACGTAGAATCAGAATTGTGCACACAAAAATAAGATCAGAAATAAAGCCCTATGTAAAGTGTAAACCAAAAAAAAAAAACTGTATAAAATCATTGTGTATTACATTTGCTTGCATAAGAACCTTGAAGTTTAAACTAATAACGATTACGTGTATCCTGTCAACCCCTGAAAAATAATATTGTCTTCTTGACTACTTCCCCGCGCCACGGATTTGTTAATATATTGTTATAGAGTATGTTAACAATACGAAATATCATCCTCCTTGATGTATTGTTAGACAACTTTTAAATTCCGTTGTATGAAATATTTTAATATAGAATTGTGTTAGTAATAGTGTAACTATTTGTATTTCTAACTATGTGGGATTTTGAAATCCACAAGTTTATACAAACTTTGAAGACCTGATAAGTCCAAAAGAAAGACTAAAAAGTGAACTCAAACCTGAACATAGATATTAAGTTATATACATGAGGGAGATATAATCCTTAATACAAAATGATTGCAAATTTTTATATCAAAAAGTAGTCGAAGCCTCTTGCAATATAAGTTTGAAAACTGGAAAAAATTGCTCAAATGTACACAGAACGACTGCGATATGTTTAGAAAATGAAACACACCAGTGTTACATCAGAATTAAAATTCACATACCTTTTCTTTTCAAAATATTAAAATGGATGAAAGAAAAAAAATCACTACCATAAACATGTTTATGACTCAATAATGTAGAGATAATTAATACAGGCAATAGACAACACTATGCAATGTCAACATATACTGCTAAAAATTATTCGAGGGGAATTCTTTTAAAGTGACAATGTTGATATCTAACACATTGAGCTAATAAAATGCTTATACACTCTGTTGAACATTCAGGATGAAGGTATACAAGTAAAGTGTTTACAACGTTCCTATAAAGGTATTGATGACAGGACACTTTTCCTATTCACATTGTTCAGTTTTTCTAAGTGCAATATTTTCGATATTATTATGTCCGTATGTTTCATTTTAATCAAGTTTAGTCATTCTCAAAACGAACCTAATTATGGGGGGGGGGGGGGGGGGGGTGTATCTATGTAGATTTAATGTCTATATCCATGCACTTGCTGGAAGTTGAAGAAAAATTTGTTTGTCAAATAAAACAAGACAGAAAACGTATAAGCATAATTGGTGTTATGACAATACACGACCTTTAAAAATGGTTTTTATCAGGAAGTTTTTATATAATGTCTATTCGAGATATCTTATTACTTTAAATGCAACAGATCGATAATACATGGGTTTTGTTTATTTAAAGTTTAGGCTTTTATATTACGTGTGCACATAAGATTGAGCACACATAAACTTTCCGTCTGTAATGTTAACTTCATTGAAATCCTTCGACAGACTAAATGTGTAGAATGATTGTTTAGGTGGGATGAATAAAAAGATTTGGTTAATGATACTTCATACAGGATAAACAGGTGAGTGCTGTAAGGTGATACTTCCTTAGATAGATTAGTATTTATATTGACCTTTCACTACATAGCCTTATGACGTGTAAAACTCAAATCTGACTAAAACAGTTTTTGTATTTCAACAGTAAGAGAGTAAATATGTGTTTGATCAACAAAATGTGTAACATATTTTTGTCAGACGTTTGTGTAAAACTCAAATCTGACTAAAACAGTTTTTGTATTTCAACAGTAAGAGAGTAAATATGTGTTTGATCAACAAAATGTGTAACATATTTTTGTCAGACGTTTAAGATACCTGGAACATATAAATAAGTGATGGCCACCATTTTTGATTTTAAATGACTGTGCTATTCTTATAAACAAAATGACGACATATTGCATGATCAATCTTTAATTTAAAATGTGTTTTTTTCCAATTCAATGGTTCAACATTTCTAAAAGAAAGTTATTATGAGAACAAAGTACATG
Organism: Mytilus californianus; assembly: GCF_021869535.1. Lineage (NCBI taxonomy): Eukaryota > Metazoa > Mollusca > Bivalvia > Mytilida > Mytilidae > Mytilus > Mytilus californianus. The sequence continues at coordinate 1,438,755 of NW_026262686.1, forward strand.
TGTATAACAAAATACCGAACTCCAAAGCCAATTCAAAAAGGGGAAGTCCATTAGACAAAATCAAACGCTATCAATCAAAGAAACAAGGGAAAAACAACTGCCACATTCCTGACTTGGTACAGACATTTTCCGATGAAAATTGTAAGTTAAACATAGTTTTATAGCAAGCTAAACCTCCCACATGTATGGCAGGTGTAACTGTTATTAAGTCATGAAAAATAAAGTATAGAATTAGATATCGATTCCTTAAAATTCTAATGATCCGTATTGAAATCTTTAATTGCAATCATTTTTGATTTTACAGTAATGTCAGACCTTTTGATGTGTGTATACTTTACATTACTATATCCCTAGCTGAACTGAAAGATCGACTACCTCGTCTTATTGGACAGAGAATTTATTCAGTCTTTGTACAAAAATGGGAATCGTAGATACAAAATCCTTCTTTTGAGGTCACGAATAATCTAAGCTTGTGAAGAAACACACTGATTCTAACAACAAATACATCTATGATGATATTATCACAATCCGTTTTTTTTTATCGATGAAATATTTGTTGAGATTGGTGGATTGATATAATAATATATAGTCGGTATTTCGATGGGTACTTTTCGTACAACTCTTCTAACCGAATTGGGTTTGTTCTCATATGAAACGTAATTTATGCAGATTATTTGCAAAGACAAATGAAAAAAAAGTATCTTGCAAGGTTCTTTGATTTTCAGATACATTGAACATTTTCTGTCATTCAATAACCTGCATTTCAGTGATTGCTTGGCTCTCATAAATACCAGTGAACCGTAGATAATGCAACTACCTTAACTACCTTAACTTTACGTTCCGCTATAAAGATGATGTTCTCTCACTAAATAATACAAAATTTGGTGACTATGTTAGGCGAATCTATCCCATCGAACTAGAGATAAAGGATACTACAGATACAGTTAAGTCTGCCTCATATCTTGATTTACATCTAGAAATTGACAATGAGGGTCGGTTGAAAACAAAACTTTACGACAAAAGAGATGATTTCAGCTTCCCAATTGTGAACTTTCCATGTCTATGTAGCAAAATTCAAGCAGCGCCTGCATACGGAGTATATATCTCCCAATTGATACGATATTCCCGGGCTTGTATTTCTTATCATGATTTCCTTGATAGAGGATTACTGCTCACAAGGACGCTATTAAACCAAGAGTTCCAAATGGTGAAATTGAAATCATCCCTTCGTAAATTTTACGGACGCCATCACGAGTTGGTTGACCGTTATGGAATTACCGTTTCACAGATGATATCGGATATGTTCTTTATGTCGTAACTACAATACCCTTCCCTTTTCACGAATGTGACTCACCGAATTAGACTATTTACCGGATTTGTAATAACATAAGCAACACGACGAGTGCCACTTGTGGAGCAGGATCTGCTTACCCTTCCGGAGCACCTGAGATCACCAGTTTTTGGTGGGGTTCGTGTTGCTTAGTCTTTAGTTTTCTATGTTGTGACATCTGTACTATTATTTGTCTGTTTGTCTTTTTATTTTTGGCCATGGCGTTGTCAGTTTGTTTTCGATCTATGAGTTTGGCTGTCCCTCTGGTATCTTTCGTCCCTCATTTAACAATACAGGTAAATATAAAACACAATAATGAAATGACTTAAATGTCATTCAATACCATATACATTTAAAAAAAATTAAATCGCACCCTATTTTCGTGGAAATCAGAAAATCTTTACCAATAAAGGAAACCGGTATATAAACCTTTTAACCGAAAAATTAGGTATCCCAAAATTGCCTTACATTATTCATTAAAGAGGAGATTTTAGAAGATCCCTAATCCGTCTCTCTGGTATAAGGATGAAAAAAGTCTTCCGCACAAGCCGGTGCTAGAGGCCATCTTAAACTTTTTTTGCTTACAGTTGAAGGCCTCTCTGTGACTTTGAGATGAAGAACAGCAATAAAAGCGCTGTTCCTTTGCCTTTTGTGTGTGCTTTTTTGCTGTGCATGTACTGATTTTTTGTCATGGATGGATACCCCATATCTTTTTTTCCTATTTTATACTGATTACACAATCTTCACAAAAATTCAAAACGATATATAGCCGGGTCGTCAAAATGTTTGACTTAACCTCTTTCTTAAGATATGTCCACAATTCTTTCCACAGTAAACTATTGCCTACAGAAATACTGTGTTAAGGTATAACTAACCAGAGATGTGAATCAGATGTCCAGTCTTCGAAATTCTATTGATCCATATTAAAATCTTCAATTAAAATCTTTTTTAATTTTACATTAATGTCAGACTTTTGATGTGTCTATCTGAACTGAAACATAAATTACCTCGTCTTATTAGTCCTTTTATTATCTTGGTACAAAAATGGGAATCGTTTAAGATCCTGAAAAATCTTAGCTTGTGCTGTTTTTTTTATTGACAACATGTGTTGAGTTTGGTGGATTGATATAATAAATAATATATAGCCGGTATTCCGATGAGTATTGCTTTTGCTTTTGCAACTTAGATTAAGACAACTATTAAAACTAGTTTCTTATAATAATCTTGTCGTTCTCGATATCGACAAAGATGGACGACTTCAAAATAGAACCAGCGACATACCTGATGATTTTTATTTTTCAATTATCATCTTACCACTTTTTAGCAGCTATCCGACTCTCGTTTTATGGCGTTTATATATCATCTCAAATTATAAGTTCCTCTCGTGCAAATTCACACTATAAGGACTTCGTTAACAGGAATGTGCTACTTATATTGCATTTTAGAAAACCCTGTTGCGTATGATATATATTGCTGTCCATGCACCACTACAATTTGTATGTATGCTTTTCTTTGAGTATTCATAATGAAACGGTGGATTTAAAGATATGCACATGATTGTAATGTTTGTTAATTTGATTGAAAGAACAAGCAGAAAATAAAAAAAAATCATAATCAAATTTATTGATTGTTGCTTGTTAAACACCCAGCGTCAATTGCTTCACGCATATTTGGGATGAAAAAAAAAAGATTAATATTACATGTGAGTTATGCAAATTAGGTCAAAATATGGACTGTCCTTGGCAAATGAGGGTATTTTTGATAGGGTGAGAATTTTGTCTACCGACCCTCAAGAGTTCGTGGTGCAGAAAGCTTGGTTATAACTATACACGAATCCTCGGACTACACGTCTATACTGCACCCGACGTGTATGATATCTATACATCCGCAGAGCTTATTGGACGTCCGAGTGTTGCCAGTGTTTTACTGCTGCAGTAAAATTGGTAATGTTAAGGTTATAAGTACTACTTGGTCGATACCTCTACTATTCAGGTATCATTGGTATTAACAGCCCAGTAGTTAGTAACTCGATACTGGCATGAAAATACCACGGATCTTGTTTGATTGAAGGTTCCTGTTATAACATTGCAGAAATCATTTCAAATTTAGGAATATATCTCCTTCATGCAAACCTCATATTCTATGGCAGGGTTTTCCCATTTTGCAAACATACAACATCTTTTTGACACTAATTTAGGTTGTTTTTCTTTGACAAGCTCTTTAACGATATTAAAAGTTAAGATTTTTCCAAATATTTTTGCCTCCAGCATTTATAATACATTTATCGTCGGAAATCTCCTCTTGCAGTTTGCATATCCCTTTGGTATCGTTCACCTCTCTCTTGATTTAAGAGCTGAGGGGACAAAGAACAAAACGTAACGCAAAAACCTGACTTGAAATAACTAAGTTCTGTCTTTTGTTTTACCATGTGTCGATACATTTTGTTTTTTAACTAGTAATAGTAAAATGAATAGTAAAGTGTCATTTTACTTTAACCATTTATAGTAAAATGACCCAATCCTTAATAACTAACACTAACATACCGTGACATTATACGAAAACAAGTGCAATTTGATGATTAGCTTTGTATTTTAAAAAAAACATACATATTATTCATCACTTCGGAAGTATTATCCTCGTCGATTTAAAATGTCGTTTTATGAAAAGAATGTTCACCACACAATTATTTCATTTGATAAACCACAAAAGAATGATTGTTATGTTTGATCAAATGTCAGCTTTACATTTATCGAATACACAATATACGTGATTTAAACATTTCAACATAATGAAAATTGAAATCATAAAAATACCGAATAAACAAATTTGCCTAAGCTAAATATTTTAATCACTGTAACTGTCTTAATTTGATGTTTATGCATTACAATTGTAGAAAAAAAAATAATATCAAAAACATTCTTGCAATTTTTCAAGTTTTTGCAAGTTTATAGTGTTTATCTTTTAAATAGCAATCATGTACATGCAATTCAAAGAAGTTAACGACACTTGTTATATTTTCTTTTATAAAAACACGATACTTGAATATTATGTGTTTGCATATGTTTGTTACTGTGTTCTTCAGGGTATGGCATCAAACGAACCACAGAATTTGTTAGAATGGCAGCTGCATTGTGTTCTAAAAAGAGCAAGCCTTCTCCAGTATTATGAGAGCTTCATCAAACATGGTAAGTATATTGAATAAAAAAGTTTTTTTTATAATAACTTTCTTTCAGTTACACATGAACATAATAGCTATACACATTTTAGGCATACTATTTCAATTCGCATAAGGAGGTGCAATTCAAAACATAAGCAACAGATATTAAACGATTTAATAAACAATCATCAATTTTAATCTAAGAACGTAACACTAATTCTGAAAAGTTTTGATATGTATCTATGATACACTCAATGTCATGTAGATGTAATGGCGTCTGGCATACACAATTGTTATCCTGGTATCTATGATACAATCGATGTCATGTAGATGTAATGGCGTCTGGCGTACACAATTGTTAACCTGGTATCTATGATACAATCAATGTCATGGAGATGTAATGGCTTCTAGCGTACACAATTGTAATCCTGGAAACTATGATAAATTTATTCATAAAGGTCTTCATTGCAACATTCCTTGGACTGGCTAAGACGGTTAAACAACCATTGGAGCGGTTGTTAATCCTTTTTAATGTGTCATGAATGCTCTCCTTTCTCTTTTCCCTTTGCTGTTTTATAGTTTTCCCTATTGGCTGCTTTTTTAATACTGTGTGTTTTTTTTCCTTCAGTTTTTGAATTTTATTATCTTAATCTAAATTGTTCATGGGAGACCACAAAAAGGCGACCGTGACCTATACGGTTTCATACTAGAAGTTCGTACTTATACCAGATCAATGAAGTATTATTACAATTTAATGTTTTCAAACATCATTATCCGAAAGCCAGGAACAAATTCCATCGCGTTTCTATTGCAATATTTCTCCTCTGTGGGCATTTCAATTTTAAATGCTAAAAAAGACAAGAGCTGTTATGAAAAAGATGCAGAAGAAACCAAACAAACTAGCCACCCCATGTTTAGAAAAAAAAAACCCAAAACACCGACAAAAACACAAATGCTTCCACTTAACGCTATATAGAAAACTAAAGATCATTGAGCAACATGAAAGCCACCAAAACCCTTGTTGACCTCAAGATGCCAGGAAGGATATTCAGTTCCTGGTCAACATATGTCACCTGTCGTTTTGTAAGATGCAAAATATAATATCATGTTCGAATCAATATGAAAACTTACACACACCTATGGTGACAAAAAGTAGATGACTAGAAATCAATAACATTCTTTACCTTATACCGAATAACGTGACCGGAATTGAAAATAGTCACTAGAACGTTTTCGTATAAAGCTTCTTTTCAAGGGGTGAATATTGAAAAACCTAATGTACTTTTTTCTTAGAATATTTTCGGTTTGAGTTTCTGAAAGTATTTCTTCGATCACCAAACGAGAAACGACGAAAGGTATTTGTAAAAATTAATCAACACAAACTCACAAAAGATGGTGGGAGGAAAACCGTTGCTTAAATATGTGAGGAATTGCTGGTTCATTTGAGGCATCAGACATGAGGCCATTGTTAACATCTGATGAGATGTTATTGTGTCATTCATTAGTGGATTAGTAAAAGTATCTTACTTTACCGGCATTATTAAACTCATAAACATTCGAATTGCTATGTTTACTTAACGTTTCGGTAAAAGTTAACTGGATACAGTATTTTAGGTATACCATCGACTGTTCTAAAAGAAACTACAATCATACATTAGCATATTTATATCATATAAGAAACACAACACATATTCAGAAATGAAAAGAAACATTATCTTGACTGAATACTATGGAAATGATGTTATGGCATTATACAGTTTCTTTTTCACTAGAGTCAACTTTCGAATGATATGTGTTGTGTCTCATGTACCCGTAAACTGAACAAGGTAATTGTTCAACCGATTACTGATACAAGAATGTGATACGTATTTTTATCCTTCCATTATTTCACTAATTGCCACTAGAAGAATTAGGAACAATCACAAACTGTTTTAGTTAAACAAGTGGTTATGCTATTGTGCATTCCGTATGTCAGTAATCTCGCCAGTGTCGATGTTTATACTATCTTAATAATGTATATGCAATTAAAGGATTTGATGTAGATCTTTGGTTGAAGTTATTATTCAAAACACTAGCTGTAGATCCTTGTCAATGAGATATATACTTCACATGCAGGTGCATCTGGGAAGTTGCAACATGAAGATGAAATATTTTCATCTTTTTCTTTCTGTGCACCTTATTTCTTAAGCAACACACTGATAAAAAAAAGTAAGCAAAAAGGGACCAACGTGTAGTTTACATTTGATAGGATAAATGGAATTTCAATATTCAAAATGCATTCAGTGTTATTTCATATCTTTGTTTTAGTTTGACCATATCTTTAAAGTTTATATTTTTGTTTTTAGATTTTCGAATAGTGTTTCCAAGAGCATCACCGTAGAAAGGTTAATTACCAAAATAAGCATCTGGTGCAGTACAAGTTGTACCGTTTAGTTTGTAATAATAAAAATGTCATCATTCAAAAGCATATAAAAAATACATGTATTTAACTGGCAAAATTAGAGCATGCTAAACCGACAAACGTCTATTAAACTTTGTTTTAGGTGAGTGCGATGTATTGCAGTTATCTAAAGCAGAAGATGGGAAATTTAAAAACGTAATGGAGAAGGTTGGAATGGCAAGGAAATCGATACATGTTCGTCAGTTCAAAAGCACGCTTCTTCAATGGGCGAAAGATCCAGGTAAACCATTAGTTTATGTATTTGCAATATTATGCATAAGTTAATTTTCTTGAATTTAAAACGGTGGTGCTTAATTGGTGAATGAAAATTGTGGAGCTGGAAAGAAACAATATATTCTGTTTTTTTTTTTTCCTTTTTATACCGATGTGTACATAAATTATCGTAATTATTCGTCTGTTTATTTTCAATGTTTTATAAGTTATGATTAAGAAAACATACTTGGACTGGAATTGAGAGCAATCACATTTAAAACTTTTGTGAAAAACAAACGTACACAAATAAAACAATCTCCCTACTGCCAATACATTGACTTGTCAAATATATATTAGTATGTCCTATAACTGGCTTCGGGAAGAGGTGCTATTGCTATCAATTAGCAGTACACTTACTCTCTCAGTTTATTTCTCAGTGTTTGAATTAAAAACCACAGCTTCAACTTGGACAAAATGGTTTTTGTTTCTTTCTAATAGTATATTTCTAAAACCTAAAACTAAAAATCATTGTAATTTAAAACTTTGAAAAGTAAATGAAGATGACACTCTGAATAATAAAAGTGATTCGTTTCATTCCTATGTATATTGTATTCGATTGTGTTTGTTTATAATTGTTCAGAACTTTCATTAATTTAACCTTGTCGGGATATGGCTAAAGAATATTTTTATCCGGGATAACGAACATTAGAAAGCAACTACGCTTTTGTGTAGTAAAATCAATTTAGAAGGGTTATCTTTAACGTTCAATAAATATCCCAATATCAGACTATATCAATATTGTCAACATTTAAACTTAAGATGTATTTGCTAATCAAAGGGAGATAAATGAAAATCATTTAAAGAGAACCCTACTAATTTGGGAAGTTAAAGAACATTATACCATATATATTAAATGACGATATCATTATATATTTATATAAATACTGCTGCTACTGTTCAGATTATAATAGCGCATATAATAAACTTAATGTAGATACCAAGATTTTAATTTTGTACGCTAGAAGCGCGTTTTGTCTACAAAAGACTTATTATAAAATTATTTTTTTTCTGTTATCATAATCTTTATTAATGTTATTGATGATACTGTTATTTTTGTTTTCACTCCCATAAGCGTGGTTTACATCTATGAATCAATTATTTTCTCATTTAGTGGTAATAATGATAGTAAAACTGGATAATATGATTAAAGTATTAAAAACTACTTAAACGTTAAAGGTGAAATACCAAGTTTTTGAAAGTGGTGATTGGTGTAATACTCCAAACAGAATGTAATTAAATTCATAATACAAGACATATAAAAAAACTTAACTTATTGTGACACCTGATAATGTTTAGCCGGGAAGACACATATATATTACCTTATTCGTCTTGCGTCGGTCTCGGTCGCGTCATCGTGGTCGTTCAGGTCACACTTTGTTAATCTACAACTACTCGAAAAAAAACGCTACTGGATTCTAACACATCCTTAACTAGTTTTATTTTTCATCTAGAATTTAGTTAGGAATACCCGTGAAAACTTCCACAAAATGAAACAAAATCTAGTACATGCTTATATTATTCTGTGTACAAGTTAGGGACAGCCACATAGAAAAACTTCTTTGAGACAATCAAACAGAAATAGTTTAATGTCATACGACAAAAGGAAACATAATAGAACAAAGACAAATAAAGAGAAAACTGTCTTATTAGTAAAATGATATAAAATGTCAGCAGCTTCAAACTAAAGACCATCAAGTATTTTTTGTTAAGTATACACTGAATATTCATATATATTTTTTGTATTTTCCGATGACCTTTTTGAGAAAAAAGGATGAGTAGTAAATTGACAAAGACCTGGCTCATCATGTTTTTGCTCAGACACTGCTGACGTTTTACAAATATGAGTAGCAGCAACAACTTTTGAATATCGAATGAGTATAAATTCTTTCCTCAAAACGCGGGAGAAAATCGGAATATGCTGCTAAGGAGAGGAAAATCTATAATTCCAAAATTGAAATCGTCTCGATTGTCATAGATTTTGGTGCTGATATGATCGTTGCAGTAAAACTCGAAATAACTATCTATTATTGAGGCATACGAAGCTGTATCTGTGGTTATTTCATCTCTAGTTCATTTGGATATATTTATAGGACCCAATAAGTAAATTGATAGTATGCTGTAAAGTTCTTTGGGTTATTTTCATACAGTATAATGCGCTGTTAAAAATACTGTACTGTAATAAGAAAATTAAGATTTGTTAATGGAACGAAAATCATGAATATAACTGTATCGAGCTTCTCTGAAAAAGTGTCTGTAGTAACTCTGATTCATATGAAAATAAGAAAACAATCAGCAAGGAGAGGTGCACAGTTGTTCCCAGAGGAATGCTGACAATCGGTTGGCAATTCTACCTTGAAATTCAGCAAATATGTTGTAAATGACGAACTCCATCATACTGATTACTTGTTCTTAGGTGTAACATGTTTCACCCTCGGGTTGAATTTTAACAAAATATGCCGAATTGTATGCCAAAACACGAGTAAATAGTATCACAGTATTTCTTTTATTCCTCTTTAACTGTGGACCAATCTTGGTAGAAATACATATGAGCCGTCAATGTACCGTCGTATAAATACATTTTTGGTGAAGTTAAGGTTTCCAATACAAACAAGGTCAGTCATCAGAATTGTTGCTAAACAGAATTTCAATTAGACCACGAAGGACTTATAATTTGTCAAGATCACATCCTTATAAAATATTGTTTTTGTAAATTGGATTACCCGAGCGTTCATTTATTTCTGATTGGTTGATTAGACACTCGGAACAATATCGTTTGAAGTTTTTTCGTGTTAGATTGAGTTATGAAATGTAAAATAAAACTGTGAATAGAAGGTATTTAAATTGAAAACATAAAGTTATTGCACTTGAACTTAAAGAACTAAAGATCGACAATTGTTGTTGTCATGTACATAATAATATAGGAAAAATAACAACCCCTGGAAAAAAGGCAGTCTGCAAATATTTTGGTTTCTGAAGGTTCAACGTTACAGAAATAAAAAAAAAAGATTACATTTTTATAGTGAAACCATTGATGGATGTTTGCAGCATCATAACAAATCCATGAATGACGCTTTTTTCACAATGCAATTAATTCAGCTTATTGCTTTGTCAATGCTTTTGTATTGTCATTATTGAAAGCAAATGTTATATGACAGGTTATAACACTAGTGGTTGAATAACGCTTGCCGTAATTTCACGGGGGGACAGTTTGGGACATTGGCAACAACATTGCAAGATATAATAAATACATCCCTAATATTTCAGATGTTTTATATTGAACATATAATAGAAAGGCTTTAGAAAAGGAATAACAGTACTGTATTTACAGATTTGTAGTCGTACACCGCGAATTTGATTGTGGCAATACTTCAAGTACAGTACTGGTATTCCGTAACTAAATATAAATTAAAAAAAACATGTAATACTTGCCTATTTCGGTGTTTTCCTTTTTAGGGACACAACTCATAACGCCCCTCTCCTTTCCTTGTGGAAAATTGTCAAAGCAAGGTTACTATTACACTAAATGAATCAAGACATTTTAGTTACATCCTCCTAAATGACATTTGCGTCCATAAATGGTAAAGCATGTTTACTGTACCACGGGTCGTTTGTCTTATTGTAAAAGGATTTTGATATAAGACAATTGTTTATATCGCTTTAAAAGGACAATAGCTGTAAAATTCATGACCACCTATTTTTACTCAAATTTTCATACTTGATTTATAACATGCTATAACGTATATAAAATTATTATATGTTTAAAATAAACAAGGTACGATGCATAGACTCGATAATATGTATCAGTTTTCGTGTGTATTTTTGTCTAGACGCCCTCTAATTAACCATCGAGATGACCAATGCAGACTGTTGACGGTCATATAACCCGAAGCTAATGCCCCTTCAAGGCAGTTACAATTGAATTAACACTGTGTAAACTCCCTGCACAAATATGAGGTTGCTTAGTGAACCATGAATTATTATTTCATAGCTATTTTATATCAAGAAACAAACTGATTTTGCGGTCAAATCTGTATTCATTGTAATACCCAATCCATATCCTATTTACAAGTAATTTAGCTTTCAAAGGGCTTGCAAAAAGGCATATTTATCATTATAACAAAGCGTCACTTATGTTTCAATTTGACATTTTAATTTGCATTTTCAGGAAAGGATAAGCATGTGCCTAGCTACATACAGAAATCTGATGATTCTACAACGTCTCCAGCGCAAAGAAGCTTGAAGCCTGGTACAGTGTCCTTTCCAATGACTGGGAAGTCTACCGAGGTACCACAGTTGAATAAATCCACACAAGAGATCAAGACAAAAGAAAAAGAAGAACTTACAAGTTATGTAAGGCTTATATTTTTTATTTATGAAATATCAAAAGTTCCATTTTAAATCGTATCAAAATATAAACGGATAATGTATTGCCGAAAAAAATGCTTATCGGCAATACAAACGTTATTTCAAATCTCTTATTTGTTTTCAAGAGTCAGGATTTACAGTACCCTGAAACTCAACACCTTACTATAATTTTTGAGGTAAACATTGAATGATATGTACAAGACTATCCATTTTGTTTTTCTAATTGCGTATTTATCATATAAGAATATAGTTACTGAAAAAAGGCTTCTCACGCTCACAATTGTACTATCTTTTAACACACAGTCACTTAAATCTTACCTTTATTATGCATGCATGTCTATGCTTAAGGTTAAATACATATATCAACTGCTTACTGCAGTATAATTTAAAATATAAATGATAATAAATCACGAAAATATTTTATGTAGTGGGGTGAATCGTCTATAAGCATTTGCTCTTTTATTTTTGTACGCAATATAATTGTTTTTAGATTGGTATTATTTTATTCTGAATTTTAGTACTAACTTACATCTGAAAAATTTATACAATGCCAATGTAGGTCATATTCCTCTGCATTGCCCCAGTGTTCTCTATTAGAATAAGCTAACTGTATAACTTGAATAATTCAATAGGCAATAGTGTGTGACCGTACAGGTTAAAGATTGTTTACATACCTTTTCAATATTTTCAATAAAACTCTTCTAAACATCTCAGGAGGAGTAGTATTGTTTAGAAAAGTCTAGTTGGTTGAATATTTTAAGATGCATGAAACACTGTATGCAGTTTTGTCATTAATGTATTAATTGATACCTAGAGTTCGAATCCTGTTGATTGAACATATAATGTCGATGTGCAAAAACTAATTATATCCTGATGTCAGATGATATATAGATATGAGGCGGTATAGATTGAATATCTGTTTAGGATAGCTTGTGCTCACATTAATTTGAAACTGTGTACAAATGGTCAGTTGTAAACTCTTTTGTATGTATGCCCTATTCCGATTTTGACCAATATTTCACGGTTTACTAAACATGGAACTAATATAGTCTGCGCAGGGTATGGTGTCTTGTGGACGCCTATTCTTGTTCTGTTTACACACGGTTAGTTCCTTTCAAATGACAACACTGTAATTTTTTATCTATCCGATGCGGCAAGATGAAATTAATAGTAATTATTCAAGTGAAAATAATTGATACAACCACTTTTTTTAGAAATCCGAGAAGAAAAAATACCATACGAAAGAAGACACCACACAAAAATACACACAAAGTGTAGTCAAAGGTAATATTCATTTCAGATGTTTTTCCATGCATTACACGTTGGAATGTACTACTTGAATTTTGATTTTCAGTGCATTGTGGTTCAATGTAACGGTAATTTGTTTCTTCAAAACTCTGGTTGTCTGGGATATAGATATATGGTGACCCTTGAACGTATATTTTGTCTAAAGTTGAGCGACCCCACACAAATAAAACGTGATCTCTGCATGTTAAAAAGACAAATTATACTTACTTTCAGACTAGTTTAATTTATGATGAATGGCATACAAATGTGATCTGACATTCTATTTTTTATGCAATTGTAGAAACTATGGGATCCATATTTATTTCAGCATGCATTTCTTTTTTTCTAAAATTGTAAAAACTTATCGAAGATATCAGGCTTATAGTTTGGTACGGCAGAAGTAAGTTTCGTTTATATAAAACTTGTCAGTGGCTCCTTAATCAAAACAGTTTGAAGGTAAACTCAAATACAAAGTTGAACAGAATTAAAGACCGGAAATTCCCAAGCATTTTGAATAATTCAACATCTTATAACTCAATTTTTAGAATTTTTTTTGCATATAATGATATGTCATACATAAGTGATCGGAGAGAAACGTCCACCAGCAGTTGTTTCGACACATTGGTTGTAAAACAAATCAAAGATATCAGGCTTATAATGTGAAACTCCGGGCCTACTACGGTCATAAAACTCAGTGCTTGGAGCACAGAAACGCTAAATCCAGTATTAGGATTGGTTGAATTCTGAGTCTGAGAACGTTCCTCTTGAATTTTATGACTGCGTGTTTTGTCTACATAAAACTCATCAGTGGCCCTTGATTCAAAATAGTTGGAAGACCAAATCGAAGTTGAGGAAAATTTAAACCCGAAAAGTACAAAAAGTTGTGCGGAATTCGGCTAAGGCAATGTATTACTTGGCGTAGGAAAAGCTTAGTGTTTTAAATAGTTCTCAATTTTGTAAACAGTACATTTACAAAGAAGGTATGTATCAATTATATTTCATGCCAACACAAAAGTGCTGACTACTACTGATAAAAATGTTATCGTAAATATAAATCAACATGCAGACATCTTATACGTTCAGGTATTTCACATCCAATATTTTATGGTAATATTCTTTACAAAGCACAAAAATGTCGGCATTCACCTCAAAAGCTAACCAAACCTTTAAACAGACTTATTCGGAAAGGATATAGTTACGATACTGTTGTCAAGTCATTAAGGATTGCATATGTTGGTATTAATATTTATTCACTCATAGGGTCTTTGCATCGGAAATAAAAATATTTATTTTAAAACCAGTTGTTGGCATGGTACGGGTTATGTTCTTCTCATATATTTTATGATGGTCTGATACTTAACCCCTAACGGAAGGAATTGTACTTGATTTTCATATGATGAAGACATAATCTTTCAATCATTTTAATTGAGGTCTCGAGCTGGCGTGTAAGTAACTGCTAGTAGTCCTTTGTTCATTTATGTATCATTGTCATTTTGCTCAGTTTCTTTTGTTACCTATTCTGACATCGGACTCGGACTTCCTTTAAACTGAGTTTTACTGTGCGTATTGCTATGTGTTTCTTTATTCTACTTTGGCTAGAGGTATAAGGGGAGGGTTGAGATCTCACAAAACATGTTTAACCCCGCCGCATTTTTGCGCCTGTTTTCCAAGTGAGGAGCCTCTGGCCTTTGTTAGTCTTGTATGTTTTTTTTCAATTTTAGTTCATTTATATGTTTTGGAGTTTAGTGTGACGTCTATTTTCACTGAACTAGTACAAATATTTATATATAGATGTAACAAGTTAAGAACTGACACGAAGACAGCACGAAATCGTGATACATGTACATGTAACACGAAAACGAATATCAATAAATGTAGGTCACAATATGATTTCCCATTCAGTGTGAATCAATAAGATTTTCAAAATCCTACACACAAATATGTTAAATCTGCATGGCTTCTTTTAAATGTGTTATTAAAAGTTTTACATCAGAATTCATCTTACATACATGATAATGTCCCTTTATTGTAGCGATAAATTAACAAAGCTTCACATAATTTGTTTCTAACTTAAATGTGCGTCAACGACAACTTTTTGTTAAACCTATCAAAGATGGAACTTTAAAAAAAAAATCCTCAATTGGCAACAACAATCTTTCAAACAAATTAAATGTTGAAGTAAATTATAGTTTGCATTTTTATCAAGGAAAATGAGGACCTCACACAGGTTCATTATTTTATCCATTGAAGTATATTTCATTGAAACATGGTATCGTCCGGGTTGATTATTCGAAAGAATGACCTATCGTTCTGAAAGAAAACAACTCCATATATGTATATAAGACAGCTGTTTTCAATTAGTTTGATGTGTTTTATTTGTTTTCCCAATTGATATGGGACTTTTTTTTTAATTTTCCTTGGAGTTCAGTATTTTTGTTATTTTACTTTTTACAACTTCCTTCTATTGGAAAAGATACTTCGGTATTTAAAAGTAATTGTACTTTCATTAAGGCACCATTCATCTTTCTTGTTTTTCCTTATTTTCAATGGAAACTATTTTGTATCTCTTATGAAATAAGTTTTTTTAAAAACATTCATAATCAAACAATTTACTTCTCTTCCCCACTCATACAAACAAAAACGTTGAATGGTAGGGGCTTATATTCGATAAATAGCATAACAAATTGTCTTTCAATGGCGTGTCAAAATTTGGCATATTTTCAACAGGTTGAATTTACAGTTCGGTAATAAGGAGGTATTCCATGTACAGAATACATTATATTATACGTCAAGTCTATTATATGAAATAGGTGTTGATTCAGAAGTGGTATGTCAACCTTTAATTAACAATATTTCTATTAACACAAATGAAATTGAGGATGGAAACGGGAAATGAGTCAAAGAGACAACAACCCGACCAAAAAACAGAAAACAGCCGAAGGCCACCAATGGGTCTTCAACACAGCTAGCTGGGTGCGGGATTTTCTCGCTGCGTTGAAGACCCATTGATGGCCTTCAGCTGTTGTCTGCTCTTTGGTCGGGTTGTTGTCTCTTTGACATATTCCTCATTTCCATTCTCAATTTTATCAATATAGATAGAAAAACGAAAAGTTTTTAATCAAAATGCAACCAAAACATAAATGAAATAAAATCTGATTAACGTACAATTACTGTTACGTACAAATAACAAACAGTTTATGTAAGAACTGGTGAATTAACAACCTTTCAATTTTTTTCACTCTCATGTGAGGTCGGGTAGGCAGTTAAAAGTGATTCAGTTTGTAATAAATAGAACAAATTACATTTGTACATGTCAACTGTCAATTACATTCCCTTAAATTTAGTTATTTTTGGTTGTGAAATAGAGTATTGCAAATAAAAGACAGACATAGTAATTCAACTTACTTGCAGGGGATTCCGTGGGTATATTTCTGAAATAATTCTAAAACATAAGATTTAATAATTTCAGATCATGGACATCATGGACATCATGGACTTACTGGTTACTATGATGATTTATTAGATAACACAGTACTTGACAAGATGGTTTTAGATAACCTGATTTCCAGATGTATATTAATGATAGAGGACAGAGAAGAAATTATCAAACCAACCACACAACGTGAACGTAACAAGGTTCTACTGGATATCTTAACTGACCGACCATATCCTACCTTCCATTTATTCAAGGATGTCTTACAGGAATCTGAACCAAACAATAGTTGTATTCAAGAGCTTGTCAAGAGAATGCTGAGTACTGAAAGCAGGGACGAACACATTAGTTGCCAAGGACATGAGATTAGTAAGTAGTTTCAACTAAAAAGTTGTTGAAAAAAAATGTAGAATGAGCCATCAACTTTAACTTGTAATATTACAATGTCTTAGTATCTTTAAATGTTAACCATTCCTAAATTTTGACTAGATTTTAATGGCACAAACTGGGATCATGTGATGGACAATAACAAGTGTTGCTTACTTCAAAAATGCAAAAGGCTGTCAGCAGAGATCAAAGTTTACATTGAAACGCTATGGAAAATACTGCTTTGATTTCTATTTAAGAATAGATGAAAGGAATTTAACCCAAGTTATGCAGAAATATTCCTTAGATGGAAGTTTCTGTTTTTTTATTTCTTTGGTTTTAATAAAGAATCATAAATTTCATATCATGGCAAAATACATCTTTCGAGTGGTTCAGACTCCCAGCAGCCTCTATCTATAATACTATATGAATTTTTCGTCAAAAATGTTTCAGTGTATTTCATTTTAAGAATGACTTTTTATTTCTCTGGACCATTAATATGTACCAAGTAGGCTATTTTCAAAAGGTCATTTATTCAAACTGATCTAACTATATTATACTGCTGTTATGTTAAATATCCCATATTTCCTAATTAATACATTTACTCTGACCAGCATAGGGTAACATGATTGGACTAATAAAATATCGTGTATCAACAAAAACATTTAAAAAACGATGTATTTTATATAGTTATGTACATTCCTGCTTTGTGGTGTGAAATAATCTGTGAGGAGTATTATAAGATTATTATTTCAGGCAAGTGATTATCCTTTAACCTTTATCACAGCGAATAAATTTAAGTTTTTTCTTTTTCTTTATCTAAATGCAAAACATGGTAGTTGTACAAGTTTTTAGCGTGAAAAAAAACCAGTGTAAATGTCAATTAAATTTTGAGAAAAAACATTATAATTAAAATTAAATCCTTGAATTGCTCCCTTTCTGATATGTCGCGCATCAATGCGTTTAAGAGATCAATTCTGATTGGACGAAAAATTAATGTTATTCAAATAAAAAGTTCATGAAACTATGTCACAAAATTTGACCTCTCTATCGGGTTTCGTTAGATCCTTGATGCGCGACATATTAGAACGGGAGTAATTCAAGGATTTAATTTCAAATAGATTGAAGAAGAAGAAATAAAAAAAAAGTTCTAGTAACGTAAGGTTTTAGCAAAGTATTGCATTTGTGTTCATTCCAGGTGTAATAATAATAATAATAATAATAATAATAATAATAATAATAATAATAATAACAGTAAATAATAATGACTTTATTTAAAGGGGATGACTTTATTTAAAGAGAATGACTCAATTAGCATTTACTAATCTATCTTGAGGCCCTCACAAAAAACATACTGTAGAACATGAAGAAGTATTACAGATATTACAATTTTTGAACAAATAATTAAACTTTCATGGTAAATGATTGTCTGTAGAACAAGAAAAACAAAACAAAACAATACATTATACAAAAACGTTAAAAAGACATGAAAGAGTTAGAGAGTTGTTACATATCATTTATAGTAAACTAAAAAGGAGCTATATGTAAATGATGTTTTAATCGAATTTGTGTTAGGCCTCACTACCGCTAGATTATTGTTTGTAGAAGATCTTAAATTTCTGCTGTGTAGGTTTATAATTGGACAACATAGTTCTTTAAGTTAATTAGGTGCTTTATTTTTGAGAATTTAATGAACAAGAATCAATTTATGGTAAGAAATACATCCTGGATTTATTCATTTTAGTTCTTTAAACAAATTTACAGTAGGAATTCCATCTGCATTACAATTTCCCCATATTGAGCAACACAAAACAAATAATGGCAGAATATAAGCATTATAGAATAATTGTCTACTACTAATATGTAGATATTTCTTAATTCTGGATACTAGTAACAGTGCAATACGAGAACTTATGCTTTTAAATACATGATCAATTTGAAATTTCCAGTCTAATTTTTTGTCAAATGCATATACCAATAAGCTTTTGTGTTTCAATAGATGTTATTGCTATTTTGTATTGATATTAGTTTATGACCTATCAAATTCGTGGCAACCAGCATAGAAGTTGTTTTAAAAGGATTTATTACCATTTTGTAGTTTAAACACCATTTATTTATAGGGTTGGCATCATGGTTTAGTTTTCTCTCTGTCTCTCCCTTATTCATATCATGGGTATGAAGTGTTGCATCATCTCAATACATGTCAATGATTGAATTTAATGCCTCTAAAGTCATATCATTTATGAATAAAACAAACAGTAAGGGATCCTTGAGGAACCCCATTTTAATATGATGAGAAATCTGAAGCTGTATTAACTGAACACACTTTTTGTGTTCTATTAGAGAGGTATGACTTGAAACATTTCACTGAATGATCTGAGATTTTGTATTAATGTAATGGTTGGCAGAGAATGAGGTGATCAACAAGATCAAATGCTTGTTTCGGATCTAGAAAAACTGTTCCTACAAAATTGCCGTCATCAATATATTAAAGCCAGTTATCTATCAATTTGGTAAGGGCTGTTTGGAATGAGTGGATTGGTCTTAATCCGGATTTTGCCTCGTGTAATAGTTTATATTTTGACAGATAAAGATAAAAATGATTGGCAACATGTTTTTCAAATACGTTAGATATAACGGGAATTATGTTTTGTGATTGAGAACTGTTTACAATAATTCCATTATACTTGACACAGCTACCCACTTACACACTGTTAACCCCAATTCGCACGAGTACACGTGCTGTCATGATCGTTGATGTACTACTGTTGTAAACGGAGAGCATGACTTTCACTAGAAAATCACATTGACTCCTCTGGAACCTCTAAGTTACAAGTCAGCACCCGAACCGATAAAGAAGTACTTCGAATCCCTAGCTTAATCGATAACTGCTTGTTAAGTATCTACTACACTAAATACTGACGTACTGTTAATTTGGATCGTCCATAGATCTTATGGCTGGCGAATAAATAATATAGATTTTCATTCATCTATCGACTGCTGGAATTATCTTGCAGTTGCTTCGTACTTCGAGTGATAAAACATTTCAGCCACATTTAAGAGGATAACATATTTAGCAAATGATCAAGTGAGTAGGTTATGTTAGCACAGAGGATCGAAAAGGACAACTGGATAGGTGAAATGTGTTTTCTGAAGGCTGGATTCTGCATTCAATGAATGTTCTCATTCTGGAGACTATGATTTTGTACTCGTACGCAGTGGTTGTCCCTTTGACTTAAGGAAAATCACATCGTACACTTTTCTTATTTTCAATATTTTAAAAATACATTCAAAAATAAGGAGATGTGGTATGATTGCAATTGAGACAACTCTCCACCAAAGTTTAAATGAATTGGATGTAAGCAATTATTTTTGTCTTTGTTCGTTGATGAATAGTTCAAATTTAAAAAGCAAGACCTCATCTATTTTCATTTTCCTAATCATGCCATGATCCAACTAATGCATACATTATAATCCTCACGTTTTCTATGCAACGTTTAAGACAGCTATTGTTTAAATTGACTAGATAAATTGTTCTAACGGAAAATATAACTCGCAGAAGCCTATTTTGGTTCGCTAAGCTTTATCAGTAGTGGACCCGGGAACTTTTGAATTAACAACATAAACGGTTCAAATTGTATTGCACCATGCTTTACAAAGGGTGAGTGGTAACATGTGAATAAGGAGAGGAGAAAGGAGCCAAACCTTATATGTATTTTAATGCTGAAGACATTCTTGATCTTGACGTATATAGCATAGACACCTCTCTATTTTTGAAGACCGTGTGTCTATTGCGTGACTCATGCGTTTGTACATGCGAATTCATATTAAAGATATATTTTACTTTAAGATCACACAGGTAGTGCCAATATCACCTGAATTGATAAGGACCATTTCAAAAAGTATGTCAATCTCTACGTAATTTGTAACAGTTGTCCACGTTATAAAAGCCTGGCGATAACCAAAAACCGAAAGTTTGACAGAATTTGGCAATTTATGAGTATTTATCTAAAGATATATAGGAAAGATATTAATAAGAAAGACCAAAATTATGTTTGAACTAAAGTTGTATATTATATATCTGGTACATAATAGTTTATTGTGATTTGTGATGTCGTTCGATGAATTTTCAAACATATGTACAATTGATAATGTTGTATCAAAATGACTTCAACATTTAGCTGCAGATTATATTTGATTGTATTAAAACATGTTGAAATTTTCGGCCAAAGTATACGATAATCAAAAAGGCTCTTCAATATTTAAAATTGCACCTCAGTGGTAAAATGAATCGGTATCTTGAAACCATCGCTGATGACATGCATCAATAAATATGTATTATTTCGTGAAACAAACCATTTCAAGCATTGATTTGACAAAAAATTATTAAGGAAATGAACACTACTTCATTTCTGTTCACAGCGTTTACTTGAAATTATTTTATTCATAGATATCAAACATTTTCCTTCTGAAATTATATAATATGCAAGTTGTGTATTGAACTCCATGTATTGAATATATCATACGCTAATAGATAGAATTCAAGAGAGTGCAATTATGACAAGATAGGAAATTGTCTCCATGGTCAACATTATAAGTGGTAACCATGACAATGTCTGTCGTGATTAAATATCACTCTTGAAAAGTAGATTAGATATTAAAAACATACAGGCTTATGATGATAAAAACAAAACATGGACGCACACATGAAATATTGTAGAAACAACTATTGTTTATATGAACCCGAAGTTTTCACAAAATAAGAGCATTCAATTTTATGTATATCACAACCAGGAATTTATACAGCATTTACATGTAATTTAAATGCCACTACAAATACAGTACTGGTATAAAAAGTCATCAATCAGTACATTTCTTACTCATATGTGTTCAGTACAATTAATTGTATGTTTGTTTTCAGTAATGCTGAGAAAAAGTTGTTTTCAGTACTGACAATTTCTGTCATTTTTCAGTATTGAAAATTTCAGTCATTTTTCAGTACTGTAAATTTCAGTCATTTTTCAGTACTGAAAATTTCAGTCATTTTCAGTACTGAATTTTTTTGTCATTTTTCAGTACTTCGATCTATATATAATTATCTTATAGTTTTCAAGAATATATTTTAAGCATGTGTCAGAAAACTTCATCGTGACGCTATCCGTAAATCTTGCGTCCGGAGTCGGTTTTTTTAAACGCTTATGAGATGTAGATTTATGATGACTATAAGACATATATAATTTGGCAGAAGATGATTGTTAAAACTAGACAAACAAAATCCATGGTTAATGAATCAACGAATAATCAATGAAATAAAACCGGCAACTCACACACATGCGTTATTGTCGCAGACGTCAACGACAACGGAAGCCCGCAATGAGAACGGGTTGAATCTTTTGCTAACGACAACTTCAAAATCTACTCATGCACTGAGAGCTATCAACAGATCAAGGAATCTGGAGTTTTTTATGATTCTTTTAGGTAAAGAGTTACGACTTAAAACAAAGTAGTTCACATTTCATTTGGTTAGTTTTGTATGGGGTCCATGAAGTTGAATATGGTTTTCAAACTTGGACATTTTTAGTGGGGTGCAAGACAAGTCGGCCCTGAGCAACTCGGACCGTCTCGTTCCCAAGTATTTTATTTTCTGTTGTTTTAAAGCTGTATGAGAAAATAATGTTTGTAATGTTTTGATAGATTCTCTTTTTTATGCACCCCGCCGTAGCGGAGGGGGCATTAAGTTTTACCCTTGTCCGTCTGTACGTACGTCAGTCCGTACGTCCCAAAGTTGGTTTCCGTTCTCTAACTTCAGTTTGCCTCAACCAAATGTTACGAAACTTATACACAATGCTTATTACCACAAAACACAGATCAAGTTTGAATTTTGGTGGCGTCACTTTAACAGTTCTAGAGTTATGCTCCTTTACAAACGAAAAAAATGCTGAATTTTTCGTTTCCGTTCTCTAACTTTAGTTTGCCTCAACCAAATGCTATGAAACTTGTACACAATGCTAGTTACCACAAAATACAGATTAAGTTTGAATTTTGGGGTTGTCAATAAATTTTGTAGAGTTATATGCCCCTTTACAAATGGAAAAGTAGCTGAATTTTTAGTTTCCGTTCTCTTAATTAAGTTTGCCTCAACCAAATTTTATGAAACTTATACACAATACTTATTACCACAAAACTCAGATCAAGTTTGAATTTTAGGGGCGTCACTTTAACCGTTCTAGAGTTAATCCCCATTCACAAATGGAAAAATTGCTGAATTTTTCGTTTCCGTTTTCTTACTTTAGTTTGCCTCAACCAAATGCTATGAAACTTGTACACAATGCTTATTACCACAAAATACAGATAAAGTTTGAATTTTGGGGTTGTCACTAAATTTTCTAGATTTATATGCCCCTTTACAAATGGAAAAAATGAACAACTTTAAAATTAGTACACTTCTCCATATTATTCTTATGTCACAATGCTTATGTTGTTATATCACAGTAAAAAAACCTGATTGTTCAAGGATCCATGTCATTTATAATCTTTGTAATTCATTCATAAAAACAACAATTTGAGAGAGATGTATTTTTTTTTAAAATGCTATTTACAAATAATCAAAATAAATACATGAAAATAAAATAGCATGAAAAAGGGGGTAGGGTCTTCCGTTTTATGATATAAGATAGTTATAAGTATAAAATCCAAACATTGGACTGCTACAAAATAACACAAATATACAATAAGTATTATAAATATGTAACATTTACAAAAGTGAAAAATTAATTTAAAAAAATTTAAGTTTGTTTGTTTGTTTTTTTTTATTCTTTAATTCTTTTCTTACACCATAGACTACATGCCTGTCCCCCAAATTAACATGCAAATTGTTATGTTTAGAGCAGTTAAAAGAAAAATGCTATGAAGGAAAAGAGTCAAAGAAAATCTGACTTTTTATTTTAAATCCCTTTCATCCGGTCAACTGCCAAAGACAATATTTATTTATTGTATACATGTACATGCTTTGTACATTTGGCAAACAGAGCGAGTGAAAAAAGATTGTACGTTTTCATTATTTTGGGTCAGAATAGATGTAATATATATTTTCAAGTGTGATAAGTCAGGTTTATTTATTTCCAACTTAATAGTTGTCAGAATATTTATTTTCAAAATCTGCCAGCATCCAGTCCCTTTTAGAATCAATGGTCCTACCCTTATCACTATTTCAGATTTTGTTAGGGAATCACTGAGGCATGACTGGAATGGCCCCCTCTTATGACTGTCAGTGCCCCCCCCCCCCCCCCCGCCTCTTTTATGAAAATTTCTGGATCCGCCACTGACATCTGTTAACCTATTTTGGGTTGAAAAAAATCTATTTGCAAAGTGTGTAACTGTTTAAATATTGAGTTGATACACAACAGACTAAAATTCATCTTTTATTTCATATTTGAATGTTCCAAAATCAATCAAAAGTCTAATATCTATGCACAATGTACTTTGACCTATAATGGTTTACTTTTACAAATTGTGACTTGGAAGGCACTCAAAACCACATCTTCTTATATCTATGTATGTAAACAAGCATTTGCATTAGGTCGATTTCTAATCTTATGCAGCTCATATATCTAATGTTATGATGTCATAATTACATGATAATATATGCACATATTTCACAAGAACGAAAAAAAGGCTATCTTTTTGCAGAAATCCTTTCATGTTTCAGAACTTTCTTTATAACATTGACTGCAACAAAATAACAGCAAACAAATTTAGAGAAGCTTTATTTTCTTTACAGAATTCCACCAAATATAAAATTAAGTTGTTATACTTTTAATTTTCAATGCAGATTAAATGTTCAAAATATGTATACATAATGATGCTATCAAAGTTGATGCAAAACAAGGAAATGAAAGAAATTTTACAAAATAAACCAATTTCTTCATGCTTTGTTATTGTTGATATTGTAACTCAACAAATGTGAACTAACTTTTATCCTGAACACCAGTTTTTAAACATATATGTACATGAATGTAAGTTGTGATGTTAGGTAAAATTTAAGGTCAATGATGATAACTTAAACTTGCACTTAATTTGGGACCAAATTTCCACCTTAGTGACAAAACTCCTTTGTCATACAAGAAAGTATTACATTTATAAAAATCTATTTAAAAGAAATTTTTGTCATATTTTTTTTCGCCCACCTGGCCCAAAGAGCTAAGTGAGCTATTCGCACAAGTTTTGTCTGTTATCCTTGTCTGTTAACTTATTCAAAGTTGTAAAACTGGTCTCCTCTGATACTAATGAGCCAAGTTAATTTACCAAACTTGGCAACAATAAATCATCATTAGGATATCTAGATTTAAAAATTTGTAAGGGGATCCGCGGAACACTGTGTCTCACCTGCAATTGCTGCTGTCAGTGTAAAAGTGTAATGTTTTCAGACCTAAAAAGTGAGTACATTTATCAGTAAAATACAGTATTTAAAAAAACTTTATATGTGTATAACACTCATATTAACTATGATTTTAATTTACTGATAATAAAATGAATGTTTATACTTATAACAAGAAATATTCATAGATCTGATTAAGTGTTTAATTGGTATAAACTTGTTAGAAGAATTTTCTTGTTCTATTTTATCATGGAGTTTGCAATGATAAATTATAAAGCAATAAAAATTCTTAATCTCACCCTTGCACAGGTCAAAAATGCGAAATCTGTGGACTCGCCTTAAAAAATTCCTTAGTGGGAACCCTGATTGGTAAGGTAGTATTTGATGATTATTTTACCAAAAATTATACCCTGAATTTTATTTTTAGATTGCAGCAACAGTATGAAGAATTCCAAGAGTCGGATGCAGTTTATGCATAACAGGATTGTATCATTGAATCAACATCTTACAAGGATATAACATGCAATTGTATGAAGGAATCCATGGGTACTAAGAGCAATTATATGAATGAGGGTACTTTTAAACAATACTGCAATTTAACAGACATAGATCAATCTGTCATAAAAATAGCCCAACCTTAAACAAATTGCAACAGAAAGAAATTTGGTCTCATTTTAAAGGTTAATGTGCAAAATCTAAGGTTCCGAAATACAATATTTTTTGGGGTAAAATACAGGTTTTTATAGAAAAATGCACGAAAATTGAAAATAAGCTTGAACTAGTTTATTTTGTAGTAAAATCATTAAAACAGTTTGTGATTCAATTGGCGTTGATTTAAAAAGAAAAGGTATGTGCAAGAAAGTGTATTTGTATGTCAAATACGTCATTTTGGGGTAAAAATGTTAGTTTTTATGGAAAAATCACTCAAAACTGGAAATAAGCTTTAAATAATTTTTTTGTCAGTACATCAATGAAAATGTTTGCGTTTTGGTTTTGTATTGTTCCTTTTTAATTGTTTTATATACATAAATGGCATTATAAGACAAACTTTAAATTTTTGGACCATAATTTTGGGTCAAAATGCAAATTTTCATTGAAAACTTACAAATAATTGGAATGTTTTAATTATATTTTAGTCAATAAAAATAATACTTCGATGTGTACTGTAAATTGAATTGCCTGCCTCTGAAATGTGTTTGTGCACTTCAATGCATTTTAATGCCAATTAAAGATTTTAAAAAAGTAAATTCATGACCAAAAAACATAATACGTGTCAAAAATAAGATTTTCATCCAAAAATCATGAAAAATGTGAATTGAGTACTTAAACTTCAATTTGTAAAAAAAAAAAAAGACTCAATTATACAGTTTGTTTTAACAGTCAATTATTCTAAATTTATAGATATATTGAACAGAAGTTGAAGAGGAAAAAACAATATCAGCTACACATTCATGAGACAATGAATAAAAGCGCTTAAAATTTTAATCATAAAAAGATTGCAATAATTTAATAATTATAAGTTTTTACCACTGTAGAAAGGTCATTAAAATTAGAAAACTCATTACCACTATAATAATGTGATTTATATCATACTATTGTTCATACAAAAAGTGACATGAATAGTCCTTCAACCTATTTATATACGACTGTTTTTGATGTTTAAAATCATATTCTTGTTGCCATTATTTTGATATACACAACAACATAAATTCTAAATTTCGTCCAAATCACTTTGTGTTACTATGCTCGAATTTGAACAATTTATGCCACGACACTCGCCGCAACTAGCAGAACAGTCAATTCCATGTTTTCGGCACGAACATCTTCTTGAATCACAGTTCTGTTAGCAGTTACATCGTATTACTTTAAGCAGTTTTTCGGGTGCCGGTGGTAATATACATCTAACAGGCATCAGTTTATTCTCTGATGTATACCAACCCCATTGGTTAGGATCTAAATCATGTCCCTCTCCAATACAAATTTGTGTTGGATAGAATGTTCTCATGCTATGTAGTTTAGCTGCATTCTTCTTCTCCAGCTTTGACATTCTCAGCTTTGCTTGATTTCTTTAGAAAAAGCCGTGCTTGATCTTGTAAGTAAGCAGAATATTTAACTTTTTTCAATATTGCTCCTTTTCCTAACCCAAACACTCGTGATGTTGTGTCGCACCCACTAAATGCATGTATAAACGGCAACAACCGACAGACAGCTTCACCTAAATTTTTCTTTGACTTTTTGATGTTCCATATTCGGATCTTTTGAACACTTTGCTTGGGTTCTGACTTGAAATAAACGTCTTTGTTCTGCAGCAGGGCATGTTAGTAAAGTAAAACAAGCAAATCTGTGTCTTCACCTATAACTACAACCTGTCGTTCTTCCGAAATTGAGATTGCTGTCTGAACGATTTTCAAGTCTGCATCGTCGGGGGCAGGTATTACTGTGTAATTACTTGCCTTTAATTTTCCACTTAGCAGGTTGATAAAACGTTGCTTGTTGTCTTGAATTGACAAGAATGCATCCTTTTTAGTTTTACAGGTCATTTCAGCAGAAAAAAAATAATTTTCGGAGAAATACATCCTTTTGATCGTCGTATGTGAGTAATATCTTTCACAGTTGGTACATCTGGATAACCGTCAAATACAATAGTTGCGTCAGAGTAGTGTCTTTTAACGTAATCAACATACGCTTGACAAATACTATTAAAAGAGTTTCCCTTTGTCCAAGGTATGCGATGTATGAGAGACCCTCCATCTAATACATGGTGAACATTGGTGCCTGTTTCTAAACATCCACATCCATCAAAGTCCCAAATAGCGTCTGCTAGAATCGACTTATTTGCTTCTCTTGGTAGACAATTATCGTCAAATAACGAAGATAGAGTTCGTATTTGAATATTTCTGATATGTCTTCAAAGAGTCCATTGGCTACTGTGGTACATTTTTGGAAGAGAAACTGTGGATCGACTTGCAATAATTCACCATCTACTTTGATACTAGTTTTGCTATTTAAAGTTATTACTTGATTTTTGTTCCTGAAAGTGTAGTCACTGACGTTTTGTCCAACAAGAGATTCTATTATCGCTGTCCCCACATCTTTTGAATTGTCAGAGCTATCAGCTGTTACTCCAGTTTCAATATTTCGCAGAGAACTGTCTCCAGTGAATGGACTGCATTCTTTTATAAATGTAAGAATGGTCATAATGTCTTCTCTGTCTCGTTTTTGACGTGTAGTTTATTCTTCTTTATGCTAATCACTTGTATAGTAGCCTACTCCTGTGAGCTCTTGTTTAGCTTGATTCATGTCTGCACAAGCGGGCATTGACAAAAGCCACTGTGATCTTTGACTTTCACCCATTCCACCGCCACTTGTCAGTCCTCCTGCTGTTTTGACACTCCTCATGAGCACTTGTTCAATCATAAGATCTGAGGACAATCCTGCCCAATATCTTTCACTACGTCTCATTACATGATGGCCATCTTTGAAAGCAGCAAACACTTCTGGATGATCTGCTTCAAGTTGTTGCATCGTCATTAGATACACATACGCAGATTTAGTATATAACTTGTGACCAGAGGCAGCCAAGTATGACAGCATATCTTTTACACTTTTTATTTCCAATCGCCAGACCGTTCTGCTTTGATAAACTGTCTAAGGATTTAATCATTTCTGTATACTGAAGCCATAATTTAGAGGTTCGATTTTTCTTCATTACTTCAAGTGGTTCGTGCATTGTTTCGTCGATGCTCTTAAGTACAGCACTATCACATGCAGAAGATATGGACAGTATTCCTTCCAACAATTCTGTATACAAATCGGCTGCCTCAGTCAAGATGTTGTCGTCAAAATTATTATTTATATTTCTTTCTTCATTTTCTTCCGATTCTGGGAAATAAAATTTGAAAATTTAATATACAAGAAGGCTGTGTCAACAAGCATGTGTCCTCTAATCGCACGAGCTAAAGCTTTACCACTAAGCATATGAGTAACTGCATTTTGTGCATAAATTAGTTCTAGAATTTCCTGGAGCCCTGAACTCCTCATAATGTGACCAATGCAACCTAAGAAACTCATTTCTGTGTGAAATGCTCCTAAACGCAATACTACAGACTTCAACTGACTATTTGGATGTTCATTTTGAACTATTGTCAAGGCTTTCCAATACAATGGCTGATTGAATGTCAGTACTGGTGTTCTCTTGTAAGGATGTGCTTGATTTGAAACAAAGAGTAGAATCGTGTATATGCATGACATATCGCTAGCATTGATATCTATCATAGGTAGAAATATAACGGTTGACTTGCCTTGGTATTCTCCCTTATGTATCATCTGCATAATCCCTGACTAACCTGACGTTAGATTCTTTAAGGGCCACACCACCTGTGACAGTAAATCAAGACACGCAGTCCTGTCCATTGCCTTTAATTCCCTAAGATCTGAAAAAGTAAGCTTTGCCATAAAGTCATTTTGAGGTTTGTTATATTGGATATTGACCTTTGCTATTGAATTGATATCATCAGATGAAACAGACATTCTAAGAATAGGCGCTGTTCGCTTAGTACCTGGTGTTATGCCGGCAATGATTCCCATACCATGAAATGAGTTATTGCCATCGAGTATTTTCACATTATGGTCTACATTGTCAGCTACAAATTGAATAAATCTATTATATATTTCGCCAGGGATGTCAACTCCTTGTGTTGAAGCGGCACTGGATTCAAATTTTTGTATTTCTTGATAAGATGAGCAAAATCCTAAGCTATTTAAAGTAGAAACCAGAAAACGGAAAGCAAAATTGTGGTGAAGTTGAATGCCAAGACCAATTTGCAAAGGAGAAATAAGCGCACGGGGTCTTGATGCCTGAATTATTGCCTGTCCAATGGAAGCTATTTTCATTTTAGAGTCCTTTTCAGCAAAAATTGTTTTTAGTAGATAGCTTAAGCTCTCGGGTACGTATTCTAAATGTGATTGTAGTGATGATACATCTGATGCCAATGGATAATTTTCCTTGTCCCCTTTTAAAGATCGGATGTCACTTTTAATAAGTATTGCAGCAGCTTCTATGACTGATTTTTTTTTCATCGTCTGGATTTTGATATTTTGGTCTGTGGTAAAACTCTTGCAAAACACAGAATGCTGTATCTCTCAACGTAACAACGCTTATTTTCCCACAAATATCTGTTATAATAATATTTTTTCCAAAATGGTTTCTAAGCTTTTTCTTCATATAATTATTCATTACCTTTAAAACTAATAAATCACCGCTGGATTAGATCTTAATATTATGGCATACATGATATTGCATTATTTTTGCTTATTTCATCCAATACATCCATACAATCTGCAAAAGAAAATAATTCGGTAATTTTCAATTTGCTTATTTTTTTTTTAAATATAGTTAATATTATGGAAGAAGTAATCATCATTATACATGTAACAATTGTTATTTTTGCGTTTTTGTATTAATTTGTTTGTTTTTTACATCAGGATTAGATTAATGTATTTATTTTTTTCTAGTAGTTAATATTTTATGTTGCAGTATATCAGATTTGTGCTGCTTTTTTAATCCGTATACATTTTAGAAATGTTAGTTTTTTTTTGTCGCGAACGGCGTTCCATAGTTTTTTATTTTTGACAGGGACGTATGTTGAAATGTTACTTTTTTCGAAATAAACGTATAAATGGGTCTAATATAATAATACATACACTTATTTCTGTAAATATGTGTATTTTATATTAAAAAGTTCTGATTACTTCCTTAAATAATGCAGAATTGCATGTGGAAAACCCGCGTAGTGACGTCACTCTAGAAACTACATTTGATGATTTGTGCTTTAACGGTTGTTGTAACCACAGGGGTTTGTTACAATTTGCCGGGTTTACTATCCATATGAACCCCGATAAAAACCCGAAAAAAACCCCGGGGTTCGTATGGATGGTAAACCCGGCAAATTGTAACAAACCCCTGTGAATCAACGATAAAGCTTGTACTGACAAAATGTCTTATTGTTGTAGTTGTCCCCCTTTGTGTGTTTGGCGATCTTTTTGTGACAAAATTTGCAAGTCAAAATCCACAAATTATTAAAGTACAAAACATTGAAATTACAAGAATTTTTACAAACTTTGAGTTCATTCCATGTTGTGGGACATGTAGAAAGTCTATGCATTAACCATTTATGTAGCTCCATAAAGGGGGGACTGGGTCCCTGCCCCCCAAAAAACGCCTATGAATCCGACAGTAACCCATCGATAAAAAACACCAAACAAGCATCAAAAGGGAAGCATGCAGTTCATACACTATACATGTAGCATGCTCTCAATTGTCAGGAGTCTGTAAAAGTTGTGAATAAAATTAAAAAAATCTATATCAACACAGAATTTTCCAAATAACATATTTTTTTTAATACGTATTTTTGACATGAGACAACCAATGGGTACAGGCATTTGAGTAAACTATTTTTAGAATATTATATTATTAGTAGATTAAAAAAAATTTCAAAAAATAATTAACATCTTTCATTTCTGTATTTTTAAGTAAGACTCTTTTCCATAGGTAATTTGTTTAAAAATTTATCAATTCCGAAGGTCTGTCATATGTCTGTTGGCCTTGACCTCATTTTCATGGTTAATCGACTGCTTGAAAATAAGTGTTTTTTTTTGTTATGTGAATTTCTCACACCTAAATTATGTGACCTACCTAATTAGACTATTTACCGGGGTTGTAATAACATGAGCAACACGACGGGTGCTACATGTGGAGCAGGATCTGCTTACTGTAAATTCAGAAATTATTGCGATGTTTTTATTATTGCGAAAAATGCGACATGGTTATAATCGCAATAATTTAAACTGGCGTTTTAAATTTTTTTTATATGATTTAAACAGCATTTTTCTCAATATCGCAAAAATTAAAATCGTATTTTAGTCTAAAATTACAAAATCGCAATAATATATGCACGCAAAAATTTCTGAATTTACAGTACCATTCCGTAGCATCTGAGATCACCCCCAGTTTTTTGTGGGGTTCGTGTTGCTTAGTCTTTAGTTTTCTATATTGTGTCTTGTGTACTATTATTTGTCTGTTTGTCTTTGTCTTTTTTAGCCATGGCGTTGTCAGTTTTTTTCCCATCTACTATGAGTTTGAATGTTCCTCTGGTATCTTTCGCCCCTCTTCTATTAGTAATAGGTCCTGACCTCGGCCTCATGGCACGGATCAATGATCAAGGTTAAAGTTACACGATTTAATGTTCATTTCTCAGATACTTTAAGCAGTAGGTCAACTATATTTGGTGTATGGAATGATTGTAAGGTGTACATGTCCGTCTGGCATGTTTCATCTGACATCGACCTAATTTGCACAGTTCATTAGTCAATGTTATTTTTTTTTTTTTTGGTCTGTTACTATAAACAGTGGTTTAACTATATCTGGTGTATGAAATGATTTTAAGGTGTACATGTCTGTCTGGCAGGGTTCATCTCACGAGTCTTCTTGGCCAAATTTTTTCATGGTTCATTGGTCAATATTAAATTTTCATGGATTTGTCTGTTTCTTGTTTAATATAAGCAATAGCAAAACTATATTAGGTGTATGTAATTATTGTCAGCTATACATATCTTTCTGGATTGGTTTATCTGACCTTGACTTCATTTTCATGGATCTTTGATGTTAGGTTTATGTGACTAAAACCTTATCCTCAGGACTATCAACATAAAATAATTCATGAATAGTTAAGCAGGCGAGACATAACAGCATTCTTGTTGCATCTTATATGTTGTATTTGAGACAATTTTGGTTGGAGTTTACAGGACTGACTATTATTGTTGAGGACCAAGAAATTTGAACAAGAAAGAAATGTAGAATGGTAGTATGAACACATGCTCACTACCAAAAAGAAGACATATCTATTTTCTAAATTTATATATTATAAAAGATAGAAGGTATACTAGATGAGCATTATCTAAAATATGTTCAGAAACTGTTAAATTCATGTGAAGGCTCGATTCGTGTTAATTTCAAATGAAATTTTTCATGTGATAGCTCTATTCACCTTAATTTCGTAGGTAGAAAATTTGTCTGTATTTTAAATAATTCTTTCATACAAACCGACAAAAATTGCTGTTTTTGCAATTGAACACTCTTTTAGTAACAAGTAGTGACGTTAAAGATAAAGAAAACCGATTAAATAAGACTATATATAGTAATGGACTTAAATATCCTTGGTAGACGGGTTACTGTTTCATGGGCATTTAACTAATATTTCCTTTTATTATACGACCGCAAAACTTTTTTTTTTGGTTCGTATAATGCTATGATGTTGTCGTCTGCGTCGTTTGCGTCGTCGTCGTTCGAATACACATTGGTCTCCGGACAATAACTTTAGTTCAAGTGAATGGATCTCTATGTAATTTTACAAGAAGGTACAATACCACTAAAGAAAGGTTGGGGTTGATTTTGGGGGTTATGGTACCAATAGTTTAGGAATAAGGGGCCAAAAACAATCATTTTTGTAGTTTCCGGACAACAACTTGTGTATAATTATAGTGTATAGATCTCTCTGAAATTCTACCACAAGGTTCCATATCACGAAGGGAAGGCTTGGATTGAGTATGGGGGTAATTGCTCTAAACATGCAGGAATTAGGGGCCAAAAAACACGCATTTTTGAAGTGTCCTAATAATAACTTGTGTTTAAGTCTATGGATCTCTCTAAAAAATGTACTACAAGGTTCCAAACCACAAAGGGAAGGATTGGATTGAGTTTGGGGGTAATTGCCCCACACATGCAGGAATAAGGGGCAAAGAAGGGACCAAAAACAAGCATTTATCTAGTTTCCATTGTGTTTAAGTAGATGGATCTCTCTAAAATTGTACTATAAGGTTCGTTACCACAAAGGGAGGGATGGGATTGAGTTTGGGGGTAATTACTCCAAGGGGGGGGGGGGGGGGGGGGTTGAAAAAGATTGGGGAGGTTTCTTTTCCAATTTTTTGGGGGGGGGTTCATATTTTTTTTCTTCAAAAATTTAGAAATTTCAAATTTTTTGAAAAGTTTCAAGAAGAAATCTTCAATTGCACAGTATTGTGCAATAGATTTTTAAGATCTTTGACCACATATATTTTGTGTAAGAAACCTATATTATGTCAAAAATTTTATCACAATCCAAATTCAAACAGTATCAAGCTTGAATACTGTGTCCAAACTTGCCCCAACTGTTCATGGTTCGACCTCTGCAGTCGTATCAGGCTGCGCTCAGCGAAGCATTTTATTCAAATTATGTATTATAATTGGATTCTGCCTTACTATCCTAAAAATTTGTCTGGACAGCTTTTCATTCAAAATCTACTGCTTTCAAAATTGTTATGCAATATTAAAACCACACAAAGAACAAAAAGAAGCAAAGTTCAGGTTCTAATTTCCTACCGTTGAATAGAAAATATCAATGTTGGTATTGCTGGTTTCTTGTTTAAACCGATAGCGAGCTATCTGAAATACAAAGTATTCTAAAGCGTTATATTTGCATTTTTTTTTCAAAGTTGAAACTCCCAAACATGCCAATTAGGTGTATTACAATAAAAAGATAAGGAAATGCGGTTATTGTTGCAAATGAGACAACTATCCAACAAAGTTCAAATAGTAGATATAAGCAATTATAGGCAACTGTACGGCCTTGAGAAAATGAGTACAAACCCATACCGTAAAGTCGGCTATAAAAGGTTTAAACATGAAAAATATGAAACAATTCATATGAGAAAACTCACTGCCTAATTTATAAAAAAATAATTTACAAAAAAACAAATATGACCGAAATGAACCACCCACAACCACTAGACTACAGGCTCCTGACTTGATCCAAGATTTATGCTATAAAAAGATCTTGAAATGTGTGTACTATCTTTTGAATTACTTTGAAATTATTACTGATAACAAACTGTCATTGTATCAGAAGAAATCTTTCTATCATAGGAGACACGTGAACTATATTAAAGACTTCATTGCAATTTAAGTGGTCCAAGAAAGTACCTAGTCAAAAATAGCTATGACCATGCATTGTTGCTTAAAGAGCAACAGTTTTGATATGGACGACTGCATATATAATCTACATTTTTAATTGTATCATAAAAACAAGGAGATGTGGTATGAATACCAACTATCAACAACAGAACAAGGATACTATATATAACCATAATGTCCAACGTCAGACGTCGACAACATCTGTTTAACCCCTCCACATTTATATGCACCTCTGTCCCAAGTCGGACAAAGTCATGACATAGATATGTCTTTGTGTAGTTATACATTTAGTTTACCAAACGATATTCTGACATTGTGCTGTACAGCTAGATAGTATTCCTTATCTATTTTATTGTTTATCGGAGCCATTCAGAGCTTCTTGCATGGAGTGGACTGCTAAACATTGAAAAACTGTAATGGTGACCTCTGTCTGATGGTTTTGTATTTGTTGCTTATGTGAATTTGACTGTCTTCAAGACAGCTCCTTTTCCGTTTTTCACACTAATCAACCATAAAAAATCATAGCGCATGAGAGCTATAAAAGCCTACTTGATAACTAGCGAAACTAATCGTAAAAAAACCAGTCCTGATCTCCGCCAAAAGCATTGAATGACACCATTTATGACATACAACAAACAACGACAATCAAAAATTAGAAGTCCTGGCTTGAAACAGGCACATATACAGAATGTGGCCATATAGTTCATCAAAAGAATCATCTGCAATGCCTTAATGGGTTGCCTTAATGGGTTGAAATGAAAGAATACATACAGCGACGGAATTTTAAAATAAAATACTTGTATTTATCCAAAACCATCTTATGATATTTGTGATAGTATAACCGAGAACTTTTTTTATTAGTTCTTGAATATGACTACAACTCTCAGTACTTAAAAATGACTGAATTTTCAGTACTGTAAAATGACTGAAATTTTCAGTACTGAAAAATGACTGAAATTTACAGTACTGAAAAATGACTGGAATTTTAAGTACTGAAAAATGACAGAAATTTTCAGTACTGTAAAATAACAGAAATTTTCAGTACTGAAAAACGACTGAAATTTTCTGTACTGAAAAATGACTGATATTTTCAGTACTGAAAACAACTTTTTCTCAACATTACTGAAAACATACATACAATTAATTGTACTGAATACATATGAGTAAGAAATGTACTGATTGATGACTTTTTATACCAGTACTGTATTTGTAGTGGCATTTAAATTACATGTAAACGCTGTATAAATTCCTGGTAGTGATATACTATCACATATTTGTAACGCAAACATTATGTTTTGCATATACACTTAGATTTGTTCTAGTCATAATTCTGTCCGGGGAAAATCACCGATTAGTTCTGCCCAGGCAAACAACCGATAAGTGTGCTCTGTTATGAATGACGTCAGTGGCGTTTCTAACAATGACGGACGAGGGAGCTGGAGTCGGTTTCGCAAAAAAAACTTACGATTTAGATTGATCGTAAGTCATGAACAATTCAGTATACTTACGATAAATCTTAGTTATAAGTTTTTTTTGTGAAACCGACCCCTGATCTTAGTCGTAAGTTTTTTTGTGAAACCGACTCCTGCTGATTTTGTAAACGTCGATTAAAAATATGTTTTTTCTTCACTATTTTAAGCATTTGTATAATAGGTGATCAATAAATTAGACCATTTCCTTTTCCGCATGGCCCATGACGTCATCATTTGACCCATCTGAGCCATCGGCTATCGACCAGGGCAGATATGGGAGTCTCGGAATGATACCAGGGTCGGTTTATAAAAAGGACATTGTAATAATCTGTTAACCGTATTAGTTAAACGTTTCCAGTTATGTGAATACTACAACCCCTGGTAATGAGTGATACCTGATCGATCGATGATGTGACATAACTGTAATGCTTCTTTACCATTTAAAACCTTTGACTGCATGGTATGCGTCATTAAATCTGGATTTTAAAATTTTTTTTTACGATTTTACCACTTATTTAATATGTTTTTGGACAAGTGGCATCACCACATCTAAATTACTGTACTGGTTTTGTTCTCTGGAAACCAAAAGCAACCCTGTTGCAATAGTTTCATAAAGAATCTAAGGAATCAGGTGTAGGAATTCATGACCCATACCTAACACACTTTACAAAGAAAAAAATATATTTTGGTGTAAAAAATCGTCAGTAGGCGCAAAAACTCCTATAAGGATTCATTTAACAACTTTCAAATTGTGTGTGTCCTGCCAGATTTTCTGTATCTTCTATGATTTTCATAGGGATACTTGGGACCCGGGGTTTATTTAACAGGGACAACGGTATATATTGAATAGGAATGAAAGAAGTTACCTGTTTTCACATGTGGAGCAGGATCTGCTTACCCTTCTGGAGCACCTGAGATCGCCTTCGCTTTGTGGCGGGGTTTGTGTTGCTCAGTCTTTACCTTTCTTTTCGTGTTTTGTAGACTGATGATTTTGTTTTATCAATTTTTGTGTTTGGCCATGACTTTGACTATACATTTTGTATCCTCCTTAAAAGTCGCTATATGTATAATTCAGTTCAGTTCAGTTTGAACATCGTTTTGTTAAATCATGTCAGTTCAGTTTGAAAATCGTTTTAGATTAAAAAGATTCATACACGTACAGTTTTATTCAGTTTGATATTAAGGAAGTTCGCTACTCTTGTTTTTGATATAGTGTCAGATACTCGGAGTCCTCTAGTTCTATCCATGTAGTGCTGATAAATATTTTGCCCGGTAACCCCTTCTTTTCTTTTCATAATTTTATAACATATAGTTTAAAAAAGCCATATTTGAAAATCTTATAAAATCCTTGTTTTTTCCAAAGTTTTTGAAAGAAAAATGTGCAAATGTTAAAGGTATAAACAATCTAGAGAGAATCATTTCCCGCAAATTTTTCAATGGCTTATATCTTGAAAACAAGGTTACGGACCCTTCATTTTTTTCTGCTTCTTTAGTTACGTTATTTATATACTATTAATTTATATAAGTCTTTTAAAGAGCTTGTTATTTCGAAACAAAGTAGCGAACATCCTTAAGGTAAACGTCGCGTTAGCTATGTGCTTTGTCTATAGAGTGTTTACATGCCATTTTTTTTTACTGAGTTGACATAGTTGTTTGTTTTTATGGTGATTAAGATGATAACACAATATTGACTGCTATACCCCATTTCGGACATTTTTACCTATTATTGTCTGTTTGCTTTGGTCACACATTATTGTTAATACAAGGAATTTTACGCGACTGTCATACAAGTGAGAGGTTTAGTTAGCTGTAATACCAGGTTCAACCCACCAGTTTCTACCTAGGAAAATGCCTGTACTAAGTCAGGAATATAACAGTTGTTTTCTATTCGTTTGATTTTGATTTTGCCATTTGTTAAGGGACTTTCCGTTTTGAGTTTTCCTTGGAGTTCGGTATTTTGTTATTTTACTTTTTACATACCTTATATCTTTTCTTTTCCAAATATGCAAGTTTAAAATATGTCAAGATTTGCTATATGTATCATGAGAATACCACAGACTTAAACATAGTATATCATATGGTCTTGGTTACTTTCCACTCTCAAAGGATTAATATTTTTGTTTAAAATGCTGAATATCGTCCACCGTCGAAAATAAATTGAGAAGAGTGTCGTCAATTTATAGTTGCTCTTTCATCCTATGGTAAAAAATTGTGTAAACGGGAGAAATCTGACAAAAAGTCACTTAATTCCTATTTGAATAAATGTCTCAATATTGTTGATATTCGCAGATCACATTTCGAAAAATAATTTAGAAATACATAAAAGAATAAGTAATACGTCCTTCTCTAGGACTGAAAACAAAATTCAAGTAATCAGGGGCGTTTTGTGTTCGTACCGG
This sequence comes from Mytilus californianus, assembly GCF_021869535.1. Lineage (NCBI taxonomy): Eukaryota > Metazoa > Mollusca > Bivalvia > Mytilida > Mytilidae > Mytilus > Mytilus californianus. Next base: position 1,477,660 of record NW_026262686.1, read on the forward strand.
CCGACAAAGCAGCCAACAATGTGGTGATACAATGCAGGACGTAAATCCCACACGGAAATTAAGAATTAAATTATACATTCACCGACATTCAAGGCCGTACGCTCCACAGAGAGTCATATAGTAAATAATCATGTCACCACCACAGCTCAGCTTAAGGCCTCTCCTGAACATTTGAATGTCTCAACTATATATTGGCTACCTAAACTACACCAAAAAAAGAAAGAAAAAAAAAACCGTATACCATCGTTTCATCGCGGCCTCTAGTTAGTGTTCTACTACTAGAATTTCAGTGCCTTTAACGAATTCCTTATAAACTACTACCAAAGAACTGATAATTATTTGTGTAATAAAACATATGAAAATAGTGGAATTAACCATTTTGGAGTGTAAAAAAATATTTGGATGGTTTAGATAAATTATGTGCTTTTGATAGTCCTTTAGTTTCGGTTGACAGTTTTGACTTTTCCACTCTTTACACTTCACTTCTACACAATTTCACCAAACAAAAGTTTTCCTATTTAATCAACTGGTCGTTTGATAAATCTAATTGGTAATGTTTTTGCTGCAACTCATGTAAAGCCTTTTTCTCAAACGAAAAAGGTAAATGTCCTAGATATACTTAATGGAGGTGTGATAAGATGATTCAGCCATGAATTTTCTCAAGGAAAACATTAAGTACATTTCGGCAGTAAGGTTTATCGACAGATTGTAGGTATTCCTATTGGCACCAATTGTGCCCCTTTGACTTGTTCCTGTACTGTTATGAATAACACTTTATGGTCAGACTCAGTAAAGATCCGTCTAAATTCCATTTAATTGATAAACACTTACTGTTATCTTGATACTTTTCGTCAAATAATCAAGAAGTCTCTAAGTACATTGTGTATGCTGCCGAAATTTACCCACAGCAATTAACTTTAAATAAATCAAATTTTAACAGCAATAAGTGTCATTTCCTAGATTCAGATATTTCAATTTTACACAAGAAACTTTACACAAAAATTTCCAACAAAAGGGATGATTTTTCTTTCCCTATTGTTAATTTTCCTTTTTTGGACGGTGGTGGTCCTCTGGCATTGCACAAGGTCATGTTTTTTCTCTGACTGTTAATGACGTCTTTATCCTAAATCCATTGTATGTTGGATGTGAACTGATTGATATTTCAATCTTAGAAACATGATTTTTTTGTTAGTTGTTATAGCATTGAACTACATATAGCTGTCAGTTACTGTGTACTCTCAGATCTGTACTTAGTGTGCTATTTGTTCTTAGGGATGAGGGATGGATAAATACCCTACCACGTCCGGTCTGTGTTAATGTCTGAGGGTTTTCTTCTCAGTATTGATCTGATGAGTTAAGCCTTTTTCAACTGATTTTTATAGTTTGTTCTTATGTTGTACTTTTACACCACTGTCCCATGTTAGGGGAGGGTTGAGTGCTCACAAACATGCAAAACCCCGCCAACATGCAAAATCAGGAGCCTGTTGTTCAGTGATTGTCGTTGGTTCATGTCTGTCATATTTGTTTTTCGTAGATTGTTTTGTTATAAATTAGGCCGTTAGTTTCTTGAAATTGAATTGTTTCATATTTTTCATGTCGGGGACATTTATAGCCGACTATACGATATGGGTTTTATCATTGTTGAAGGCCGCACGGTTGCATATAATTGGTTACATTCACTTAATTTGAACTTTGGCGGATAGTTGGTCTCATTGGCAATCATACCTCATCTTTTTTTTTATACAAGACTAAACAATAATTGAAAAACCAGATTAAATTTCTCTCAATATGTTAGAGGGGAACAGTTTTTTTTTTCTTTAAACATGTTCATATATATTAAGAGGTGTCTGTTGTAATTTTTTTAAACTACCCCGATGTCATGGGGGATATGTGGTCACGTTAAGCGTGGGAGGTAGTGGTTTCGATCCCTGACAGGAGCAAACCAGACTTGGTAATCGCCTTGGAGGATATTAAGTGAGGGAGGTAGTACGTGGGTTCGATCCCTGACAGGAGCAAACCATACTTGGTCATCACATGACATTTGCTGCTTATTAGCTACGCACGTTGTACGTATTTACTAGGCAACACGCATTGGGTGACATGACTTTGATGCCCCTCATGGGGGTGTCCATTTAATCACATAATCACAAATTATTTGCCAATATAATCACAAAATCATTATTCATTTTTTTTAAACAAGATAATCAAATAATAAAAAATACAGTCCTAGATTATCAAAAAATCATGACATTTTTGGTCTGGTAATCAAATAATCATTATAAAAACGGTCAAGTAATCACATAATCAAAAACCCCATAAGGAGGCTCGTCTTTCTGAAGGCTCTTACCATGCTTACCATAGTTGACCACGGTTGCCTTATGAATTTTCACGTTTCAAATCCTGCCCCGCGTGTCGATCATGTAAAATCAATATTCATATTGATATCAAATAAACTCACGTTCTCGTCCTGATTTACATGAAACATTTGCCACTGGACATAAAACACTTATACATCCATCCATGTTATTTTCACGTTTAAATACTGATATTCTTATATTAACTGCTACTCGTTTTGATAATTTTCATATAATTCAACTGAATAATTTTGGCACACTGGTACTTTGAATCGAGTTACATCGGAATATGAAATAAAAAATGTTTTTTTAGATTTTTCAATGGATGGCTGTGTTCTTATATACGAAGAAAGACTAAAAACTAACATAATATCCAGGATTCTATACTGAATACATGCATGTATAGAAACACATATGTCACTATCCTTGTTTTTTAGATACATTGCTTCAAAAAGAGAGAAGAAAGATACCCGAGGGACAGTCAAACTCATAGATCGAAAACAAACTGACAACGCCATGGCCAAAAATAAAAAGACAAACAGACAAATAATAGTACAGATGAAACAACATAGAAAACTAAAGACTAAGCAACACGAACCCCACCAAAAACTGGGGGGATCTCAGGTGCTCCGGAAGGGTAAGCAGATCCTGCTCCACATGTGGTACCCGTCGTGTTGCTTATGTTATTACAAATCCGGTAAATAGTCTAATTCGGTAGGTCACATTCGTGAAAAGGGAAGGGTATTGTAGTTACGACATAAGGAACATATCCGATATCATCTGTGAAACGGTTATTCCGTAACGGTCAACCAACTCGTGATGGCGTCCTTAAAATTTACGAAGGGATGATTTCAACTTCACCATTTGGAACTCTTGGTTTAATAACGTCATTGTGGTCAGCAATCCTCTGTCAAGGAAATCATGATAGGAAATACAAGCCCGAGTTATCGTATCAATTGGGATATATATGCTCCGTAAGCAGGCGCTCCTGAAATGTTGCTCCATAGAAATGGAAAGTTCACAATTGGGAAGCTGATATCATCTCTTGTGTCGTAAAGTTTTGTTTTCAACCGACCCTCATTGTGAATTTCTAGATGTAAGTCAAAATATGAGGCAGACTTAACTGTATCTGTAGTATCCTTTATCTCTAGTTCGATTGGACAGATTCGTTCAACATAGTCACCAAATTTTGTATTATTTAGTGAGAGAACATCATCTATATAGCGGAACGTAAAGTTAAAGGATATTGCTAACAAAGTTGACGGATACGCGAAGAATTTGACAAAAAACGTGTGACGTTACTGATTACAGAATAGCGTTATTTTTATTCGGAGGTATTGAAAAAAAAAATATGTAACGGGATCTGAACGGTGTTTGTTATTTTATGTTCATTCCCACTGTCGTAAATTTCCTAATAATTCAATATAACATTCGACCGAGTTAATTTTATTTCGTCCTAACTGGGTGCACTTTTTTTTTATATATTGAATTTTCTTTATTATAACAAATAAACTAGCACAACATGTATGAACAAAGGTATACAGAATGGCATATTCACACAAAGGAAGTATTAAATAATTAATGAACAATTGAATATATGATGGTGCAACAATAGGTTCAAAATAAATAATTTTCTTATAACATTGGAATCTTATTTGTTCTTGCAATATCTATTAGTGGTGTTTCAATCAAAATTCGACATTTATTATTTATTCTATAATAGGGGCCCAGGGACTCCAGTATTTGTTATATTCATCTACAGAGAGGTTTTTAAATGAAATGTATTTTTCTAAGTTCAAGTGTTCCTTTAAATAGTTTTTTAAAGCATTTAAATTTGGCAAAACTTCTTTTAACTTTGTTCGGTAAATATAGTATTTTGAAAGCAGAATAATCTTATTTTTAACAAAATTCAATTCAACATTTTCGTAGATACCAAATAGAATAATCATAATATTAAAAGGCAGTTCAATATTTGTCAGTTCAAAAATCCAGATGTTTAGTGCATGCCAGAGACTGGCGACCATCGGACAGCTCCAAAATAAATGTTCTATGGTCTCTTGTCCTTCTTTGCAAAATGTACATATGTTGCTACTATTTATTTTCATCTTGTAAAGTAGTGAATTAGTTCCTATAATTCTATGTATAATTCTATATTGGAACCAGCTTAGTGCTTCTAGTATATTTTGTACACGAAGTGTGTATTTTTTTCCAATTAATACCAGTCATATTAAGATGGTTCTCCCATTTTTCCTTTGCAGCAAAAGTAATATATTTCTCATTCAATACTCTGTACATGTCCTTTGAACCTTTTTTTGATTCAAAGAAGATACTGATGTTAAAAGGTAGTATTGCTTGAATTTTTCTCTCCTTTACTTCAATATTGATCGTGTTTAACCACTCATTAAGCGAGTGTGCTATTCCATAATAATGTAAAATATTTGGCCTAAATTGATATAATTGTTGGAAATTTTGAAATGACTTAACTTTGCCCTGATAATCTAACAAGTCATGCACTGTCCAAATTCCAGCGTTTGTCCAGTTTTTATAGTAGACTCTTGAACCACCAATTTTAATGTTTTCTACCTCCCATAAAGAATAAGATAGAATTTCATCAATACATCTTGGTTTTCTAATTTGATTAAGGGTTTTCCAAGCATCAAAAACCTCTTGCCAAAATTTATTTGATGACCTTTTAATAGGCCCAATATAACTTAGTTCACTAAGATTTATTTGCTCCACAATAGAGACTAATCTCACCCACTTTGAATTCGAATTATAACGCCGTCTTACCCATGTAAGTTTCAGTCCCTGTATAAATGCTTATAAATTTAGCATTTTTAAACCACCCATATAATAAGCTTGACATAAAAGATCTCGCTTCACCTTATCAGGTTTATTATCCCAGGTAAAAGCATACATTTTCTTTGTTAAATTACGTAACATATTCTCATCTGGACTAGGGATAGATAGAAACAGATGATTTGATTTAGATATGACCAAAGTTTTTAAAATGGTAATCTTTCCAAAGGGGGTGAGATACTGTTTTGACCATTTTTTCAAAGTGTTGTCTATATTATCTAAAACTGGCCTATAATCTAAATTAATCATTCTATCTAGGTCGACTGAAAAAGTAATTCCAAGAAGCTTAAATATACTGGAGCCCCATTTCAATCCCCACTTTAAACAAATTTGATCCTGGCTATGTTTTTTGCTACCTATCCAAATAACATTTATTTTTTCTATATTAATCTTAAGTCCCGAGATGTCAGCATACAATTGGAGAACACGAAAAGATGCATCGAGCGATTCTGGCGAGCCATCTAAGAGCAATGATGTATCATCTGCATATTGAGAAAGTACAAATTCTGTATCGATCATCTATAGTAATACCCTTTATCTCCTTACTATTTCTTACCAAAATGCCGAATATTTCTGCACATAGCAAGAAAATATAAGGGGATAAAGGATCTCCCTGTCTTCAGCCTCTCTCTAAAGTGAAGAACTCTAACAGAAAACAGTTTTGTGTCACTGCAGCTGTTATATTGTTATAGAAGGCTTTAACCCAGGATATAACTGATTCACCAAAATTAAAATATCTCAATGTATCATAAAGAAAGGACCAAGAAATGGAATCGAATGCCTTCTTAAAATCAATCAGCAAGAGAATATCTGGAATATTATTTTCTTCAGTAAAATGTAGAATATCATATATTAATCGACAATTTTCGCCTATATATCTACCTGGAACAAAACCAGTTTGATCAGAACTTATTAATTTTGACAAAACAGATTTTATTCTCTCTGCTATACAGCTTGGTGCCAATTTATATGTAGAATTTAGAAGAGTAATAGGTCTCCAATTTTTATAAGAAATTGTTTTGGTTTACCATCTTTTGGAATACATGTAATCACTCCCTGCCTCTGGGTGACAGACATTTGGCCCTTCCCATATCCAGAATTTAAAGATCTAAGGACAAATTTACCAATATCAATCCAAAAAGTTTTTTTAAAATTCTGCCGTGTAACCATCAGATCCCGGACTCTTGTTATTTTTCATTCTCTTTAATGCTGCAGTTAATTCAGAAAAACTAATCTTTCCCTCCAATAACTGCTTTTCATCCTCGCTAAGCTTCGGTATATCATTATAACAATTGTCCCGTGTTAAATCAACCCTTTTCAAACAATCAACAAAACTGGGTGCACTTTTAGCTTTTCAAATATTTCATGCATTTTCAGGACGATGCTATACAATTTGAAATAGTTGTGTCTAAACGAAACATTTGATGCAGCTATCAAAAAAAGGTTAAACATTCTGTCAGTTGTGAAAATTATAAAGAAAATCAACATCCTGATAAAATACACATTCTAAATAAAATATACTCTGTATGATTCATGTAAACGTGTAGGTTGTGTGCGTAGTTAGTCGGATAAACCTTGCAAACTGTATGCCAAATTTCGCATAAAATAGACAAAGTTCAACATTCTGTCATTCGTGGAAAACTATTGAAAAAATGATCCTAAGAATATAAATGCACCCTCAATATAGGTAAACAAAAATTTGGCGCAATATATTATCAAAATGCCAAATTCAGCAACCTGTCATAAAAAAACATCTGAAAAGATGCTCATCTTTAATATATGTATACACTAACACCAGGTACTTAATTTAAAAGTTTAAGTTTAAAAATTGTAGTCATAAAAATCTGCCATATAAACCCTATATACAAAGTGCGGAACGGACTGTCGAACGGACACGGGTAAAACAATATGCTCCCAGCATTTTGTCAAGGGAGCAAAATATATATTAGCATGTATGATGATTTTCTATTTTGTAAATCATTTGATGACAAAATATCTTTTTGAATAAGTAGTTCATAGTGGAATGGTAATTGGGAGATCTCAAATGTAGCAGCGTAAGCAAGCTAACATCTACGTCATTTGGTCTTTGATGGAAACTAGGATGGAAATTAAGTTGTCTCATTGGCAATCATACAACATCTCCTTATTTCGTAATGGATTGCGTTTTCTCCTGAAATACAAGAAGTTTAGAGACTAACAAATACGTGCTAGGAGACTGAAATATGTTGCTGTTTTTTTTATAACCGGACATTTGTTGTGAACATGTGATGTAATAATTTGATTGATTTAATACTTGCTATACTTAATATACTTATTAAGTTTCCAATTCAGAGGACCAATGAATCTTTACTAAAACTACAAATTAGCAGTTAAACAATACTCGTCTATCCTACATTAGTCACGTGTTATCTAGATGTCTTTGGTTTTGTGTATCGTTAATTCGCCAGTTGCTGTTTTATTGTATATCCCACATTTCAATTTATGCACACACAGAAATAACAACCCTTTTAATTTACATAAACACTTGTAGACTTGTCCTTATAACACTGCGAATACTCTCTGGCTTTTCCTGAAGCCTATGTGAGCAATATGCCACTCCCCCTAAAGGCATTTTTGCTAATCGTCTGTGAGTCGTTTTGTCTCCCCACTTTGTGTAAAGGTGCGTTTTTTATCAGCTGTACCTGTACATCACGTCGAACTCAAAATACCAAAAACATACACATACCCGAAGACCAAAGTGCAAATTAATATGAATCTAAAATCAACATGATTTTAAGATCTCGTTGGATTTTTTCCCCCGCGCGATGCGTTGTGGGGGACATAGAAATACCGGGCGTCCGTCCGTTTGTCCGTCCGCGGTCTTGTTAGCTCTCTCACTTGTACAATTCTTGCCAGATTTTTATAAAACTTATATATTAGGTTCATATCAGCATTGTCGCTAACAAGTTTGAAAATCAGTTTTTATCTTTAAAAGAATTATGTCCCTTGGAAATATTTATTATATGGAAAATTGCATTTTTAAGCGCTCTCACGTGTACAATTTTTGCAAGATCTTTAAATAATTTATATAATTTATATTAAACGTTTATATCAGCATTGTCCTGGATAATTTCGATAGTCAGTGCCGATCAAATATTTTTAAAAGATTTATGCCCTATGAAATATTAATTATATCGGAAATTGCATTGCATTTGCCCTCAAGCCTACATTTCTCTATTGACGATGTTTATAAAAATAAATCAACGAAGAAGCAAATTTGTTTAAGTTATAATGGCCATTGATAGATATAATATGTACAACGCGGAAAAAAGGGGGCGATTGGAACTCTGTTCTTTTTATCTTTTTGCCGTTTGAATAAATAGGTTAATGAAAATATCTATTATTACTTGTTTGCGTTCCAAGCGCTTTTCTGGATTTACCTCCATCGAAGCACCGGTCATTCGTTTATTGTGGGGCCACAGGTTTTTAATGAATCGTTTGATTGTAAAATTCGAGAAAATAATTTATTTCAGAATGGAATTGAAAGAAAAAAATGTAACGGGATCTGAATGATTTAATTTTATTTCGTCCCAACCGAGTACACATTTTGTGTTGACATCCCATATGTTTAAGCCTTTGTTAACTTTCTCCTTATTCCAATGTTGCTGTCCTGTATAGACTGTGCTTATACCATTACAATGCTAGTAGTTTATTTTAAACAAGCTTGCGAAACCATATCGGACTTCTTCTGTACAGACCAATAAATTTCAAATACAGTTAACACTTGAAACATGGGGAAAGTTGTTCGGCCAAATAGCCAAGTTCAACTATCCTTCAAAGAAAAGTAGGGGTTAATGGGCAAAAATTTTTAATGGCACTACATGGATAAAACCAGAGGATTTCGAATATCTGGCAAAAATTCTAAAACAAGAGGAGCGAGCATCCTTAACCCCTACTTTTTTTTTCCAGAATTTGATTTCATATAGTTTTAAACGTTATCTTTGAAAATCTTATAAAATCCTTGTTATTTTTTTTATCGTTTTTAAAAGAAAAAAGGTGCCAATGTTAAATGTATGAAAAATCTAGAGAGAATTATTTCCCGCCAAATTTTCAATGGCTTATATCTCGAAAACAAGCACACGGACCCTTCATTTTTTCTGCTTTTTTAGTTTCTTTATTTATATACTATCAATTTATAACAGTCTTTAAACAAGATTGTTATTTTGAAACAGAGTAGCCGAGTTCAACTACCCTTCAAAGAAAAGTAGGGGTTAATGGGCAAAAATGTTTAATGGCACTTCATGGATAAAACCAGAGGATTTTGAATATCTGGCAAAAATTCTAAAACAAGAGGAGCGAGCATCCTTAACCCCTCCTTTTTTTTTTCCAGAATTTGATTTCATATAGCTTTAAATGTTATCTTTAAAAATCTTATAAAATCCTGGTTATTTTTTCGTCGTTTTTGAAAGAAAAAAGTTGCCGATGTTAAATGAATGAAAAATCTGGAGAGAATTATTTCCCGCCAAATTTTCAATGGCTTATATCTCGAAAACAAGCACCCTGACCCTTCATTTTTTTCTGCTTTTTTAGTCTTTATTTATATACTATCAATTTATAACAGTCTTTTAAAAAGTTTCTTATTTTGAAACAGAGTAGCAACCATCCGCTTTCTAAAATATTTATTACGGTTTTCACCTGCAGAAAATTTTTAAGCATAGGCTACGTTTCACTCCCCTGCGTCTATTCATCCCTTGGTAGAAAAGGCGGGATACATCTTGTGCATCAAACATGGAGTGGAACTTCATTTGTACTGGGTTTATACATATAATACATATTGCTAAAATGGTAATGATTCAGTTGCATAATCCCAGAGAAAGGGGGTTTTCTATAGATGGCATGTCGATATCCCAGAGAAAGGGGGTTTGCCATACGTGTCATGTCGATATTCCATGGAAAGGGGGTTTGCTATACATGTCATGTCGATAAAAGCGTACTGGAAAAGATTTGCAGAGGGAATGGATCCTTCAACATCATCGACATTCAATGTTAAAATCTTCAATTTGAAAGGATTTTTGATTCAGCCATGCTGGATCTATGCGATCACTGTTTTTGGAGATGGTGCAGAATACTAAGTTGAAGACATATCATGAAACTAATTATGTGTTTTTATGACTTGCAGAAACTTTCTACACCATTTTGATCATCAACTGCAAACTTTTGACATGTTATTTGCCCTTAAATTAAGAAAAATATTGGTCGAATAGTGACTTTATTTTAGATATACACTTGCATATACAATGATATAGTTCCTTTCTAAATCAAAAATTTATGATAATTTACTATTTATGAATTAATGTGAAAAAAATAATATACATCAGTTTAATCAATTGATAAGAATTTTGAAATTATTTTATTAGTATCTTATGCCTGTGTAAGTTATTGAAGAAAATTTGGGTCACTCAAGATGTGTATTGATATATCTAAGTTGATTCCCACACTTTTTTTGAAATGCTATTACTCTAATTCTTCCTTTATTGATACTAAACCAGTATAATTATCAGCTCATGATTTTCAAACAATTACACTCAAAGGTGTAAGTATTAACAATGATTAATTGGAATCAACTCCACTCTCCAGTCTTAATTCCCCACAGTTAATATCTCATGACACCTGTTACTTAATTAAATAGCTTTCATGTCGATCCGGCCCCACGTCGATCCGGCCCAACGTCGATCCGGCCCATATTTAAAGTCGATCCGGCCCCAATAAAAATATATTTATAAGGAATAAAAATAAAGATATATATTAATTGTAATTCATAAATGTTATAGAATTTTATTATAATGTAAAATGTGTACTGCAGTAAGGTAAAAAAAAAAGGCCTTTGACAAATATTGTCTTTACATGAGTATAAAACAACTAGGTTGATTATGTTTTCATTACAAGTTTTCAAAATTATTGGGTATAATTATATTAAAAACGTATATAACAGAATTTAGGACAATCAAAAGACATCAACATTAATTAGCAGTAATTAGCATTTTCTTTCAACTGACTGTGATCTTTACAAGTCTTTCATCCTGTGTAATAACAAATAGTTACATACACAATGGTACTAGACGATCTCGAAGCTGATACATACAATCTTTGTTCTTAAAATTTCTCAAATTGAGAAACGTTGTTTGATTTGCCGAATCCTTTCTGAAAATGTGCATTCAGTGTAATTGTTTATTTATTATCTTGCAATAAAGAATAATGGATACTCATATAACTTGTTTTTATTTTATCTACACACAACTATTCAAAATATTGTCAACTTTAAAAAAAAATGTATTGACTACATTCGATATTACAAAAAAAAAAAGTGTTATAGAAGCCTCTGATGTTACCTGAAAAAAAATACCGGCAAATAATTATTATAAGACATAACACCAAACAAAAGATCAAACTATAAAGGCCTTGTTGATTACGTAACTTTAATCAATCAGGATTTGATTGAATTAAGTGATTACAAGTTGCATTACCTTAGTTCACAATCATCAGACAATAGTTGAATAAACAAACCAATTATTATAGACTAATGATTTGATTAAACAAGTCATTATAATGAGTTAAACTTTACAGGTTTCATTGGATTGTAAATATTTATTTATCTCTTCTAAGTGTGATTTAAATAATTAAAAAATCGCCATGACATTCAAAGTTATCAAGGAAAATACCTTAATATTATTATGCTGAAGCTGCTATACAAACAGACACAATCACAACCATTTAAAAATTTTAAATCTTTCATCTTACTGGTACTCCAATATATTCATACTTTACTGACCTGTTGTCATCCATCATTGATACTTTTTACAAATCCCATTTATACTGATTAAATGTCTATATAGTTTATTCCTTATCATTTATTATGGGGCCGGATCGACGTGGGGCCGGTTCGACGTGGGCCAGATCGACTTGGGCCGGATCGACTTTGGGTCGGATTGACTTGGGGCCGGATCGGTTTGGGGCCGGAACGACCGGATACCATTAAATAGACACAATATATTACACACCGAACTGAATACACAAATTATTGACCTTATTTTGATGTACACTACATTGATTCGATTGAAATATTCTGTCGATTTTGTGTGTAAGCTAGCCAAATGATTAATCAAATGTGGGTTTTTTCAAAGAAAAGACAAAAAATATAAAAATATATGTAAAATAAAGTGCAAGCAAACTTTATTTCAGTTGTAAAATCAGTGTCATTATCATCATAATCAACATGATCAAGTTCTTTTTTTTATAATGAATTTCTTTTGATTTGCACATGGACACATTTATCAAGTTCTAATTAATTAGTTACAATTATCAGAAATTTGGTTGAAACAATAAACTAAAATTGCATAACTCTTACCTGAGCATATTGTGCAATAAAATGTATTTGTTTGTTCTCCATTCATTATATTACTATTGTTATTAACAATAAATGGAAATACGTGTATCTCAGCATTTGGTATTTGTACAGGAATACAGGAAATGTATTTTTTCTAAATGAAGAAAACACAACAATTTAGATAAAAAATAGTTATTATAAATTTTTGTTGTTGAGAAAGTGCATTACCAAGGCCTCTTTCTGGAAATTATTAAGCCAATTATTACTAATGGCATATAAAAAGATATATCACTTGTTTGACAATTTCCCTTTCCATTCTTGTCAAAACCATTGAATTGCAAATATTTATAAAAAAAAATCTGACTGTCTAAAATTGAAATATCAATATAAATATATGCATCTATATTGCAAAATTCCCTATCATTTGACAATAACATAAAACATTTACAGTAAGATTATGGAAATGAAAAGAGGAAAAAAAATATTGAAAAAAGAATGCTCAGAAAGAATATCAGACTACCTATCAATATGGCTGGATCACAACATCAACGATGCTTTGATTTTTCTTGCAATTGGGTACCAAAGTCAATCTCTTATTTTTATACGCCCGTTTACGGGACTATACCGTTGTCTGTCTGTCCGTCCGTCGTCAACATGTCGGACATTAACTCAAAAACACTTTAACCAATTTGCATAAAACTTTGGTGAATTGTTAATATCTATTGACGTGAGCTTCCTTTCGTTTTTTATAAGTTTTAGATTTTACGTTTCCGAGTTGTGGGGTTTTATTCATTAAAAAAAGGGGGATTTTCCAGTTTTGGGACAATAACTCGAGAATGCTTTCACCAACTTGCAAGAAATTGTGGTGAATTGTTTATATCTACTGACCTGAGCTCCCTTTCGATTTTTATATATTTTAGATTTTAAGTTTCTGAGTTACAGGGTTTTATTCATAAAAAAAGGGGGATTTTCCAGCTTTCAGACAAAAAATCAGAAATGCTTTCAGCAGTTTGTATGAAACGTTAGTGAATTGTTTATATCTATTGATGTAAGTTCCGTTTAGAATTTTATAAATTTTACATTTTACATTTCTGAGTTATGGGGTTTTATTCATTAAAAAAGGGGGGATTTTCCGGTTTTTCGGACAATATCTCAAAAATGCTGTCAGCAATTCTCATGAACTTTTGGTGAATTGTTTATATCTATTGATGTAAGGTCCCTTTACATTTTCATAAATTTCTTATATGACATTGAGAATTAATTGAACTTTATTTGTTTATAGTCTGACAACAGATTTAATTTTACTAAGTATTGCGCAACAGTACAGTGTATTGCACAACAGCAAGTAATCTTTAATTGAATATAAATTCAGTTCATATAACCAATTTCAAGTTCTTTGACTACATTTATTCAGAAACCTATAATATGTCAAATATTTAATACAATCCAAATTCAGACCTGTATCAAGCTTGAATATTGTGTTCATTTTTGCCCCAACTGTTTAGGGTTGGACCTCTGCGGGCGTATCCAACTGCGCTCAGCGAAGCAGTTTATTTACCCTGAACAAGAACACACAAAAACATATTTTTGTTTTATATAGTCAATCACAAACAAATTGTTAGATATGAGCGTGGGTAGTACTCAATCATTGCCATTGGGTTGTGAAGTGGTGGGTCAACATGACTGGTACTTGTGAGTGGGCGTTGTACTCAATCATTGGGTGGGAAAGTATTGGGTTGAAATATTTGGTACATGTGAGTGTGAGAAATTTTAATTTCACAGTATGTTTTGGAATAGTGTGAGGCGTTGAACACAAAAGCAGTTCCATTCTACATATTTAATTGGCCACATCATAACAAGAGAATGCCCATGCTACGTCAGCAATCTATTTATTAGTACATTTTGGTTGTGCAGGTCTATCTAAATTAATTCTGACTGAATTCTGATATGGAACTATTAAAAGTATTGTTACAGATGCTAGCTTATATTTGTCATACCTTGTTTCCTCAATGAACACAATTTTTACAGGAGAAAAGAATTCTTGCAACAGCATAAAAAACAAACTCTTACCTGTCAACATTTCAAAATGGCCATGGGGGGTTTTATGTGCAAGATGGCTCTCATAGTTCTACAAAACCTTTAAAGGGGCCTTCAAATTCATTTTAATGTTGTAAATTTGCTTATTCATACTTTTATAAACCTATAGCCATTGTAAATTGATTGTTTTGTTTTAAATTGTGGACAAAATCATTTTGAAAATTGCTCTTTCAAAATTCCGTTCGGAACTTTCATTTGGGAAATCCCCAGCAAATAGTGACATTTGGCAGGTATGCAAACTGTAGGACAGTAAGTCGCAGGACATAAATACGTGTTATTATATGTTTTTTAATTTGAGATGTGGTATGTCTCAGTTGATATAACTTGATAATATCATGAATATGAAAATAGAAACAAACAAAAAAGTAAAAAATTATAATCGCAATTGTCGTTTTCTCTAATAAAATAAAGTTTAGAGTCTGTCTTATTTTGAAATCAATTAGATATTTTTTACAAATTTCATTTTAACAGATAAGGGCTTATGTATTTTTAGTTGAGAAACTTAACGAAACATGAACAAAGCCTTTTTTATCATGTTTATCATGTTTATCGTGTTTATCATGTGTATCATGTTAATCATGTTAATCATGTTTATCATGGTTATCATGTTTATCATGTTTATAGTTGGTTTGGAATACTTCTTCATGTTGGTATGCAGAATTGAAAATTGGATAATTATTTCTTTGATTACGTTTATTAAGATCCTTTGATTGGTAATCAAAAGCATATAATAATTACAATAATAAATTTCTACTAAAAAAATAATTTGTAATCAAAACCAAGGATTTGTATAGTAAGATAACTATACCAAGGATTTGTATACTATACAAATCCTTACTATACAAAGCCTTGTCAAAACTATTTATAATAATAATTTTCTACTAAGAAAACAATTTGTGATCAAAACTATTTATAATAATGATTTTCTACTAAGAAAACAATTTGTTTTAAAATCTATTTGATGAAATTATTCATATTTAAGTTTTAAAGCATTAACACATTTTTTTTTGGAGAAGGGGGTGGGGGGGGGTGGCTCTGTTCTAAAACATGACTGTCTGGAAGGTATCATCTGACCTTGACCTCATTTGTATGGTTCAATTGTCAGTGTTAAGTTTTTGTGTTTTGGTCTAATAACAATAGGTCAGCTATACTTGGTGTACATGGTGTAAGGAAGAATTGTAAGGTGTATATGTGTGTCTGTTACAATTTTTGTGACCTTCCCCTCATTGTCATAGATTTTTTAAAATGTTAAGTAAAACCTTTATCTTTGAGACTTTCAACATAAAATCAATGGTCTGTAAAGCAGGCGTGACATTACATCCTTTGCACTCTTGTTTTTAAATAGTTCACTAAATTCAAGTTATTTACTTGCAGTTAAAACTATAGGTTTTTGTCTCTCCTGAGACGAAAGTCGTGGAAAGGGAGACTGAGATTACTTTTACGGGGACGGCTTGGTGGTGATAGCATCAACGATTGTTAAGATTTCTGCTTAAGTTAGTTTAATAGGATCTACTTGTGATATATCATTAATATTTAATATAAAGTTGCATTACTTTCAGTACACATCAGTTTGATGACTATTTCGAGGCCCTGTCCCGTAGGTCATGGTCCAGCAACTTTGAATAAACTAGCAATTTTCAATGATAAGTTTTCTGCTTAAGTTAGTTTGATATGAACTACTTGTAATAGATCATTGATATTTAATATGAAGTTTCATTACTATCAGTACATATCAGTTTGACGACTATTTTGAGGCTCTGCCCCCTAAGTCATGGTCCAGTGACTTTGAATTAATTAGGAATTTTCAATGTTAAGTTTTCTGCTTATTAAGTTAGTTTTAATAGCATCTTCTTGTGATATATAGATCAGTGATATTTTGAATGAAGTGGCATTTCTATCAGTGCATATTAGTTAAGTTTGACGACTTTTTTGAGGACCTGCCCCAGGTCAGTTCCAGCAACTTTGAATTAACTAGCAATTTTCAATGTTAAGTTTTCTGCTTAACATGCTTAAGTTAATTTGATAGGAACTACTTGTAATAGATCATTGATATTTAATATATAGTTTCATTACTATTAGTTAATATCAGTTTGACTACTATTTTGAGGCTCTGCCCCTAAGTCATGGTCCAGTGACTATGAATTAATAAGCATTTTTCAATTTAAATAGAGAAAAACTAAGTGGTCAAAAATGTTCAGAATGTGGAGATCTACCTACTGTCCATTTACATCAAAATTGTTAGACTAATTCTTATAAGAGTTATTACCCTTAAATGATAGAATATTACCTTTTAGCTCACCTGGCACGAAGGGCCAAGTGAGCTTTTCTCATCACTTGGCGTCCGTCGTCTTCTTCTGTCGTCGTCCGTAGATGTTGTTAACTTTTTACATTTTGAACTTCTTCTAGAGAACCACTAAATGGACTGAAACCAAACATGGCATGAATATTCCTTATGAGGTGCTGACCAAGTGTTGTTACTTTGTAGCCGATCATTCATCCAAGATGGTCGCCAGTGGGGGACTTAGTTTAACATAGGACCCTATGGGAAATACATACAAATGTCTTCTTTTAGAGGACCACTGAATGGAATGAAACCAAACATGGCATAAATGTTCCTCATAGGTGCTGACCAAATAAAACATTCACTCTGTGGTTAAAGTTTTTGAAATTTTAATAACTTTCTCAAACTATCCTGGATTTGTACCAAACTTGGACAGAAGCTTGTTTATGATCAAAAGCTAGTATCTAGTAGAAAATTTTGTTAAAATTTTGTACCTGTTTATCCGTATTTTACTTATAAATGGACTTAGTTTTTCTTCCAGTTAACATTAAATACAGTCTGCAGTTAAAGTTTTTAAATTTTTTATTAGATTCATAAACTATCCTGGATTTATACCAAACTTTGACAGAAGCTTCTTACAATCAAAAGATAGTACTTATCTAAAGGAATATTTTTATTGATTTTTTTCCTCATTTTGTTGAGCCTTCGATTAACAGCAAAAGTAGGCGAGACACTGGGTTCCGCGGAACCCTTACAAATTTTTTTAATGTTTTAAATATTTCTATAACGGTTTACATGTGTGCTACAAGTTTTATGATTTTTGAGCTGGGGTCTCCTACACCGTTACCATGACAACGGAATAAAAATGTGTAATTTTCACGTATTTTTCACAATAATCCATGTATTTAATCATGAAAACTTATTTATCTTTTGACACTGGCTTTTTTTTTTGGCATGAAAGTGTATTGCAATAAGACAGTGTATCTCATAAAAGTTATAACCATCAAATGACCTTGACCTTTGACCTCAAGGTCAAAATACTTGATTTTTTTACATTTTCTTATCTGGAGCACAGCTTTTCCTCTCCCTTGTCCCCAAAGTCTTTTAATACTTGACACAAGTGCAGCACCTCAATATGATGTGTAGCGTACCATGGATGAAGACCTTGATCTTGGACCTTCAAGGTCATATATTTAATTTCATATGTCACCCTAAAACCAAACATATTCTTTCTTGCCATGTCAATATGAAAATGAAGAGATGTGGACTGATTGCTTATGAGACAACTATCCACCACAGTTAAAAGGAAGTGGTAGTTAGCAATTTATAGGCCACAGAATGTGCAAGACCTTTGCAGTGCAGCTAAGGGTTTGTCCCTGGGGTTCATGCCCCGTCCCCTCATATACTAATGTTGTTATTTAGATTTATCTAAATTAGGATTCAGAACCCCATCCTTTACCCATATTTAACCCATATTGCCTTTCTAGTTCATCATGGGGGACATGCCCTGCCCCCTACATACCACTGATGGTAAAATAGCCTGAAATAATAATATGTTCTTATCCGTACCTCTAAATCATATATATTCTCAATCAGCATGACAACAGGCCCGAGAACACAGTTATTTTATAGTGCATTTCTTTTAGACAATAAATTCAAATTAAAAAAATCGCTCCTGCTCTATCTCAAAAAGATTTTTACAGTGTAGTATACTACTATTGGGACAAATAATATCAAAATTATAGAAACTTCTACCAGCTCTAACTCAAAATATTGACCATTCCGTGTTGAGGGGTCTAAAATTCAGTTTGACAGCTTCAGACTAATTTTTAGGCAGATAAGCTGCTTTATGCGAGCACCCTAGATTTGTGTTCTACCCAATAAATGCTGAAATGTGTGCCATTGTTATTATCTAGCTGGCTATTATGTTATTTATAACTAATTGGACATTTTTTTAATACTTTTATTTCTGGAATACCAAAAATATGACCAGAAACAGGGCTCGACAATAACGCTTGTCCGATTGTCCGGTACCAGAGGAAAAAAGGGTCTGACAAGTAAAAGCTATATCAAGCTTGTCCGATGGGACAAGTAAATTTATTCTGCATAAAATAAATTTAATATAACTTTGATGAACAAAGTAATTATAAACAAAAAACTAGAAAAGAAGATAAAAACAAGTATTAATTTGACATGTTTACTTGCAATCGATAATTTAAAACTTGTTCTTTGTCAGGTACTTTTTAACAGGTAAAAGGCATACTAATATCAGAAACCAGTCTTACTGATCGGAATCAGCGATGCGCTTTGTAGATAGATAACTTTACAAGACAGTTCTCAACAGCTTGGAAACGATTCGATTCGGCTCCAAGTTTAATAGACAGTTTGGCACCGTAGGAGACATATTTAATAGACATAATTAATAGACAGTTTGGCAACGCAGGAGAAATTTCAAATTTCGGGACCAAGACAAATCAGTACCTTGTTTTCCTACCTTGATTCTGTTGCTTTATAATAAATACCAAACCAGTAATTTTTTAACAAAAATATTTTTTAAAAAAAAAGGAATAAATTATTTACCATAAATTTCACAAAATCATATTTGATCATATGTAGAAAAAAAAAACAATACTTGCAATACTGTGACCTATAGTTGTAAATTTCTGTGTCATTTGGTCTCTAGCAGAGAGTTGTCTCATTTGCAATCATACCTCATCTTCTTTTTTATATTGATTGCATTTGAATAAACTTTTTTCAGCTTAAAAAAACAGGATACATATCCAATGAGTGAATATTGACAGGCCTATCAGACAGTGCCTCATGTGCAGAGTCTGATGAGACTTTGGCATTGATGAAAAATCTAACCTTAAAGTCCTGTGACATGACTAGATTCAGTTGTTCGCGACTCATATTTTTATATATATTTATATTTCATATTTGAAAAAGTATATCAAAAGATATAAAACTAACTTCTGTTATATTGTTTTAATTCATTTTGTTCCTTGAATCAACTTAAAATGCAAAAAAAAGGTTATTATTAAGATTTTGTTTGGACAAGTTACAATTTCATTCGGACAAGTAAATTTTGGTATGTACTTGTCCTACTGGACAAGTTGAAAAAAAAGTTATTGTAGAGGCCTGAGAAAAACCTGAAATGATCGTCGAACTACCCAAAACTTTTGAAGTTGCACATTCGAAGTAGTGCTCAATAGAAATCCGTACGTAGTTTATTATCCCCTGTAATTTTGGCTACGATGTCAAAGAACAGTTGTATGAGATATTTCATCGCCGAAAATCGGAAATTACAAGTCGTTTATATTTCCCAAATGGCAAAATGTGCAGGAATATTGTTCATGTACAACAAATCTCTATGATAGAGGAAATAAAGTTATATAAGTGGGCGGTAATTTTTAACTTATCTTGCCAAATAAGGTTGTTGTTATTTTATGAATGAAACGAGGTCATGAAACAGATGCGGAAATCGACATTGATGGGATGTTTTAAGTAATGTGGACAACTCGTCCCCAAGATAAGTCGGACCTAATCCACTCAAACCGCCTAAGAAGACAACTTTGACTGTTTGTCAGATTTACTTAGGGTTTCATATAAATATTAGACTAACATGTTTTGCGGAGTTATTAATCTTTTGTTTGTGCATTGGGGTCTATTTAGGGTTATGTATTTGGAGGGGCCTGAAGAAGGAAGGGGTTTAACATAGAACCCTATGGGATATTATTTTTATGCCCCCGCCGTAGCGGAAGGGGCATTTAGTTTTACCCTTGTCTGTCTGTACGTACGTACGTCCCAAAATTGGTTTCCGTTCTCTAACTTTAGTTTGTCTCAACCAAATGTTATGAAACTTATACACAATGCTTATTACCACAAAACACAGATTAAATTTGAATTTTGGTGGCGTCACTTTTACCATTCTAGAGTTATGCCCCTTTACAAATGGAAAATTGCTGAACTTATCGTTTCCGTTCTCTAACTTTAGTTTGTCTCAACCAAATGTTATGAAACTTATTCACAATGCTTATTACCACAAAACACAGATCCAGTTTGAATGTTGGTGGCGTCACTTTTACCGTTCTAGAGATATGCCCCTTTACAAATGGAAAAATTGCTGAATTTATCGTTTCCGTTCTCTAACTTTAGTTTGCCTCAACTAAATGTTATGAAACTTATACACAATGCTTATTACCACAAAACACAGATTAAGTTTGAATTTTGGTGGCGTCACTTTAACCATTCTAGAGTTATGCCCCTTTACAAATGGAAAATTGCTGAATTTTTCGTTTCCGTTCTCTAACTTTAGTTTGCCTCAACCAAATGTTATGAAACTTATACACAATGCTTATTACCACAAAACACAGATTGAGTTTGAATTTTGGTGGCTTTACCATTCTAGAGTTATGCCCCTTTACAAATGGAAAATTGCTGAATTTATCGTTTCCGTTCTCTAACGTTAGTTTGCCTCAACCAAATGTTATGAAACTTATACACAATGCTTATTACCACAAAACACAGATCAAATTTGAATTTTGGTGGCGTCACTTTAACCGTTCTAGAGTTATGCCCCTTAAGAAATGGAAAAATTGCTAAATTTTTATTTTCTTCTAAATATCAAGTTATTTTTAAAATTGGAGTTATCTTTCTTTTTCCATGATTATAGTTGAATCAACTACAATCAATGCTTTATACAATGCCATGTTTAATTTTGACTTCCACCGATAAAACACAGATCAAGTTGAATTTGGGTAGTGTCACTTTAACCATTATTGAGTTATGCCCCTTTATAAATCGAAAGATTGCAAAATTTTTAGTTTCCATTCTGTAACTTAAGTTTGCCCCAACCAAACATTATGAAACCTATACACAATATTCATTACCACAAAACTAAGATCAAGTACAAATTTTTTGTTTCCGTTTTCTAACTTTAGTTTGCCTCAACCAAATGTTATGAAACTTATACACATTGCTTATTACTACATAATACAGATTCAGTAAGAAATTTGGTGGCAACACTTTTACCATTCTTGAGTTATGTCCCTTTATAAACATAAAAATTGCTGAATTTTTCGTTTCCGTTCTCTAACTTTAGTTTGTCTCAACCAAATGTTATAAAACTTATACACAACCGTTCTAGAGTTATGCGTGTTTACAAATAGAAAAATTGCTGATTTTTATACGACCGCAAAAAAAATTTTGTGGTCGTATATTGGTATGACGTTGGCGTCGTCGTCGTCGTCGTCCGGCGTCGTCGTCCGAATACACATTAGTTTTTGCACTCTAACTTTAGTTTAAGTGAATGGATCTCAATGAAATTTTACCATACGGTTCAATACCACAAAAGGAAGGTGGGGATTGATTTTGGGGGTTATGGTACTAACAGTTAAGGAATTAGGGGCCAAAAAGGGGCCAAAAATAAGCATTTTTGTCGAGCCTTCGACTTTAGTCGAAAAAGCGAGACATAGCGATCCTACATTCCGTCGGCGTCGTCGTCGTCGTCGTCGGCGGCGTCCACAAATATTCACTCTGTGGTTAAAGTTTTTGAAATTTTAATAACTTTCTTAAACTATCCTGGATTTCTACCAAACTTGGACAGAAGCTTGTGTATGATCATAAGATAGTATCCAGAAGTAAATTTTGTAAAAATAAAATTCCATTTTTTCCGTATTTTACTTATAAATGGACTTAGTTTTTCTGCCGGGAAATATTACATTCACTCTGTGGTTAAAGTTTTTAAAATTTTAATAACTTTCTTAAACTATCCTGGGTTTCTACCAAACTTGGACAGAAGCTTGTTTATGATCATAAGATAGTATCCAGAAGTAAATTTTGTAAAAAAAAAAATCCATTTTTTCAGTATTTTACTTTTAAATGGACTTAGATTTTCTGCCAGGAAACAACACATTCACTCTGTGGTTAAAGTTTTTAATATTTTAATAACTTTCTTATACTATTTTGGATTTGTACCAAACTTGGACAGAAGCTTGTTTATGGTCAAATGCTAGTATCTAGAAGGAAATTTTTTTTTTCTTCCAGTTAACATTACATTCAGTCTGCAGTTAAAGTTTTTAAACATTTATTAGATTCATAAACTATCCTGGATTTTTACCAAACTTGGACAGAAGCTTCTTACAATCAAAAGATAGTATCAAGAGGAATATTTTTATTGATTTACTTCCTCATTTTTGTTGAGCCTGAGATTAACAGAAAAAGTAGGCGAGACACTGGGTTCCGCGGAACCCTTACGAATTTTTGTAACTTCCAGACATAACTTGTGTGTAAGTATATGGATCTCTCTGACATTGTACCACAAGGTTCCATATCACAAAGGGAATGCTGGGATTGATTTTGGGGGTAATTGCCTCCAAATTTTAGGAATTAGGGGCCAAAAAGGGGCAAAAAACAAGCATTTTTCTAGTTTCATGACAATAACTTGTGTGTTAGTGTATGGATCTCTCTGACATTGTATCACAAGATTCCATATCACAAAGGGAATACTGGGATTGATTTTTGGGGGTAATTTCCTCCAAATTTGGGGAATTAGGGGCCAAAAAGGGGCAAAAAACAAGCATTTTTCTAGTTTCAGGACAATAACTTGTGTGTTAGTGTATGGATCTTTATGAAATTGTACTGCAAGGTTCCATATCACAAAGGGAAAGCTGGGTTGGAGTTTGGGGGTAATTGCCCTAAATGTTTAGGAATTAGGGGCCAAAAAGGGACAAAAAAACAAGCATTTTTCTAGTTTCCAGACAATAACTTGTGTTCAAGTGAATGGATCTCTCTAAAATTGTACTGCAAGGTACCATACCACAAAGGGAAAGCTGGGGTTGAGTGTGGGGGCGATGAATCATAAGGGGGTTCAAAAAATTTGGGGGGGGGATTTTTTTTTCCTTTTTTTTCTTTAAAATTTTCCATTTTAAATTGGTTATTTCTGATTTATATATAAAAGCAAATAATAATGATATGGTTTGAATAGCATACATGTGAACCTCCCGACAGGAGTACAATAATCCTGTTTTCAGGAGTCTCCTCCCGACCTCCGGTTGAAGAGGAAAATTATAATCCCGTGTATGAAATTTTTCATGAATGAAAAATTTCTGCCCAACATATCATCTCAGGCATCTGGTGTAACTCACATTACCTGAAGTTATATTTTACCTGTAAATCAATTAACATGCATAATTATATGGCTTCACTTGTCAGCTTGGGTGTCAAACATACTGGTAATCAACGATTTTTTACCTCAGGCTAACTGCTGTGTGTAACAAAAACTGTGTATTTATTGGGTTACTTCCCTTGATTTATCCTGTTTTAAGTTACTTTCCTTTTAATAATGAAAATTTTTAAAAGAATATAAATAAAATATAAATTGAACAAATAATCATAAAAGGATGGTAAATAAATGATTTTAAATGTCTTAGGACAAATAAAAAAATAATAATTTGAAAATTATTTGAGGATTCTATACTTCCTTTCAAGGCTTAAATTGAAATTTATATAATAACTATGACCCTTGTTTTACAGTTAGAATGATTTTCTGAGTATGCAAACAAAAGCTATTTGCAGATAGTTAAACAAATGTTCTGGTTGCAATAAATGTTTTATAGAATATGAAGTAAAAAATTTAAAGAACATACTGAAAAAAAAAAAAATGTTAGATTGAACATGTAAAATATAAAGATGGAGAAACTTTATAAGTACAAGGGTACTATAAACATAATAAATTGGATGGAAAGTTGAAGAAAACACACTTTAAAAGACCATTTTTACAGCACACGGTTACATTTACGACAAAATTTATGTCGATTAAAAACCTCCTGATCTGAGTCCTAATCCCCTGACCAAAATTTCCCAATCTCCTGATCTGAGTTTCACAGTCCATCACATATATGAATAGGTAAATTAAAAAATTATAAGTTCTTAGACCACTTTCATTCTGTGTCAGAAACCTATGCTGTGTCAAATATTTAATTACAATCCAAATTCAGTGCTGTATCAAGCTTGAATGTTGTGTCCATACTTGCCCCAACTGTTCAGGGTTTGACCTCTGCGGTCGTATCAAGCTGCGCCCCAGCGGAGCATTTTATTTAGTTTCTGTTCTCTACTTAAGTTAGCCTCAACCAAATGTTATGAGACTTACACACAGTGCTTATTACCACAAAACTCAGATCAAGTTCAAATTTGGGTAGCGTCACTTTTACCGTTCTTCAGTTATGTCCCTTTATAACTATATGATATGCAAGCGGGGGCATCATCTGTGTCCACATGTGGACACTATCCACATTTATTGATTCAGCCATGCTGGATCTATGCGATCACTCTGGTTTTGGAGATGGTGCAGAATACTAAGTTGAAGACATATCATGAAACTAATTATGTGTTTTTATGACTTGCAGAAACTTTCTACACCATTTTAATCATCAACTGCAAACTTTTGACATGTTATTTGCCCTTAAATTAAGAAAAGATTGGTCAAATAGTGACTTTATTTTAGATATACACTTGCATATAGTTCCTTTCTAAATCAAAATTTATGATGATTTACTATTTATGAATTAATTTGAAAAAGTATTTGTACATCAATTGAATCAGTTGATAAGAATTTTGAAAGTATTATATTAGTATCTTGTGCTTGTGTATATAATTGTTCAATGAAATGTAGGTCAACATGTGTATTAAAATATCTAAGTTGATTCCCACACTTTTTTGAAATGGTATTACTCCAATTCTTTCCATAGACAAGTAAGAGTCAGAATGATTATTAACTGCCATGATTTTATAATAAGTATTAATTAGAAACAACCCCAGGCTTAATTCAAAACAGTTAATATCTCATGACCTGTTACATAATTAAATAGACCCAATTTATTACACACCTAACTGAATACACACATTCTTGACCTCAATAGTAAACCTACAAATGTATTATTTATTTTGATCCACACTACATTAAAATATTCTGTTAATTTTGCTAGCTAGCTGAATGATTAATCTGATCAAGGATTTGTATAGTCTCACTATACAAATCCTTGATCTGATGTGTTTTTTTTCAATTAAAACACTTAAAATGTATAAAAAATGCAAGCAAATGTTATTTTACTTGTAAAATCAGTGCCATTATTATCTGACGTAAGTCAATAATCAGGTTCTAATTAATTAGTTACACAATTATCAGAAATTTTGTTGAAATATTAAACAAAATTGCATAACTCTTACCTGAGCATTTTCTGCAATAAAATTTGTTTGTTTTACATTTATATCCCATTATATTGCTATTTAACAGTAATTGGAAATATCTCAGCATTAGGTATTTGTACATTCAGATTTGAATACAGGAAATGTAATTTTTCTTAATGTAGAATGAACACCAATTTAGATAAAAAATAGTTATTATTTTTTTTTAATTTTTATTGTTGAGAAAGTGCATTTATAAGAAATTATTAAACCTGTCATTATAAATGGCATATAAAAAATATATTACTTGTTTGACGATTTTCCTTTCCATTCTTGTCAAAAATAAAATCTGACAGAGTCTAAAATTGAAAGATCAGTATATATATCTATATTTGCATCAATGTTGCGAAATTCCCTACCTTTGGACAATAACATAGAAATTTTACAGTAAGATTGGAAATGAAAAGAGAAAAAAATTTAGAAAAAAGTATGGTCAGAAAGAATATGAGACTAGCTATGAATATGGCTGGATCACAACATCAACGATGCTTTGATTTTAAATTTTCAAATGACTATTTCTCGAAAACAGTAAGTGATAGACACATGCAGTCTTCAGTAATGAGAACAGGACAATAAAAAAATCAACCAAAATATAGGGTGAGTCCCTGGGGGTCATCCCAACCCCCTTCAATTTGAAAATGTACTTTTTATCTTGTAAACCGTCGCGATCCCCACCCCTAAACAATATATATACTTGTATCCATGGACAATAAAAAAAATCAAATGAAAATAATTTGGGGCAGTCCCCAGTGTCGTCCCACCCCCTCCTGTTTGAGAACTTGGAAATGGTTGAGATCCCCACCCCTAAACCATTAATATTCATGTATGGGTCAATATAACAAATCAAATGAAATATATGGGGAGTCCCTGGTGTCACCCCAACCCCTTCTGTTTGAGAACTTGGAAATGGTTGAGATCCCCATCCCTAAACCATATACATTCATGTATGGGACAATAAAACAAATCAAATGAAATATAGGGAGAGTCCATGGGGACACCCCACCCCCTCTTGTTTGAGAACTTGTAAACAGTAAAGATGCACACCCCTAAACCATATATATTCATGTATGGGACAATATAACAAATCAAATGAAATATAGGGGAAGTCCCTGGGGTCACCCCACCCCCTTCTGTTTGAGAACTTGGAAATGGTTGAGATCCCCACCCCTAAACCATATGTATTCATGTATGGGACAATATAAAAAATCTAGACATAACTAAATCAACCGGAATTGATGGAGTTGGACCAAGAATTTTAAAATTATCAAGACCGATTGTAGCAAGCCCCCTTGCTCACATAATAAACCTTAGTTTATGTACAGGAATATTTCCTAATATATTAAAATTTGCTAAAGTTGCTCCCATATTTACAGGAGGGGATAAAACAGATCCAAATAATTATCGACCCATTTCAATTTTACCCACTGTGTCCAAGTTATTTGAAAAAACTGTCTTTAAACAACTATATTTATTCTTAACCACACACAAATTATTAATACAACAGCAGTCTGGATTTAGAGAAAATCATTCTTGTCATACAGCACTCATTAAAATAATTGATAAATGGTTAGAGGAATTGGACAATGGAAATTTTACCGCTATTCTTTTTTTAGATTTTAAGAAGGCATTTGATACAGTAGATCACAATATACTTTTATCAAAACTAAAATTATACAAATGTGATGACCACTCTGTAAAATGGTTTTCATCATACCTCTCTCAGAGAATGCAAAAAGTTAAGTTAGGAACCACTGAATCAGAATATAAAACTGTAACTTTTGGAGTTCCTCAAGGTTCTATACTTGGACCTTTATTGTTCCTTATTAATATCAATGACTTACCATTAACCTTAGAATATACTGAATTTGATCTATATGCTGATGATACAACTTTGCATTTGTCATCTAAATCTATTGTAAATTTAAATATATGTTTGAATAAAGACTTAGACAATGTTATTAAATGGTGTAAAGAAAATGATATGATGATAAATAGCAAGAAATCAAAATGTATGCTTGTTGGATCAGACAGAAAACTGGAAAGCTGCAATGAATGTTTATGTGTTTTATCACAAGATAATATCACTTTAAATAATGTTGAAGTTGAAAAACTTCTTGGAATTCATATTGATAAAAATCTATCATGGTCAAATCAAATTGATAAAATATGCGAAACTATTTCAACCAGAATATACCTGTTAAAAAGGTTGAAACGTTATTTACCATTAAAGGGTCTTATTCTTTTTTACAATAGCTATATATTACCCATTATCATGATTATTGACTACTGTTGTACAGTATGGGGTCTTACCACAAACTGTAATCTGGAGAGGATACATAAGCTCCAAAAACATGCTGCATGATTAGTTTTATTTGTTTCTCTTGATTTTCCATCAACATGATCAACATTAATGTTTAAAAAGCTTGCATGGATGACTATATTTACAAGGATACAAATCTTTAAAAAAAATTGAAGCAACACTGCCACAGTTTTCGTAATATTTTTAACGTTTGCCTTGGTTTTTGGTTAACTGCCTACAGCGCTTACAGTGCTTTGATTGACCTTTTTTTAACTGGACCAAATCACTACTTAACATAAAGATTCAGCACCCAAATTTTTTTAACATGTAATTTCATCCCCTTACTAAATATTTCATGCATAAAATATCAAGAAATAAATTGGGAAAGTGACATGAAAAAAATTGGCAAGTTATACACTGTTCACACTAGGGACTATATTTGTGACAACGAAAACCAAAGGACGATAACTGTGTCATCGGACCAACACCTTTGAGTACACCATATATGATTTTGCTGTGGTTCATGCCCCTTATATACATGATATACACTTCAGATACCCACCCCTAAACCATATACAATAAATATATCGTGACTAGATCAATAAAGTGTAACATATATTTTGTCCCTGACATGCCCTACCCCCTCATTTCATAAATTGGTATATATATATATATTGAAAACAGTGCATATTTCCACGCATTAACCATATATTCTTACTTGCAATGACAATCTTTTGTTTTACCAGAGTGACTTTTACAGGGGAGACATTAGTTTTAATTCACTAAAACAGTTCTACCTAGTTGTAATTAAATTCAAAGACAATTTGGTAGAATTCTGACTTTATGCAGAAAAATTTGAAATACTGTGAATTCAGAACTTAATGTGTGTAATAATATTATTGCTTATTCATGGTGACCGTCAAAAATGTGAGATTAATTAAAGCAAATTTAAATTATATTGAATATTGTACAAACAAGAATGTGTCCATAGTACACAGATGCCCCACTCGCACTATCATTTTCTATGTTCAGTGGACCGTGAAATTTGGGTCAAAACTCTAATTTGGCATTAAAATTAGAAAGATCACATCATAGGGAACATGTGTACTACGTTTCAAGTTGATTGGACTTCAACTTCATCAAAAACTACCTTGACCAAAAACTTTAACCTGAAAAACTTTAACCTAAAGCGGGACAGACCGACGAACGGACGCACAGACCGAAAAACATAATGCCCCTAGGTGGGGCATAAAAATGAAAATGCAACTAAGGTCATGTCACAGTCTGGGCAATATAGGGCTAACTACATGGTGTGGGGTTTCTCAGTTTGTTGCAGATCGTGTGGCGACCTCTGGGTGTACTTTTTTGGTTAGTTAACTTCTGAGATGAAATGTTGTCTCCTTGACATATACCCCATATCTGTTCTTGTTTTCCCCATCATCTTCACATTGCGGCCGGGAATATATTAATGCTGTGCGTTCGTCTTTCCGTCTGTCCGATCATCTGTCCGGATTGTAAACTTTCTAGCATAATTAATCGTTAACTTATTTGGATAAAATTTATGCAGTAGCTTTCTACAGACAACCGGTCAAGTTTGAAAATGAGCCCTGTTGAAAAATTTAGTAGGTGGGTGACATTGAAAATCTGTCGTGTTATTCATATTGCAATAATTTTTGAATTTACAGATATTTTTTGAAGGTCTCGATCAGAAAGTTTCAACATACATTGTACATGTAATAGTCAGCTTGTTAGATTTCCCAAATATACTAAGAAAACCATGAAGATTTGACAAATAAAGGCTGGATTTTGAAAAGGCCCCAAAAAGTTGTAAAATTTCCCCAAAATTGAAAGAGAACTTATTATAATACCAAATTTTCTTATTTTTATATTGTATGTTTTTTTGAGCAAGGAGAAAAAAAACTTGAAAAAGACCTCGTTATGAAGGCATTTGCGATCGCCTTAAAAATGTTAAAAAACAACTCCATATAAAATGTTTCCATCAAAAGAATGGTTATCATCAAGTTAGATCAAAAGCTTATTTGGAAACTTTACCTTACAGAAAACAAATGAATAGGTGGACAATTCTAATATAGTGGAAACAATTGATGAAGCAGATGTAGTGCATGATTCAGACTTAAACATGTTAAATGAAGTACTACTGTCAACAGTCAGGGGTGCTACTTGAACAAGTGATTTCATCATCACTTATTTCAGTGATTTGATAAATTCAGTTATCACCTATTTAAGTGATTTTAGTGTTTTCTGTGATCTTCAAATGCTAATTTCATTGATTTTCCATATTTTCACAATCTTTTCTATAATTTTCCTACATTAATCAATTATCCCTTTTTCTTTGTATATTAATTTCACCAGTGCGCTTGGGCAGTAAGTTAGTGCGCTAAAGCTTTTAAAAGTACCCATGGGAACTACTCTTACTATCAGACAAAGATCAACAATATTAGGTAACCTGATTGGTTTTCTTTAGAGTTAGAATGATCTACTTCAAGGTTATGACCTGATCTACAGACTATTCCAGTTTTTGCATATTTAAAAAAAACTTAAAAGTGTCAGGCTTATCAAGCAAAAGACAATTTCTGCATATATACATAGTTGTTTTTTCAATGGAATTGTTGTCTTTCTACAAATAAAAAAATCAAGCTTGTGGGAAAAATATCAAGAAAATGTTATAAACACTTATTAAAGTGATTACATTTTAACTTCTAAAATTACTTGTTTCAGTGATTTTAAAAAGTGTGTGTGAAAATTTTTAATATTTCACAGCCAAAATCACTCGAGGGAGTGATTCTGAAATCACTTGTTTAAGTAGTACCCCTGACTGGTCAAATATTGAATATATTGAACTCAAGATCAGTTGAGGACATTATAACAAGAAATTTTTGCTTCTTCTTCTGTCTAATATATGTGTTTATATAACAGAAATATTTGTTAATGTATTATGACATGCATCTGTTGCATCACAATTTGGTAGTAAAATGATTTTCTTGAGTGTTTAGTCCTTGGATCCAGACTGAACTGTACATTTAAGTCTGACAGTTGAATTCTAAGTTTGACTACACTTTGAAGGTCTAAGAATCATGTCTAGTTATTTTTGTAAACACCAGCTTTTTATCTAATGGAACAGATTGCCCAACTATAAAAATACAGTCTCTGAAAGTACAATTTGGTCCGGGTACACAGTTATCGTCCTTTGATTTTCGTTGTCCACAAATATAGTCCCTAGTGTGGACAGTGTGTTACTTGTCGATTTTTTTTATACCCCTTCCGAATTTATTTCTCCATGTTTTATGACTCAAATAGTGAGTAGGGGGGTGAAATGACACTGTAAAAAAATTTGGGTCATGAATTTTAAAGTAAAGTAGTGATTTGGTCCAGCTGAAAAATGTTAAAAATTAGCACTTCGGAGGCTGTCAAAAGATTTGAAGACCCCCTTAGCATGAAATTGTCCATATTTTGAGTTAGAGCCGATGAAGTTTTCTATAATTTTGATATAATTTGTCCCAAAAGTAGTACAACACACTGTAAAAATATTATTGAGAAAGCGCAGGTGGGATTTTTTTAATTTTCATTTATTGTCTAAAAGAAATGCACTACGAAATAACTGTGTACTCGGACCTAAGAGGTGAAATCTGGAAATATAGAATCTGTACTTTGGCAACTTCCCTGAATGATTTGATGGTGTCAATTTATCAAATAGCATAAAACTAAAGGATTTAAACTTTTATTTGATAGAATTTCTGCAAAAATGACCAATTTTGGCATTTTATGGTCAAAATAAGCATTTCATAGCTTTTTCAATTTTGATGCATAAGTGGCATTCTGACTTTCTATCTGACAGGTTTTTATGTGTCAATATTTGTGTTTCTATGCTTCAATCCAGTTGTATTACTCATTTGTGAACTCTGAATCTACAGAAAAGAAGATTATCTCAGACAATATGTGCAAAATGTGTTGTATATATGGTCCTCGTCTAACGCCCTGTTTGGATCAAGTTAAATGTGAGGAGCTTGGAACATAAAAGTTGAAGTCCATTATAAAGACCTCACTAAATTTGTATAAAAAGCACTAAACAATGTCTTTTGTGCCTGTTTTATGTCACATAATATCTTTCTTTTCTTCTGTAGGATAGCAAGTGGTTCAAATATAAGCCTGTTGAGACTAAAATTGCATGCATGTTTTTCACTAAAAAGTGAAAAATCTTTGTATCAGACCATACTGTCTGCAAAAAAAGTTGAATGCAAGAGTCTTTTAGTGCTCAGATTTATTGTATCATGTCACCTGAGTATAGAAATGATAGAAAAGACACAAAATTTTATTTCATATAGCTTCAATATGCATTTTTAAATGTAAATATGTGATACGGCCTAAATTGACCCTAAATTATTTTCAGTCTTACTTGGCCTAAGACCCTTTTAAACTAATGTGATATGTTATTTGTAAGTTTTCTTTCCATTTAAAGTACATTAAATACATATGTAAGGATTATTTATAACCAAAAAGCTTTACAAATTTAAAATTGCAGGAAAATATTACATCTTCATGTAAGGCCCCCCTTCATTGGAAAACCTCCATTTTTAGCCACAGGCTCATATAATTTTGACTTTTTAATAATTATAATAAGTCTGATAAATCAAATGAGTACTCTATTGCTTTTAATACATAATATATTATATATTAAGGCATTTCAAAAGTATTTTTTTGCAATATTTTAATTTTTTAAGCCCCAAATGTTGATAGTTGAAAATTTTCAATTTTAACGTCTAAATTTAACACTCAAAGTTGAATATAGAATTAGTCATATTGTCTATAATATATATCCTATTGCCATGAAACTTTGTAAGCAGTCTTATAATTTAATAAACTTTGGTCATACCAAGTTTCATTAAGATTGGTCAACTTTTTCTACCCTATTAGGTCCGGGTACACAGTTATCGTCCTTTGATTTTCGTTGTCCACAAATATAGTCCCTAGTGTGGACAGTGTGTTACTTGTCGATTTTTTTTATACCCCTTCCGAATTTATTTCTCCATGTTTTATGACTCAAATAGTGAGTAGGGGGGTGAAATGACACTGTAAAAAAATTTGGGTCATGAATTTTAAAGTAAAGTAGTGATTTGGTCCAGCTGAAAAATGTTAAAAATTAGCACTTCGGAGGCTGTCAAAAGATTTGAAGACCCCCTTAGCATGAAATTGTCCATATTTTGAGTTAGAGCCGATGAAGTTTTCTATAATTTTGATATAATTTGTCCCAAAAGTAGTACAACACACTGTAAAAATATTATTGAGAAAGCGCAGGTGGGATTTTTTTAATTTTCATTTATTGTCTAAAAGAAATGCACTACGAAATAACTGTGTACTCGGACCATTTAAGAACAAGGGCCAGTGTGAGCTTTTCCCATCAATTGGCGTCAGTCGTCAATTATGGTCGTCCGTAAAATTTTACAAAAATCTTCTCCTCTGAAACTATTGGGCTAAATTTAATCAAACTTGGCCACAATCACCATTGGGGTATCGAGTTTTAGAAATTGTGTGCTATTGACAACCCCTTTGTTCCAACCAACATGGCCGACACGGCTAAAAATTAAACTTACAGGGTAGAATGCAAGTTTTGTCTATTATCTTGAAAACTGCCATAGATCATGTAGATAGAGAAAATCTGACAGGGGCCGGAATTTTCAAAATGTTGAGATCTACCATCTATTTACGTCAAAACTCTCAGATGAGCTCGTGTTGGAGTTTTTGCCCTTAAATGACATAATTTTTGCCTATTATTTTTAACTCTGCAATAGATAGATACTTTACGATACAAAATTCTTCAGGGGTTCATCGGAACCCTGTGTCTCGCCTGTGATTGCTGCTGTCAGGGTCAGTCAGGGGTACTACTTGTACAAGTAATTTTTATTTACTTGAAGAAGTAATTATAATATACTTATATAAGTAAATTTGTAGGATACTTATACAAGTGTATTTTATTTACTTGTATAAGTAAATTATTTTTTGGCCTAGTTATGTCCCTTAGGCATTCAGATTTTTTTACTTATACAAGTAAAAAAGTCATCCTATCTTCTTTTCTTGAATTCTTAGAACTTCTTTGCTCAAACAGAATTTTGAATTGTCTGTCCTTTGCAGATGTCTTTACTATTCATTTAAGTGTAATTTCATGGACAATGAAAATCTCATTTGTCTTTTATCTTTAGAACACTGCTCATTTACAAGCCCCCAAGGAGCAATTTTTGAAGGCCTTGCGCAAATACTTAAGATCTTTGCTCAATCAGTTTCTTTGTTGAATTAATGAGATGAAACATTGAACTCTTATCAAAAATTATGAGCTAACCTGAGAAAAATTGTTAAAGGCATGATTTTACATCTCAAAACTTGAGAATTTTTGTGGGATTGTAAAAAAAATTTACTTATACAAGTAAATTTTTTAGAAAATTAAGGGGAGATTATTCAAACAATATAATTAACTTGTATAAGTATATTTTATTTACTTCTTCAAGTAAATAAAAATTACTTGTACAAGTAGTACCCCTGACGGGTGTCAGTGTAAAAGTGTAATGTTGACATAAAAAGAGTCCATTTATCGGTAAATACAGAATTAAAAAAAAATTTAATTTTTTTAGATGCTACTTCTTGGTCTTGAAGATTAGCGTCTGTCCAAGTTTCCTAACAATCCATGAAGGTTTACAAATTTATCATGTCAAAAAAATTCAATCCCAGATTGTCTGTAAATGTAAACTGTAAATCAAAGTGCTGGATAGCACCTGCGGAAAGTTTGCAACGGTAGATGTGTATTATTTCAAATAGGTTGTAGATGTGTATTATTTCAAATATGTATTTAATCACATGTTTTTTCCGAAACCATTGTCTCAACAGCATTTATCAAAAATCACTTTTGTTCATATGTTTGTCATGTAAAATTTTGATAATTTCTATTGCAAACTTAAACTGTAGATTTTAAATAATCAAATATACAGAAAGCTCTGTTAATTTCTTGCTGTGCCCATCCCATGTAAAGGGCCTGTGATTTTAGTATTCATATTTGTTTTTAGTAAATTGTATTATTACTAATTAAGCAGTTAGTTTTCTTGTTTGAATTGTTCCACATTTTTTTTTATATCAGGGCCTTTTATAGCTTACTATATGGTATGAGTTTTTCTTATTGTTGATGACCGTATGGTGACCTATAATTGTTTATATATCTTCCTCCTTTGATGCTTTTGAATAGCTGGTTCATTCGCAAAAAATACCACATCTCTTAATTTAAATAAGACAGCAAACTTAAATCAATACATGTCATTCAAATCTTCTTGAAATGACGAACAGGAATATATATGGTTAAGGGTGGGGATCTCAACCGTTTACAAGTTCTCAAAAAGGGGAGGGGTGATTCCCATGGGACTCGCCCTATATTTCATTTGATTTGTTTTATTGTCCCATACAAGAATATATATGGTTTAGGGGTAGGGATCTTGACGTTTACAAGTTCTCAAACAGGAGGGGGATGGGAGTGACCCCAGAGGACTCGACTTCTAATTCATTTGATTTGTTTTATTGTCCCATACAAGAATATATATGGTTTCGGGGTGGGAATCTCTACCGTTTACAAGTTTTCAAAAAGAAGGGGGGGGGGGGGGGGTGTGTGACCCCCAGGGACTCCCCCTATATTTCATTTGATTTGTTTTATTGTCCCATACAAGAATATACTTAGTATATGGTTTCGGGGTGGGGATCTCGACCATTTACAAGTTTTCAAAAAGAGGAGGGTGGGGGTTACCCCCGTGGACTTCCCCTATATTTCATTTGATTTGTTTTATTGTCCCATACAAGAATATTTATGGTTTAGGGGTGGGGATCTCGACCGTTTACAAGTTCTCAAACAGAAGGGGGTGGGGTGACCCCAGGGACTCCCCCAATATTTCATTTGATTTGTTTTATTGTCTCATACAAGAATATATATGGTTTAGGGATGGGGATCTCGACTGTTTACAAGATAAAAGCACATTCTCAAATTGAAGGGGGTGGGGTGACCCACAGGGACTCATCCTATATTTATTTGATTTGTTTTATTGTCCTGTGATTATTTCTGAACACCGTGTGTGTCTATCACTTATGTTTTCGAGTTATAGTCATTTGAAAATTAAAAAAAATATACTTTTTATAGGCCGAGTTTGTTATGGGCCGAGATATGAGGATACTTTCGATACACTCGGGCTTTTACGTCTTTAATAAACATTTGTAAATATCGTAAAAATGGCACGGAAAATGTTCATTCATGAACTATTTTAAACACTGTATTTATTTTCTCTTCAATCGGAGGACAGGGGAGACCCCTGACACCGGGATTATTGTACTCCCGTTGGGAGGTTCACATATATGGATTAAACGCATGTCTAGGGAATCCCGTAGGAAAACATACAGGTAACATAGACAGTGACAGTTCAAAGTATGCATAATTTATAGAGGTCACACCTAATATCATTTACAAACGTAAAAATTGAAAAGATTACGACATTCTTAACGATAAGAATTATTTAATTTCACGAATACATGTAAAAAAAAAACCAACACCAGAGCTCCAGATAAGAATTCACAAATTGGGGTTTTTACCCACCATTTTTTTATTCAATTGGGTGATAAAGTTTTTTAATTGCATTATCAATTCTAATTCACCCCTCAAGCAAATATCAAATTGGGTTTTTCACCACCAAGCTCCTTAATGTATTGGGTTTTTTCATCAACACAATATTGAATATTTAGGCATGTTATAATCACTTTATATCAACCCCAGATGTGTTTCCATCTTAAATGTGTTTCTTTCTTTGTATATGTGCTTAGCTGTTTAATTTGGTTTATTCACTGACGAGCAATTGTACGTTTAATTTGTGTCCCGTTTTAAAAGTTCTGTCAGTTTTGTATTTTCTCAAAACTTATGTAAACTGCAGCTGGTGTCACTAGTTGGACAGTAACTAATTGCCTTTCTAGATCCCATATGATCACCCTACAGTTTATAGTTGGGGTAGGTGTTGCTAAGTGTTTAGGTTTTTATGTAATATATGTGAAATTTAGGTGCTGTAAGAAAGTTTTGCCAGTCCTTTCACCTATTTGCCAGATCTACTTTTTAATAAAAATAAAAAGTAGTTCCCAGATTTAAGATATACCCCAAAACCTTGAGATTTATAGGGTGGTTTAATGATGGAGACCACATTCAACTTAAATTTACAAATAATTCTGCAACATCAAGTAAATAAATGACAATGTTATACTGCACTTGCCAATAAGACAACTATCTTAAGCATCCAGAACAATTAGACCAAAACAAAGAAAGTGTCAAGCTGCATAATTTGACGTAAAAAAACTGATATGTGTATTCATTCATCAACTAAAATGAAAAAAATAATATATAAACTGTTTTTGTTTAATTCAATTTACATAAATCTGTGTTAAGTTGTCCCTTATCAGAACTTTTGGTTTCCGATGCTTTCCAACTACATATCATGTCATAATTGATTTGGCCTTTCACTTTTTCCAACCGATTTCGTTTTTGACAAAACCCCGTGTTTATCGTTCTATAGCAATGTTCTCGTTAAGGTACGCAAACACGCCCGTGCGTTCAGCAGAGTCTTGTTATCATCATAACTTTCCCTCAGCTATCAAAAAGAAGCCGAAAACATGCTTCTATTCAATATTTTTATCGGACATTTACTTTCATTTTAATTCATTGTATGTTATGATAAATCCAGAGCAATTCGAAAAAAATATGACAGCATGTCACACGCTAATTAGATAAACGCCGAGAAGATCGAAATGTTTTCATAAACACGTGTACCTTTTGAGCAACAGAAAATTCCAACAGGGACCCATTACAGCTACTTGATGCAGGGCTCTATTTTTAGAACGAAAGGACATTTCCAATTTTAAATATTATAAAAATAGATTTACGCGACGACTGTAATCAAATAAGGGTAAATAACGCAAACGATGGTGAATAAAAGCGTTAAGAACTCATGGTTTTGGCATATAATTGGGTTTTCCTTTGAATTAATTGGGTTATTGAACCCTGCAATGGGCAATTGCATTGGGTTTTTAATTATTTGTATTGCGTGATCACGCAAATACGCAGCTTATCTGGAGCTCTGCAACACACACCTCGAAATAAATATCAGGCCCTCTTAATTTTCAATTAATTAAACGTAGAAACTGCTGCCTCCTGTTGATGTTTATTGATTTTATCTTCCACGCAGGGCAGATCCGCGAAGTAGTGTTTTTGATACCCATTTTCAAAATAAAGTTGGATTCATTTGAATTGTCGGTGAACCTTCAGTCCAATTTTTAATTAATTTTATTCAAGCTGTAAGCTTATCAAAATAGAAGTAACTCAAAATTTCAAAAGCGTCTTTATTTTATTTGTATTCAAACACTAGTACTACATTATCTATGGGTAGAACACACATCCTATAGTAAGATAGTCTGTCCAACTTCCAGTTTGAGGCCGATGCCATAGGAAAGTTTATTGCTATAGCAAGCTATTGCAAACTTTCCAAAAACTAAGTCCATCTAATAAAAAATTCTTTCAGAAAAATACTGAAATGAAAAAAATATATTTTCAAAGGTTTGCTTCAGACATTATCTCTGAATTATAAAAAAGCCTCTGCCAAAGTTTTATAAAATTGTATGAA
Organism: Mytilus californianus; assembly: GCF_021869535.1. NCBI lineage: Eukaryota > Metazoa > Mollusca > Bivalvia > Mytilida > Mytilidae > Mytilus > Mytilus californianus. Next base: position 1,516,853 of record NW_026262686.1, read on the forward strand.
CATACCTGCCAACCCTCCTGTTTTGAGCGGGAGACTCCCGCTCAAATGGCGAAAAAACGGGAAATCTCCCGCTTGCCGGTACCCTCCCACGCGGGAGTATAGAATCTCCCCCTTTGGGATATATTTTAACCTTGAATGACAAGTCAACAGTTATTACGTTTTTGTCTCACTGATTAGGGTTGTAATTACCTGTAAATCACAGACCATGTGAAATTAAATGGCTTCACTTGACAGCTTGGGTGTCAAACATAGTACTAATTAACGATAATTAACGACTTTTGAAGCAAAACACTACAAAGAAATTTCGGGTTACTTCCCCTGTTTAATCCTGTTTTAAGTTACCCTTCTTAAAATAATGTGAATTGATAAAACAATATAAACTAAATGCAAATTAAACAAAGAATCATAAAAGAAGGGCAATTAAAAGATTTTGTATGCCTTAAGACAAAAAAAATAATTATATTTTAAAAATCACTTAAAAGATATATACTTCTATTCAATGTTTATATTGAAATTAATAAGATATGTATTGAACCAGTTTCAGTCAATTAGATAAGTGCGCACACAAAATGCACCTGTGACAATATGATTGCTCTCTTATAACAGAGGTGTCTGGGGTGAAAATTGTCTGGAAGTGATTCAAATGTCAAAGTTGATGAAATAGGAAAGAAACAAACAACACACCTTCTGTAAGATATAACCATATTTAAAGAAACAAAGTATATCTATAAACTCTTATATGTGTTTCCTAGATAAATAAATAAACACGTCATATATTTCACTTGAAAATGTCGTTCACGCAAAATCTCCCCCTCAGCTGTCATAGCTGAAAGGGAGATCTCCCTCTTTGAAGGTTTCAGAGGTTGGCAGGTATGTATGAAGGTTTGCCAAAATAATTGATGTGTAACAAATTTTAACCCCAGACTGTAACTACTTGTTAAGTGTAAAAAGCCATCATCAGTACGTAAAATGAAAATAAATATTTAATTAACGAAGATTTTTAACATTGTTTTGCATTTTTGCCTAGTATATTAAAATATACAATCTATAGATAGAAACTTAAAAAAGCAAGAAAAAAAAAAAATAGATTTATAATTATTTCATAGAAAGAATCATTTAAATACATGAGATGAGTTTAATTTTGACGAGTTAACTCTAGTAAAAATATGACAGCACAAATAAATTTAGAAGCTTGTTTTTAGCTCACCGGGGCCCTTCAGGCCCCATGTGAGCTTATGCCATCACTTGGCGTCCGTCGTCGTCTGTCGTTGTAAACTATTTCAAAAATCCTCTCCTCTGAAACTACTGCGCCAAATACCTTCAAACTTTAACTAAATGTTCCTTAGGGTATCTAGTTTATAAATTGTATCCGAAGTTTTGATCCATCGACAAACATGGCCGCCATGGCTAAAAATAGAACATAGGGGTCAAATGCAGTTTTTGGCTTACATCTCAAAAACTAAAGCTTTTAGAGGAAATCTGACAAAGGGTAAAATTGTTCAATTGGTCAAGATCATATAGCTCTGAAATTTTCAGACGAATCGAACAACCCATTGTTGGGTTGCTGCCAACGAGTTGGTAGTTTTAACAAAATTTTGCAGTTTTTTGTTATTATTTTGAATATTATTATAGATATATATAAACTGTAAGCAGCAATAATGTTCAGCAAAGTAAGATCTTCAAAAAAAGTTATATGACCATAATCGTCAATTGACCCCTTAAGGAGTTATTGCCCTTTAAAGACAATTTTACACAATTTGTTCATCAAGTTTGCTAACATTTAAAAATCTTCTCTGAAACTGCTGGACCAATTACCTTTAAACTTTTAACTAAATGTTCCTTAGGGTATCTTGTTTATAAATTATATCTGAAGTTTGTATCCATCGACAAACATGGCCGCCATAGCCAATAAGGGTCAAATGCAGTTTTTGGCTTATATCTCAAAAACTAAATCTTTTAGAGCAAATGTGACATGGGGTAAAATTGTTTAATTGGTCAAGATCGATCGACCCTGAAATTATCAGACGAATCGAACAACCCATTGTTGGGTTGCTGCCACCGAGTTGGCAGTTTTAACAAAATTTTGCAGTTTTTTGTTTTTATTTTGAATATTATTATAGATATATATAAACTGTAAGCAGCAATAATGTTCAGCAAAGTAAGATCTACAAAAAAAGTTATATGACCATAATTGTCAATTGACCCCTTAAGGAGTTATTGCCCTTTAAAGACAATTTTACACAATTTGTTCATCAAGTTTGCTAACATTTAAAAATCTTCTCCTCTGAAATGCAGGTGAGCGATTCAGGCTCTTGAGAGCCTCTTGTTATACATTGTAATTAGATTTCTTTGTATTATATATCAACTTGGTTATATAAAAATCAATGTTATTGTGACTGTAATTTGTTAGGTATCTACACCTTGTTAGATTATTGCTCTTTTTAAAAAATACACTTTAAAATTACATGGATATACAGATTGATATTTTAATTTTTTTTCAGAAATTGCAAGTTTTGACCTTTTTCAACAGAATCATAGAAAAAAATCACAATCAGTGTTTTGGTCTAAACATTCTCTTATTACACCTTAGTATGCTTTGTTTTATATCATACTTTATGAAAAGAAAGGAAATATCAAATCAGTTATGATGTATCAAGAGCAGAATGCTTAATTTGAAGAAAAAATAGATACTTTTAAAAGATTTTAGAAAATGCATTTTTTAATGAATTATTTCCCTTTTTACAATAGAAAATCAATATTTATGGCATCATTTATTGTAATTGTATTATCTTCATTGTTAGTTTTACTTATATTGTAAAGTATAATAATGCTTCAAAAAAAGTAAAATTTATATATACATTTCCAAAATTATCTACAGATTGATATTTAACATGTTTAAAATTCATTGATTCTGTAAGAGAAATTGTAAATTTGGACATTATTCAAGGAGAATTCTAGAAAGTACTAAAACAAGAGCCCACCAATCGTATATGCTAAATGTGTTATTAACTCTGTCACTTAAAATAACCAAATAGAGATATGTTTATATTTTTAATGGACCGAGAGCTGGTAAGTTTAAAAAAATGTAATTTAAAGATTTTTAAAAATGCATTTTTACAGGATTATCTCCCTTTTTACCATAGAATTTCAATATTTATGGCATCATAAATTGTAATTGAACTATGGTCATCGTTTCTTTGACTTATTTTGTTAAATATTATAGTGCTTTTTGAAAAGAAACACTAAGATTTCAGAATACTATTTTAAATTCATTGGTTTATTGAGAGAAAATGTAAATTTAGGCATTTTTCGAGTAGAATTCTAGAATGTACTACAATGAGACCCCAGCAAGTTTACTAGCTAAAATGCATAATTAAGTATTCCAATTAATTAAACATAGGGATATATCTTTATATTTTTAATGGACCAAAGGCTGGATAGTTTTAAAAATATGTACTTTTTATGATTTTCTGAAAATACTTTTTTACTGGATTAATATCCTTGGAATAATCCACAAACTGTTTCTTGTAAATTTAAGTACTGATGAGTTACTAAAGCTTCAACACTTGATTATTCAATAAATCATCATTCTGCATCTCGTTGTTTTCGGCATTCATAAGTTTGAGGGTGTTGAAATTGGTCATTTTCATAGAAAAATACTGCCTTCAACATGGGGAAACTGGTTCCCGGTACATTACAGCATCTTTTAATTGAAAGGCATGGGAACCAGCTGAAATATTTGTTTTATAGACTTCTTTCATAATGTTGTTTAAGCACACAAAGTTTCAATCAAATCTGATGACCCCCCCTTGTGGACTGTTTTGCATGGTTTTATGGTAGACTGGGTGTTAAGCTAAAGGAAAAAAATGACAAAATTGAAAGTTAAACAAGGGTAGACCATATTGTTGACTGTTTCTTTCCACAAAAAATCATTCTTTATAAACAGCTCAAAATGAATGATGATTAACACATTTTTTTAAGCAATAATATGAAATCAAACAGAGCTAGAAAATAAAATGCGGTTGCTGAGAAGCTATCTATATCTATTTATAGTTATATAAATAAGAAGATGTGGTATGAGTGCAAATGAGACTACTCTCCATCCAAGTCACAATGTTTAAAAAGTAAACAATTATTGGTCAAAGTACGGCCTTCAACACAAAACCTTGGCTCACACCAAAGAGCAAGCTATAAAGGGCCCTCAAATGACTAGTGTAAAACCATGCAAACTGGAAAACCAACGGTCTAATCTATATAAAATACGAGAAACGAGAAACACTTATGAACCACACCAACAAACAATAACCACGGAACAATAGGCTCCTGACTTAGGACAGGTGCATACAAATGCAGCGGGTTTAAACGGTTTTAACAGGCGCCAACCTCCATGTTAATATTAGGTTATATGACAGTTGGTTGTATTAGCTGATTAGGAGGTCATCTTGATGGTTAATTATATGGCATCTAGACTACATTACACATGAAATGCTGATACATAAACATATTATCCAGTCCATGCATTGTTAATTGTTTGTATTAGGCTTTTTGTGATATGGATATATGTTTTAGTATGTTATAAATCAAATATTAGAATTTGTGTCAAATCGTTGAACATCAATTTGATAGCTATTTCCCTTTAAGGAGTTGTAGCATTAAATGATGATTGTTTACTAATTTTCTTGTCCATCATATACTTTTTATACCTCCGTTTACAGGACGTATTATGGTATACCGTTGTCCGTCTGTCTGCCGTCAACATTTCGGACATTAACTCAAAAACGCTTCAACCAATTTGCATAAAACTTTGGTGAATTGTTCATATCTATCATGTCTATTGACGGTTTTTATAAAATTTAGATTTTACGTTTCTGAGTTATGGGGTTTTATTCATTAAAAAAGGGGGGATTTTCCAGTTTTCGGACAATAACTCAGAAATGCTTTCAGTATTTCTCATGAAACTTTGGAGAATTGTTTATATCTATTGATGTAAGCTCCTTTTCAATTTTTATAAATTTTAGATTTTACACTTCCCGAGTTATGGGATTTTATTCATAAAAAAGAGTAGTTTTCGGACAATACCTTTAAAGTGCTTTGACCAGTTTTCATTAAACTTTGGTGACTGGTTTATATCAATTAAGATAACCTCCCTTTAGTTTTTCACAAATTTTTTATATGACATTGAGAAGTTATTGAACTTTATTCGTAAAAATGCGACGGACGTATCATGCGCACATGGCGCAGCTGTTTATTAAAAGATCTTCTCCTCTTAAACTACTGAACCAATTTCAACAAAACTTTGGCTCAGTGATCTTAGGCTATATTGTATAAAGATTGTGTTGTTTTTACAGTCAGTACATGCAGTTCTAGTTTCGGTTTGGGACCTTTTTTAGCTCACCTGGCCCGAAGGGTCAAGTGAGCTAATCTCATCACTTGGCGTCCGTCGTCCGTCGTTGTGAGCATTTTAAAAAAAATCTTCTTCTCTGAAACCACTGGGCCAAATTTAACCAAACTTGGCCACAATCATCATTAGGGTATCTAGTTTAATAAATGTGTCCGATGACCCCGCCAACCAACCAAGATGGCGGCCATGGCTAAAAATAGAACATAGGGGTAAAATGTAGTTTTTGGCTTATATCTCTGAAACCAAAGCATTTAGAGTAAATCTGATATTGAGTAAAACTGATTATCAGGTCAAGATCTATCTGCTCTGAAACTTTCAGACAAATCTGACAACCTGTTGTTGGGTTGTTGCCCCTGAATTGGTAATTTTAAGGAAATTTTGCAGTTTTTATACGACCGCAAAAAAATTTTGTGGTCGTATATTGGTATGACGTCGGCGTCGTCGTCCGAAGACACATTGGTTTTCGCACTCTAACTTTAGTTTAAGTGAATGGATCTTTTTGAAATTTGACCATAAGGTTAAAATACCACAAAAGGAAGGTTGGGATTGATTTTGGGGGTTATGGTACCAACAGTTAAGGAATTAGGGGCCAAAAATAAGCATTTTCTAGTTTCCAGACAATAACTGTGGAACGGTGTATGGATCTCTCTGAAATTATACTACAAGTTTCCATACCACAAAGGGATGGTTAGGATTTGCTTTGGGGGGGTTATGGCTCAAACCGTTTAGGAATTAGGGGCAAAAAAGGGGGAAAAACAAGGTTGTCCTGGTTAATGGACAAATACTTTAGTACAAAACATAATTTAAAGCAGTGTAAGGGAGATAAATCAAATACATCATTGAAATTATCTCCCTTACACTGCTTTTAAATTATGTATAAAGTAATGGTTAATGAACAATAAAGATAATTTAAAACAGTGTAAGGGAGGTAATCCAAATACAACGTTTTGGTTACTTCCCTTACACTGCTTTTAAATTATGTTTAAAGAAATACATATTTATAAAGGAAGACCAGTAAAAATATCTGCAAATGTTGCATCTTTTTTTTTTACAAAAAAATCCATATGAAAGATTTGACACTATATTTTTAATTCTATTATAAAATAGATTAAGTTAGCACTATGGTAAATTTAAATGGGTAATTATGGTTGCCAACTCCATTGGAAATTTGAATTGAGATTATGACCATATCTTGAGGGAAAGAATTTTTTGGGGGGAAAAAGGGGGGGGGGGATAAAAAGAAATTGTGGGGGGTCAATTTTTTCTCATTTCAGATTTCAGAAATTAAAAAGAATTATTCTTCAAATATTATTTTTTTTTCAAATTTCAAATATTGAAAAATTTCAAGAAGTAATCTTTAATTGCACAGTATGGCGCATTAGATTTGTAAAATCTTTGATCACATTTATTTATTTGTTATGCCGAATCTAACAGTGTATTTAGATTTTTAATTTTGGGTCCAGTTTTCAAATTGGTCTACATTAAGGTCCAAAGGGTCCAAAATTAAACTTTGTTTGATTTTAGCAAAAATTGAATATATGAGGTTCTTTGATATGCTGAATCTAAACATGTATTTGGATTTTTGATTTTTGGCCCAGTTTTCAAGTTGGTCCAAATTGGGGTCCAAAATTAAACTTTGTTTGATTTCAACAAAAATTGAATATATGGGGTTCTTTGATATGCTGAATCTAACCATGTATTTAGATTTTTAATTTTGGGTCCAGTTTTCAAATTGGTCTACATTAAGGTCCAAAGGGTCCAAAATTAAACTTTGTTTGATTTTAGCAAAAATTGAATATATGAGGTTCTTTGATATGCTGAATCTAAACATGTATTTAGATTTTTGATTTTTGGCCCAGTTTTCAAGTTGGTCCAAATTGGGGTCCAAAATTAAACTTTGTTTGATTTCAACAAAAATTGAATATATGGGGTTCTTTGATATGCTGAATCTAACCATGTATTTAGATTTTTTATTTGTGGACCCCGTTATCAAAGTGGTTCATATTGAGGTCAAAAGGGTCCAAAATTAAACTTTGTTTGATTTCATCTAAAATTGAATTATTGGGGTTCTTTGATATTCCAAATCTAACCGTGTATTTAGATTTTTTATTTTGGGTCCTGTTTTTTAAATTGGTCTACATTAAGGTCCAAAGGGTCCAAAATTAAACTTAGTTTGATTTTAGCAAAAATTGAATTATTGGGGTTCTTTGATATGCTGAATCTAAACATGTGTTTAGATTTTTGATTATGGGCCCAGTTTTCAAGTTGGTCCAAGATAGGGTCCAGTATTTAAACTTTGTTTGATTTCAACAAAAATTGAATATATGGGGTTCTTTGATATGCTGAATCTAAACATGTATTTAGATTTTTGATTATGGGCCCCGTTTTCAAGTTGGTCCAAATTGGGGTCCAAAATTAAACTTTGTTTGATTTCAACAAAAATTGAATATATGAGGTTCTTTGATATGCTGAATCTAACCATGTATTTAGATTTTTTATTTGTGGGCCCCGCTATCAAATTGGTTCATATTGAGGTCAAAGGGGTCTAAAATTAAACTTTGTTTGATTTCATCAAAAATTGAATTATTGGGGTTCTTTGATATGCCAAATCTAACCGTGTTTTTAGATTTTTAATTTGGGTCCCATTTTTTAAAATTGGTCTTCATTGAGGTCCAAAGGGTCCAAAATTAAACTTAGTTTGATTTTTAACAAAAATTGAATTCTTAGGGTTCTTTGATATGCTAAATCTACACATGTGTTTAGATTTTTGATTATGGGCCCAGTTTTCAAGTTGGTCCAAGTTGGGGTCCAAAATTAAACTTTTTTTGATTTCAACAAAAATTGAATATATGGGGTTCTTTGATATGCTGAATCTAACCATGAATTTAGATTTTTTATTTGTGGGCCCCGCTATCAAATTGGTTCATATTGAGGTCAAAAGGGTCCAAAATTAAACTTTGTTTGATTTCATCAAAAATTGAATTATTGGGGTTCTTTGATATTCCAAATCTAACCGTGTATTTAGATTTTTAATTTTAAGTCCCGTTTTTTAAATTGGTCTACATTAAGGTCCAAAGGGTCCAAAATTAAACTTAGTTTGATTTTAGCAAAAATTGAATTATTGGGGTTCTTTGATATGCTGATTATTTTTGATTATGGGCCCAGTTTTCAAGTTTGTCCAAGTTGGGGTCCAAAATTAAACTTTGTTTGATTTCAACAAAAAAATTCAAGTTCTTAGACCACATTCTTTCTGTGTCAGAAACCTATGCTGTGTCAAATATTTAATAACAATCCAAATTCAGAGCTGTATCAAGCTTGAATGTTGTGTCCATACTTGCCCCAACTGTTCAGGGTTCGACCTCTGCAGTTGTATCAAGCTACGCCCCAGAGAAGCATTTTATTGGTTATTATCTTAAATATTATTATAGATAGAGATAAACTGTAAACAGCAATAATGTTCAGCAAAGTAAGATCTACAAATAAGTCGTCCTGACCAAACTTGTCAGTCGACCCCTTTAGGAGTTATTGCCCTTTATAGTCAATATTTTTAATAATTTTTCGTAAATTTTTGTATTCTTTTACAAAAATCTTCTTCTCTGAAACTACTGAGACAAATTTAACCATACTTGGCCATAATCATTATTAGGGTATCTAGTTTAAAAAATTTGTCCGATGACCCCGCCTTCCAACCATCATGGCCGACTTGGTTAAAAATAGAACATAGGGGTAAAATGCAGTTTTTGGTTTATCATGTTTATATCTCTGAAACTAAAGCATTTAGAGCAAATCTGACAGGTGGCAAAAATGTTCATCAGATTTAGATTTATCTGCCCTGAATCCGACAACCCGTTGTTGGGTTGCTGCCACTGAGTTAGTAATTTTACAGTTTTTTGTTATTATCTTAGATTATAAGTTATCTACGTTCATATCCGTAGATATGGATATTTTAACACCCTGAAGTATCCAAGTACATCCTGAGACGCAGCCGAAGGGTGTACAGGGTACTGAAGGGTGTTAAAATATCCATATCTACGGATATGAACGTAGATAACGAATTTATCCCCGGTCTTAGTCTAAATCTGACGATTTTTAGAGAAATTCGATCACAAAGTTAAACGTGAAAGCAACATTTTTTTTCATTTTTTAAATATCTTTTATTGAAATTTGGGAATTTGACATATTTTTAACGGGGTGTAGGGTACTACCTTTGGTAGAACCCTACAGGTAGACAAATATAAGACGTTTTTAAACTAGAGACAGAGAAACTGAAATGGGTCGAATTTGGCGCGCAATGTTGTGAGAGTTACATCATAAACGTGGGTCATTTGCATAGCTAGGTCAGTAGTACCATTCATTGACAATGTGGCTGCATAGTGATGCATTTACTAAAATGAGTGCAAATAATCGATATAATGAGATAAAATCGTTAGTGGATTAAATATTTAATTATACAGACATCATGGAAAATCTACAGAATTCGATATTTCATAAGGAACAACCATGGAACTAAGGAAAACGCGCGTGAAATTCCCCGATGTAATGGGTAGCAACGTCCTGGGATATGGGTTAGCAACACCCAGGGGCTATGGGTTTTGTAACGACGTGCGTTAACCAATCAGAATCCTAGAAATATACTAAGCCAGGGATAAATCATCATAATATCTAATATCTAATACTACTAATTATGATTTTAACCTTATTTTACATGATTTCCAAAGCATCAGTAAATACAGGTGAGCGACACAGGCTCTTGAGAGCCTCTAGTTTTTTGTCGAGCCTGCGACTTTTGTCGCAGAAAGCTCGACATAGGGATAGCGATCCGGCGGCGGCGGCGGTGGCGGCTACGGCGGCGCCGTGGCGTTAGCTAACTTCTTAAAAGCTTTATATTTTAGAAGATGGAAGACCTGGATGCTTCATACTTTGTATATGGATGCCTCATGTTACGAAGTTTCCGTCAGTCACATGTCCAATGTCCTTGACCTCATTTTCATGGTTCAGCGACTACTTGAAAAAAAAGTTCAGATTTTTTGTAATGTTAAATTCTCTCTTATTATAAGTAATAGGATAACTATATTTGGTATGTGCGTACCTTGCAAGGTCCTCATGCCCGTCAGACAGTTTTCACTTGACCTCGACCTCATTTCATGGATCAGTGAACAAGGTTAAGTTTTCGTGGTCAAATCCATATCTCAGATACTATAAGCAATAGGTCTAGTATATTCGGTGTATGGAAGGACTGTAAGGTGTACATGTCCAACTGGCAGGTGTCATCTGACCTTGACCTCATTTTCATGGTTCAGTGGTTATAGTTAAGTTTTTGTGTTTTGGTCTGTTTTTTTTACACTGTATGCAATAGGTCTACTATATTTGGTGTATGGAATGATTGTAAGGTGTACATGTCTAGCTGGCAGGTGTCATCTGACCTTGACCTCATTTTCATGGTTCAGTGGTCAAAGTTAAGTTTTTGAGTTTTGGTCTTTCTTTCTAATACTGCATGCAATAGGTCAGCTATATTTGGTGTATGGAATGATTGTAAGGTGTACATGTCTAGTTGGCAGGTGTCATCTTACCTTGACCTCATTTTCATGGTTCATTGGTCAAAGTTAAGTTTTTGAGTTTTGGTCTTTTTTTCTAATACTATATGCAATAGTTCAACTATATTTGGTGTATGGAAATATTTTATGATCTATATGTCAGTCACGCAGGTTTTATTTGACCTTGACCTCATTTTCAAGGTTCATTGCTCAGTGTTAAGTTTTTGTGTTTTCGTCTGTTTTTCTTAAACTATAAGCAATAGGTCAACTATATTTGTTGTATGGAAGAATTGTTAGCTGTACATGCCTGCCTAGCATGGTTCATCTGACCTTGACCTCATTTTCATGGTTCATTGGTCAATGTTTAGTTTACTTGGTTAATGTTAAGTTTATGTGACAGTTGTAATAAAGCTTTATATTTAGGACTATCAACATAATATCAATGATTAGTAAAGAAGGCGAGACATTTCAGCGTGTGCACTCTTGTTAAAATAGGAGCTTAACTATCATGACTATGGTAACGGAATGCATGATGTCACAAATCTCAACTCTGATGGGATGAAATTACAGAATTGAACAAAAACAAGATAAAAAGATATATGCTACGGACATATAATCAATCTTAGAAATGAAATTATCCAGATAAATAAAATAACTTCAGGAAAAGAAGGTGTCATCAACACTGTCAAATTGTTTGGATTTTGTAGGCTTAGCCTTTAATACATGAGTAGGTAAATATCACTGACAGGTTCATTAGCTCTACCAGGTCAACTAAGCTATTAAATTATTAATAGCTTGAGTGCTCTAATTATATCTTATCGACTTTATGTACTGTTCTTGCATTCCAAGAGGTAATAATAATCTCAAAGAGTACAAAATATTATAAATGAAATAAAGAATGTCAAAATAAATATACAGTGTATCGTGTATATCGCAAATCTAATTACTTGTCAAAAGCTGTCTTATGTAGATCATCTCCATTCAGGGTCCCTCTGTCCTCAATATACACACTGAAACAGGTTGTATCTCTAATTTTTGTCTCGCCTTGATAGAGTCTAAAAGCGAGACATAGGTATGCTGTTTCCGGGTCGGCAATGACGGTGGCGGCGGCGGCGTCAACATTGTATTAGTTTGTGATTAGGTCTAGTTCATGGTGAACCACTAGTGGTAGGTCAATGATATTTGGTATGCAGTTGTATTAGCATTGGCACCTCTCATTACCATGGAGATTATTTGGCCCCGCCCCTTCAGCCAAGGTCTATTGACTTTGAAACTTTGCTTAGTTTACATGTATTAGTTTGTGATTAGGTCAGTTTATGGGGTACCACTAGTGGTAGGTCAGTGATATTTGGTATGCAGTTGTATAAGCATTGGCATATCTCATTTCCATGGAGATTATTTGGCCCCGCCCCCTCATTCATTGTCTATTGACTGAAACTTTTGCTTAGTTTACATGTATTAGTTTGTGATTAGTTCAGTTTAAGATGAACCACTAATGTTAAGTCAATGATATTCAGTATGCAAATGTATTGGCATTTGCAAGTTTCCTTTACATGGAGATTATATAACCCCACCCCCTAATTATGGTTCATTGACTTTGAAACTTTTACATAGTTTACAAGTTAATGTTTGTGTTAAGGTTTGTTTAAAGGGAACGACTTATGAAAAGTCATTGGTATTTGGTTTGCAGTTGTATTAGCATTGGCACATCTCATTTCCATGGAGATTGTTTAGCCCTGTACCTTCAGTCATGGTTCATTGACTTTGAATATTTGCATAACTGACATGTTAAAGTATTGCTTTTTTAATTTCAACATTTGCATTATCAAAATAACAAATAGGCGAGACATATCTCTGTGTTAACAGTTTATTAAAGTTGTGCTTGACATATAGTTATAATTGACATTTCTTCATGTTTCTAAACTGTATCAAGTTTGTTTTCCATTACAGATTGTAACCTACTAATATGTTATGTTTATGTCTATTTCACAGCTATAGGCACTTTTCAATATCTATATACTTATATACATGTACATACATTTAGTTCAGTACCATATGAAATATAAGCGCATATACTCAACTTTAAGAATTGTAAGCCTATTGCCGTCGATTTGGTTGCATTTTAACTATGATAAAAAAACCTAATAAAGCTTAATGGTGTGTTTTAAACTCTATGCTCACATCTGAATGTGTCAGATATTTTTTTTTTAAAGATAGTACTTGTGTTAACTGTAAGTCAACAAACATGGCCACCATGGCTAAAAATGGAACATAAGGGTAAAACGCATTAAGATTCTTATATCTCTCAACCTTAATAAAATATATAAAATCTGACAGATGTCCGTCCATCCGTGTGTCCTTCCGTCCAGTCTTGTTAGGCATGTTGGGTACAATTCTTGCCAGATTTTTATATAACTTATACTATAGGTTAATACCAGCAATATCTCGGACAAGTTTTATAATGGTGGACGATCAACTTTTTTTAAAAGAGTTATGCTCCTAGGAAATATTAAATTTATGGAAAATGGCCTCGTTAGTGCTTTCACGGTTATAATTCTTGCCAGCTTTTTATAAAACTTATACTCTTGGTTAATATCAGCAATATCTCGGACAAGTTCTATAATAGTGGACGATTGACTTTTTTTAAAAGAGTTATGCCCCTTGGAAATATTAGATTTATGGAAAATAGCCTCGTTAGCCCTCACAGGTACAATTCTTGCCAGCTTTTTAGCTTACTTGGCCCTTTGGCCGTCGTTAACTTTTACAAAAATCTTCTCCTCTGAAACTACTGGGCCAAATTTAACCAAACTTGGCCACAATCATCATTGGGGTATCTAGTTTAAAAAAATGTGTCCGATGACCCCACCTGCCAACCAACATGGCCAACATGGCTAAAAATAGAACATAGGGGTAAAATGCAAGTTTTGTCTTATTATTTTGAAAACCATTATAAAGAGAGAAAATCTGACAAGAGCAAAGATGTTCAGAATGTTGAGCTCTACCAGTTGTCCGTACATGTCAAAACTGTCAGATGACTTAAAGGAGTTATTGCCCTTAAATGACAAATTTTACCATTTTTTTTCATTTTTGCCTTCTATCTTGAAAACTATCATAGATACAGAGAAACTTTAAAATGATCAGCAAGACAAGTTCTACTTATAGGTCAACATGGTCGAAATCGTCAATCGACTCCTTATTAGAGTTATTGCCCTTTGATGATGATTTTGACCAATTTTTTGCATTTTTGCCTTATATCTTAAAATTATAATAGACAGATAGAAACTTAGCTAGGCAAAAATGATCAGCAAAACATAATCTACAATGAAGACAATATGGAGGAAATGGTCAGATGACTCCTTATTGGAGTTATTGCCCTTTAAAGACGATTTTCACCTTTTTTTTTTTGCTTTTGCCATATATGATAGATAATTATAATAGATAAAGATACACTTTAAATCACAAAAATGATCAGCAAGTCAAGATCTACTTTGCCGATATAGTTTAGTAGACTATCACTCTTTATAGGAGTGATTGCTCTTAAATGAGGATTTTTTTTATCCTCTTTTGTGTTTTGAGCAAAAACTAAAGAAGATAGAGAGAAACTAAATAGGCTAAATTATCAGTAATACAAGATCAACAAAACAGATTTTTGTCATGAATTCTATTCCTGTCTACAATGTTGGAGAGTGTCCTTTGTTGAATATGCACCTAGACCAAGGTGAGCGACACAGGCTCTTTAGAGCCTCTAGTTATAAAACTTATACTATAGGTTAATATCAGCAATATTGTTATCTTGGACAAGTTCTATAATGGTGGCTGATCGACTTTTTTTAAAAGAGTTATGCCCCTTGTAAATATTACATTTATGGAAAATGGCCTCGCTAGTGCTCTCAAACGTACAATTCTTGCCAGATTTTTTTAAAACATACTATAGGTTAATATCAGAAATATTGACGATCAACTTTTTTAAAAGAGTTATGCCCCTTGGAAATATAAAACATGTGCAAAGTGGGGGACATTGGAAATCTGTTCTTTTATTAATCTTATTTTCAAATTTCTGCCTACTATTTGGAAAATTATCATGACTATAATAGATAGGTAGAAATTGCAAACAGCAAAAATAATTAGATATATAAGATCTACAAAAAAAACCAATGAAATTCAAACCATCAGGTGACTCCTTACAGGAATTATTGCCCTTCAAATGTGATTTTTGACTTATTTGTAAACTTTTGCCGTTTATCTTGAAAACTATTATATATAAGTAGAATTTGTAAACAACAAAAATGATCAACAACACAAGGCCTATACAAAAGAAGTATATGTCTGAAAACATTGGTTGACTCCTTATTAAAATTATTGCCCTTAAATGAAGATTGTTGACTTATTTACCAGTTTTTGTCCATAATCTTGAAAAAAACTGAAAATTAGAATAGATACTGTGAACAGCAAAAATGATCAGATATTCAAGGTCAGCAAAAATTCATACATGACTGTAGCCATACCTGTCAACTGACCCGGATCCTGCGGGTGTGACCCGAGATTTTCACAATTCTGAGGGGTCACCCAGAACACCCGCCGGGTGACCAAATAACCCGGGAATCCGGAAAATAACCCGTTTTCACCCGGATTCCGTAGCCTTCAGACTGATTAGATTTAAAGTGATTTCAATGAAATACCGGCAAATTCGTAATTCTTCCTGGACAAGAAGTTCAACTAGCTGTGTAAACTCAGCTCAATTGACCCATTTCAGTGCATGGCTTCACTTGACAGCTTTGGTGTCAAACACACTGTTAATTAACACCAATTACCTTAGCTTTAGGTCGTAAATAATTTGTGTATTTCAAAGTTGTTTTAAAAACAACTTGAGTTACTTCCCCTGTTTTGTCAATTCACAATATACTCCTTAAACTTATCTTTTTTTTGTAAAAAGATTAAATCTAAAATGAATTGAATGCACAAACATATCAGAATAATACTTTTACTTATTGTTCTACCTTCACCTTAGAACAATTAAAAAATAAAAATTTTGAAAATTACTTTTTTCATCTATACCTCCTTTAATTGTTTAACTTTATTTTATTATACACTAATATCAGAATATGATATATTCTATTGTTTAAAAGCTGCACAAATGTATGTAAAGAAAACACAAATTGGCACATTGTATGTTATGGAATGAATATGAACAGGAATTAAGGCAATGTAACACAAATCTATTAATGACCTCCATGTGCAATGAAATAATAATATGTACAATTTTAAATTACTTAACCATGTGGACATGTTTCGGAAACTTTGATATAAATTATAAGAAAAATGTCCCCTAAATACTGAAATTCAGCTCGAAAAAGTTCGTACGCATTATGACCTGAGATTTCATTCTTCTATGCAGGTCATCACCTGCATTTTCATTGTCATAGGTTGACAGGTATGCTGTAGCTATTATATAATTGCTTACAGGAGTTTTTGCCCTTTAAAGACAAATTTATTTAGAATTTCAAGGTATTTGTCTCTTATCCTGAAAACTATAAGAGATAAATAGAAACTGTTATCCTCAAAAAATGATTGGTATATATAAGAATGCCAATATGACAGAAACCATTGGCCATGTTGGCTGACCCCTTATAAAAGACAATCGTTTACTAACTTTTAAGTTGTTGACATTTATTTCAATTTTGTAACCGATATAATATAGGGAGAAACTAAAAAGACAAAAAATATCAGCTATACAAGGTAAACAAGAAAGCGATTTTAGTCATGCATTAAATTGTAGTCTACGATATGTTGGAGAAGGGTCATTTTTCATGTTTCGCATAGCTCCAGTTGAGTGACACAGACTCTTAAGAGCCTCTAGTTGGCCATGGCATTGTCAGACTCTCAGACTTATGAATATTGAGTATCCCCTTGCTATCTTCCGCCTTTTAATCTTAAAAATACTGTTTTGTTCATTCATTGTCTAACAGTCTGGAGAATTTCTGAAATAAGTGATTTATAAAATCACTTATTTAAGTAGCAAATTAGAAATTCTGTGATTTTGTAGTTTTACCAAAATTTTATACATATAGGTATAGATTATATCATTTTATTAGTAAAATTGAAAAAAAAATGAACCTTTTGCTTCCTTTAAGTAGCAAGGTTCATACCTTTGATGCAATCATTCAGCTGTAAATTCTATATTTGTTGAAAAAATGCTATAATGAAGGCTTTACCTATTGAATCAATACTGTCTTAACAGATTTTTCCCAGCAGTGGGAGTATTTTTCCTGTAAAATTCAAGGTTTCATCTTACAGGTTATGAAATAAATGTTACTGTTTGTGATCAAAATTTCACTGTTCGGGGGTGTTGAAATTAATGGGGGTAATCAAAATAATAATACTTAAACAAGTGATTTTCATGTCAATTACTTCTACAATTGATATTTAATGTAGTAACTTTAACCCAACAGCCAATCACAGTTGGAAAAAAAATTATGTGTGTGAAAGAGGAAGAGAATATTTCATTCATACCTTTCTTATATTTCAGTGTTGAATAAACACAAAGTTAAACTACAAAAGAATTACATGATGTTTGTCCATGGTGTTGACTCCAAAACAGACATAGCTGACCACCTGTATCAGTCGGATGTTTTAAGTACTGAAGAAAAAGAGGAAATTTGTAATTCTTCACTCACTCAACATGAAAGTAATAGACTTTTATACAACAAATTGATTCGCAAAGGTGGAGATGCATACAAGCACCTTCTTGAAGCTGTAAAACACGGAAAATACCATGATGTTGCTTCAGAAATGGAGAAGACAGAATTGTCAGATCAAGAAATACAATTGTGTCAAATAGGTAATTATAGCAGATTCTGAAATTAATATTGTGCCTGATTTACTTAGATGATTCCAATATAAATCATAAATTTTACATTATAACTATAAAAATCTGCCCATTTTCTTATACATCAGAGCATATTGAGTGTATCTATTCAGAGGCGGAATTTAAGGGGGAAGGGGACCAGCCCCCTTCCCCCCTTTTTTGAGAAAAAATGTGGTTGATTATTTAGGGAATCACTGAAGCATGACTGGAGTGGGCTCCCCTCTCAGGCAGTCAGTGTCCCCTCCCATTATATTAATCTGACACACAATATGCTAAAAAAAAGTATACAATTCAAGGAAAAAAAGACACGTTTTCATCAATATATGTTTAACTGTAAAAGGAATGATCTAATGTTTGTTTAATTAGAAAATAGAGAGGAACTATTATAAAACTGGTTTTTATACGACCGCAAAATTTTTGCGGTCGTATATTGGTATCATGTCGTTGTTGTCGTCGTCAGAAGACATTTGGTTTCCGGACAATAACTTTAGTATTAGTAAATATAAATCTATGAAATTTAAACACAAGGTTTATGACCACAAAAGGAAGGTTGGGATTGATTTTGGGTGTTTTAGTCCCTACAGTTTAGAAATTAGGGGCAAAAAAAGGGCCCAAATAAGCATTTTTCTAGTTTCCAGACAATAACTTGTGGAATGGTGTATGGATCTCTCTGAAATTATACCACAAGTTTCCATACCACAAAAGGATGGTAAGAATTGGCTTTGGGGGGTTATGGCTCAAACGGTTAAGGGATAAGGGGCAAAAAAGGGGTAAAAAAAGAAGGGTTTCCTGGTTAATGGACAATTACTTAAGTACAAAACATAATTTAAAAGCAGTGTAAGGGAGGTAATTCAAACACATTTGAATTACCTCACTTACACTGCTTTTAAATTATGTATATATATTGGAAATTTGCCAATAACTTTAGTATTGATGAACTCCATTGGAAATTTGCCAATAACTTTAAATGTAGTATAATTGGAAATTTGCCAATAACTTTAGTATAAGTAAATATAAATCTATGAAATTTAAACACAAGGTTTGAAACCACAAAAGGAAGGTTTGGATTGATTTTTGGGGTTATGGTCCCTATGGTTTAGGAATTATGGGTCAAAAAGGGTCCCAAATAAGCATGTTTCTAGTGTCCAGACAATAACTTTTGGAACAGTGTATAGAATTGTCTGAAATTGTACCACAAGTTTCCACACCACAAAAGGATGGTTAGGATTGGTTTTGGGGGGTTATGGCTCAATCTGTTTAGGAATTAGGGGCAAAAAAGAGGGAAAAACAAGGGTTTCCTGGTTAATGGACAATTACTTTAGCTTTGTTTCTTTATGTTGGTACTTTTTGCTATTTGTTTGCAAGTTCTAGTATGAAATATTTTTTTAGCTGTTTCTAGAAACATCAAATACTGTGATTTAAATACATATAATATTATAATAGTGTATATCAAAGGGTTCAGTGGTAATAAATTTTTATACTCAGAATTGATTATTCTTTGTTTGGGTTTTTGGTGGAAGAAGACTTCAACATGTTCAAGTCTTCTGAAAGCCTTTACTGCCGGCTGTAAAATCATTGAACCGTCACCAGGACGTATGCCGTATCCCTTTCTGTGCTTTACAATTTCATAACAACTTCCGTGCCATATCTTGACACCCATGTTTACACATGAGCATCATCTAACTTATAAGTAAGGCTTGAAAAACGATCACTATCGTCATGATCGTTAGTGTTATAATATCTCATGTTTTAATGTATTAATATCAACCCTTTTATTTATGTAAATTATTAGATTTCATCTCATCTTACATGAACGTTGTTTATTTACTTGTAACCGGATGTCTTTAAAGTAGAGTTTGTAGTACGCATGCGTGAATTTGGTATCGTGTCCGTTCGCCCTGATTACATGTTCACCCTTTGTCCGTTAGCCCTGAGTTCGTCCCCATAGAGTACATTCACCCTGGGTTCCTTCTCCTTACTTTTATCGTGGAAGTATTATATTGATTGCTTTTATCAAGGACGTTTTATACGTCGTTGCAATTATTAAAAAATAATAATATTATGGGTATTAAAGTTTAATAAACTTATTCGGATATTTATATGGTATAAATTCTCGAAATTCAGAACCCCTTTGGTTACGTATCTGCGCATGTGCACAAATGGGAAATGTAATTGTGCATCTGAAAATTTCAAAATAATGATAAACAGAATTGTCATATATTCATACAATCTATCTTGAGTTAAGTCAAGTATATACACGTGGAGAGTACGACTTCAAATCAATGATGCTTGAAAAAATACACAGATTTAGTTGTTCCATCTGCGTTCAGATCTTTAATGCAATCAATTAAGTCATATTCCAGTTTTAGACAACATGTGTTTTTTAAAACGAAAGTTAGAATATTTAAGTATGTTACTGCGTTAATAAAGAGTCTAGCGCACACGTGAATCTGCTGGTGTTTTACACATCAAACGATGCACCGTCTGTTGA
This sequence comes from Mytilus californianus, assembly GCF_021869535.1. Classification (NCBI taxonomy): domain Eukaryota; kingdom Metazoa; phylum Mollusca; class Bivalvia; order Mytilida; family Mytilidae; genus Mytilus; species Mytilus californianus. The sequence goes on from NW_026262686.1 coordinate 1,537,144, forward strand.
CAGAAATATCAATGAACAAACTAATGTCTGTTGACATATTCCATTTCGAAAGTACGTAGTTTTCATGTAGGTCATTGTCAGAATGTCCCCAATGATTGCCTTTATTGCCTTAATACGTTTCAAAGTTTTAGAAGTGATAAAAAACGGGATTTAACAACTGAATAGTCCAGCTCTTTACTGTTATTCGTCATTAAGGTACACACATTATCGCGGCTCGAGTACGAAACCAGTAATTCATTGCTGTTAACAGTTTTATTTTCATGAAAAATTTCAGAAAAGGGCTGTGTGACTCCTGACGGAAAATGCCATTCCTACCCTCATACTTTTGCGTAAAAATATTAGACGATAAAAAATATGAGATATATGGGTCAAGCACTTTAAATAGATGGGTTTGAAATGCTAAAAGAGTCAAGCACACACGTGATTCTGTCAACTGACGGTGCATTGTTTGATGTGTAAAACACCAGCAGATTCACGTGTGGGCTTAACTCTAAATTATCGCTATAACATAGCAAGGTCATCACCTGACATGACCAGTCAATCCTTGGCCTGACACATATCTGCATTGGATATATTTAGAATTTTTCAATATATGTTTATAATGAAAAACCCTAGTTTAAACAAAGTTGACTAAAATCTTGGTGGCCAGTTTTTTTTAAAGTTAACTATCTGCCTTTAACAGAAAACTTTCAAGTGAAACTAAATCAATTACTGTTAGAATTGCTTGGCGAAATTGCATTGCATTAAGTTGACCATGCTGAGAAGAATGTATGGAATTTAGTTAAAGAAAATTTAATTTGAATCAACAGTATTTGCAGATTTTTATGTTAGGTATAGTGAGTTTTGGTTGAGTTATGAGTATTATTATTTTTGGAAGAAAAAAATAAGTCAAAAGCAATAATGGGACAAAGCAGGCTGGGTTGGTGGGGGCTGCTGTTATTGTAATTCAAGTTACCTTTTATGCATCTTCTTCCACCTCAGAGCAATCAGCTCTTTGATTCTATTTTTTTTGTGTAGCATTGAAAGGATTAAGGGGTTTATATTTTTTTCCCCAAATTTTTTCGAATTTCTGATTTTTTAAATGTTTTAAGAATAAATCTTCAATTGCACAGTAATGCACATTAGATTTGTAAGATCTTTGACCACATTTATTTTGTGTCAGAAACCTATATTATGTCAAAAATTTGATCACAATCCAAATTCAGATAGTATCAAGCTTGAATATTGTGTCTAAATTTGCCCCAACTGTTCAGGGTTTGACCTCTGCGGTCGTATCAGGCTGCGCTCAGCGAAGCATTTTATTAATTATTGTCGAGCCTGCAACTTCTGTTGCAGAAAGCTCGACATAGGGATAGTGATCCAGCGGCGGCGTTAGCTTACTTCTTAAAAGCTTAATATTTCAGAAAGTAGAAGACCTGGATCCTTCCTACTTTGTATATAGATGCCTTATTTTAAGAAGTTTCCGTCTGTCATATGTCCATTGTCCTTGACCTCATTTTCATGGTTCCGTGACTACTTGAAAAAAAAGTTAAGATTTTAGTATTCTTAATTTCTCTCTTAATATGAGCAATAGGATAACTATATTTGGTATGTGTGTTCCTTGCATAGTCCTTACGCCCGTCAGACAGTTTTCACTTGATCTCAACCTCATTTCATGGATCAGTGAACAAGGTTAAGTTTTCACGGTCAAGTCCATTTCTCAGATACTATAAGCAATAGGCAGGCCATAATCTTGCCGGCGAAATGACGATTCAAGTCGCCAAAGAATTTTGAAAATTGCTAAATATCGCCAGTCTACTGACTTCATGGCGTAGTCAAATCGCTATGAAAATCTGTAAAAGGGAGACAACTTGTGAATTACAAATCTCCAAGGTAAAAAAAATGGCGACTGACAAGGAAAATCGAGATTTTCGAAACGACCCAGGACTAATACTGTCGACGATCAAATTAAATAAATACAACGGCGACTTTGAACATCCTTGGATATAACATTAAAAACTATTCAAACGGAAAACTGACCGTCTGTTAAAGTTATCATTTTATGATGATTTTTATCTGAGGATGTTGCGTAATCACTCAGCTGATTTGTTTTATTTTTATTTATTACGAGTCGATCAAATTGTACTATTCGGTGGATTAAAGGTGGGAATTAACGGTAGTTTTATAATATTCATTGAATAAAAATTGAAAGATAAAAGGTAGAAAGACAGCTGATGGATAATGTGATTACAAATGTACAACACTCGACCAGCTGTGATCAGCAGTGGATTTTTTTTTCATGACAATTTCGTTGATAGGGAAGATATTTTTAAAAAATGAAAGAAATTAGCTCTGTATCGGTTAATTAATATGTGATTGACAGACATTTTCATTTATATGCTGAAAATCTTTAACGAGAATCTCAATTTACAACTACACGTAACATGATGTCCTTGACATTCAATAATGTTTTACAAAATAATAAGTGGTGATATAAATTTAATTCCCAGTCATGTGAAATTCATTAGGTAAACTGGGAGTCATATTTTTCTGGACATTTGAAAATAAATTGAAGCAGATGCACATGAATTTAATGCATCATAATATCACTAGGCTACTCCCACATGTCCCAAGCAACAAATTTTATTTAAACTTAAATTCAAGTTGACAGTACAAATGGTATCAGTGAATAAATAACAACTATATTGTCAAAACCTTTTTATTAAGAACTTTCTATATATACATTTGTACAATAACATGAAAAAACTGCAAGTATATTTTTTATTGCATATAAAACAATTTCCTTAGTGATAAGCACAAGAACACTATGCAACCGAAACGGTAATGGAATCTCACTTCTCCAAGAAATTGACCACTTCTCCCTCTCCAAAATCCTAGATTAGGCCCTGTATTCAATAGGTCTACTATATTGGGTGTATGGAATGATTGTAAGGTGTACATGTCCAACTGGCAGGTGTCATCCGACCATGACCTCATTTTCATGGTTCAGTGGTTAAAGTTAAGTTTTTGTGTTTTGGTCTGTTTTTCTAACACTGTATACAATAGGTCAACTATATTTGGTGTATGAAAATATTTTAGGATGTACATGTCAGTTTGGCATGTTTTATTTGACCTTGACCTCATTTTTACGTTTCATTGCTCAATGTTAAGTTTTTGTTTTTTGGTCTGTATTTCTTGTACTTTAAGTAATAGGTCAACTATATATGGTGTATGGAATGATTGTAAGGTGTATATGTCTGTCTGGAAATTATCATCTGACCATGACCTCATTTTCATGGTTCGTTGGTCAATCTTAAGTTTTCCTGGTTAAGTTTGTTTCTTAGATACTGTATACAATAGGTCAACTATATTTAAAGCATGTAATGATTGTAAGGTGTACATGTCTGTCTGGCAGGGTACTTCTGACCTTGACCTCATTTTCATGGTTCATTGATCAATGTTTTCCTGGTTAAGTTTGTTTCTTAGATACTATGTGCGATGGGTCAACTATATTTAAAGCATATTTGGTGTATGAAATGATTGCAAGGTGTACATGTATTACCAGTTTGGTTTATCTGACCTTGACCTCATTTTTGTCGAGTCTGCAACAGCTCGATATAGGGATAGTGATACGGTGGCGGCGTTAGCTAACTTCTTAAAAGCTTCATATTTTAGAAGCTAGTAGACCTGGATGCTTTATGCTTTGTATATAGATGCCTTATGTTACGAAGTTTCCGTCTGTCATATGTCCATTGTCCTTGACCTCATTTTCATGGTTCAGTGACTACTTGAAAAAAAAAGTCAACATTTTTTGTAATGTTAGTTTCTTTCTTATTATGAGTAATAGGATAACTATATTTAGTATGTGCGTACCTTGTAAGGTCCTCATGACCGTCAGACAATTTTCATTTGACCTCGACCTCATTTCATGGATCAGTGAACAAGGTTAAGTTTTCGTGGTCAAGTCCATATATCAGATACTATAAGCAGTAGGTCTACTATATTTGGTATATGGAATGATTGTAAGGTGTACATGTCCAACTGGTAGGTGTCATCTGACTTTGACCTCATTTTCATGGTTCAGTGGTCAAAGTTAAGTTTTTGAGTTTTGGTCTTTTTTTTTCTAATACTATATGCAATAGGTCAACTATATTTGGTGTATGGAAATATTTTATGATGTGCATGTCAGTCTCGCAGGTTTTATTTGACCTTGACCTCATTTTCACGGCTCATTTTTCAGTGTTAAGTTTTTGTGTTTTTGTCTGTTTTTCTTCAACTATAAGCAATAGATCAACTGTATTTGTTGTATGGAATGATTGTAAGGTGTATATGTCTGTCTTGCAGGTATCATCTGACCTTGACCTTATTTTCATGGTTCATTGGTCAATGTTAAGTTTTCTTGGTTAAGACTGTTTCTTAAAAACTATAAGCAATTGGGCAACTATGTTTGGTTTATTGAATGATTGTCATGATTGTAAGGTGTACATATATTTTTCGTTTGGTTTATCTGACTTTGACCTCATTTTCTTAGATCATGTTAAGTTTATGTGTTACTTGTAGTAAAGCTTTATATGTAGGACTATCAACATAAAATCAATGGTTAGTAAAGAAGGTGAGACATTTCAGCTAGTGCACTCTTGGCAGTTTTATGGCTTGGATCTTATTAAGTTTATCATGTTTATGTGATAGTTGTAGTTGAGCTTTATATTTAGGACTATCAACATAAAATCAATGGTTAGTAACGAAGGCGAGACATTTCAGAGTGTGCACTCTTGTATTTAAAATTGTCTGGAAATTCCATTTAAAATCAAGGACAATTAATTATATTGAATTTGAAAGGACAAGTTATGTTTTTCTACCCCCGCTTTAAAAAAGTGGGGGTATACTTTTTTACCTCTGTCTGGCCGTCCATCCGTCTGTCCATCTATCCATTCGTCAGTCCGTCCATCCGTCTCATGAATATTTTTCGTCGCATCTTTCTCAGGAACTACATTACAAGGATTTCTGAAATTTGGTTTCAGGGTTTATATGAGTCAGCTATACCGTGTGATGCGTTTTCAGATTCATCACTCAACAACTTCCTGTTATCCTTATACTTTTTACCGGGGCAGGGGTATAATTAGTGAGCAGTAGCTCACAGATTCACTTGTTTTTTTTTCCAAGAAAATAAGGCTTGTGACCCCCTTATTTTATTTGATATTTCGAAGGTATTTTGAAAAGCAATCACCTCATTGAATTTAAACCAATTCTAATGTTTCTACAATAAAAAAAAAAATTAAGTTGCCCCAATATTACACTTATAGAATAACTGTAATTTTGTAAATTTCAAGGTATTTTAACGAGACAATATGGTCCCTGACCCCAAGTTTTTATACTAAATTGTGAAAGTTCATTGACAAAGTAGTCTTTTACAGAAGATTAAGAAAAATATATTGTCCAATATTTATCTACCTTAACTGCTAGTAGTAAAATATATATTTTTTTATCACTTTCGTCAGTTGTGTTCAATTTTGTAACCTTCAATTTTGTTAAATTATTGATAAAAAAATGACTTGAGATATAAATGTTGTTTTTCTTTATGAGAAAATTATGTTGTACAATGTTGGATTTGATCAGTTATAAAAATTATTTAGACTATGAAACATCTAGGCAATTTGTCTTGTTTCAGGAATGGAGAAACTCAAAAACAGACATGAGAAAAAAGGTAAACATATAATATAACACAAGACTGAAAGATGTATATTTTTTGAAATTGATGTTAATCGTCTGAAAGCAATTTTATCGTTAGTGTGATAATCTACAGCTATTTTTGTTGAGCCTGCGACTTTTTGTCGCAAAAGTCAGACATAGCGATCCTACATTTTGTCGTCGTCGGCGGCGTCCACAAATATTCACTCTGTGGTTAAAGTTTTTGAAATTTTAATAACTTTCTTAAACTATCCTGGATTTCTACCAAACTTGGACAGAAGCTTGTTCATGATCATAAGATAGTATCCAGAAGTAAATTTTGTAAAAAAAGAAACCTGTTTATCCGTATTTTATTTATAAATGGACTTAGTTTTTCTGCCAGTTAACATTACATTCACTCTGTGGTTAAAGTTTTTAAAACATAAATTTACTATATTCATAAACCATCCTGGATTTTTACCAAACTTGGACAGAAGCTTCTTACAATCAAAAGATAGTATCTAGAGGAAAATTTTTAATAATGTTTTCCCAATTTTCGTTGAGTCTGCGACTAACAGCAAAAGTAGGCGAGACACTGGGTTCTGCGGAACCCTTACGAATTTTTGTCTCGCCTTGACGGAGTACAAAAGCGAGACATAGGTATGCTGTTTCCAGCGGCAGCGGTGGCGGCATCAACAATGTATTATTTTGTGATTAGGTCTAGTTCATGGTGAACCACCATTGGTAGCTCAATGATATTTGGTATGCAGTTGTATTAGCATTGGCACATCTTATTACCATGGAGATTATTTGGCCCAGCCCCCTCAGTCAAGGTCTATTAACTTTGAAACTTTTCATAGTTTACATGTATTAGTTTGTGATTAGGTCAATTTATGGGGAACCACTAGTGGTAGGTCAATGATATTTGGTATGCAGTTGTATAAGCATTGGCATATCTCATTTCCATGGAGATTATTTGGCTCCGCCCCTTTAGTCATGGTCTATAGACTTTGAAAATTTTGCTAAGTTAACCTGTATTAGTTTGTGATTAGGTCAGTTCAAGGGGAACCATTAGTGGTATGCCAATGTTAATTGGTGTTCAGTTGAATAAGCATTAGCACATCTCATTTCCATGGAAAGTATTTGGCCCCGCACCCTCAGTCATGGTCTATTTACTTTGAAACTTTTGCTTAGTTTACATGTATTAGTTTGTGATTAGATCAGTTTAAGATGAAATGCTAATGTTAAGTCAATGATATTTGGTATGCAAATTTATTGGCATTTGCAATTATCGTTTTCATGGAAATTATATAGCCCCCACCCCTGATCATGGTTCATTGACTTTGAAACTTTTACATAGTTTACAAGTTAATGTTTGTGTTTAGGTTTGTTTAAAGGGAACGACTTATAATAAGTCAATGCGATTTTTGATGCAGTTGTATTAGCATTGGCAGATCTCATTCCATGGAGATTGTTTAGCCATGTACCTTCAGTCATGGTTCATTGACTTTGAATATTTGCATAACTTACATGTTAAAGTATTTCTATTTTAATTTCAACATTTGCAATATCGAAATTACAAAAAGGTGAGATATATCTCTGTGATAACAGTTTATTATTTATTATATTGAAATCAGTTACATAACATTTCTTGACATGTGCAGTTATCTTAGACATTACATAAGACTGTCTACAAATTATTCAGTAATGGTCGATTTAGCAGGTGAGACATTTCAGTGCACTCTTTTTAGTATTAGACCATTTATTTTTGGTGTAAGGAAAAACTTAATCATAATTTTAATATGAAAATAAGAATATATATGTGGTAAGATTGCCGATGAGACAACTATCCACCAGACACCAAATGACGTAAAAGTAAGTAAATATAGGTCACCATACAGCCTTCAACAATGAGCAAAATCCATACCTCAAAGTAAGCTATAAAAGGCACTGAAATGACAAATGTGAAACAATTCTAATAAGACTGATTTATGTATGAAATATGACACACAACCTGATTTATGTATGAGTTATGATATACAGCAAAAAATAATAATAACTGAACTACATGCTCGTGACTTGGGGCATGAACTTACATAATGTGGCAAGGTTAAACATGTGTACCGGTGTCAAACCCTCCCCTAACTTGGGACATGAACTTACATAATGTGGTGAGGTTAAACATGTGTACCAGTGTCAAACCCTCCCCTAACTTGGGACATGAACATACATAATGTGGTGAGGTTAAACATGTGTACCAGTGTCAAACCCTCCCCTAACTTGGGACATGAACATACATAATGTGGTGAGGTTAAACGTGTGTACCGGTGTCAAACCCTCCCCTAACTTAGGGCACGAACTTACATAATGTGGCAAGGTTAAACTTGTGTACCGGTGTCAAACCCTCCCCTAACTTGGGACATGAACATACATAATGTGGCAAGGTTAAACGTGTGTACTGGTGTCAAACTCTCCCCTAACTTTGGGCATGAACTTACATAATGTGATGAGGTTTAACATGTGTACCTGTGTCAAACCCTCCCTTAACTTAGGACATAAACATACATAATGTGGTGAGGTTAAACATGTGTACCGGTGTCAAACCCTCCCCTAACTTGGGACATGAACATACATAATGTGGCAAGGTTAAACATGTGTACCAGTGTCAAACCCTCCCCTAACTTGGGACATGAACATACATAATGTGGCAAGGTTAAACATGTGTCCCGGTGTCAAACCCTCCCCTAACTTGGGACATGAACATACATAATGTGGTGAGGTTAAACATGTGTACCAGTGTCAAACCCTCCCCTAACTTGGGACATGAACATACATAATGTGGCAAGGTTAAACATGTGTACCAGAGTCAAACCCTCCCCTAACTTGGGACATGAACATACATAATGTGGCAAGGTTAAACATGTGTACCAGTGTCAAACCCTCCCCTAACTTGGGCCATGAACTTACATAATGTGGTGAGGTTAAACATGTGTACTGGTGTCAAACCCTCCCCTTACCTCGGGCATGAACTTACATAATGTGTTGAGGTTAAACGTGTGTACCGGTGTCAAACCCTCCCCTAACTTGGGGCATGAACATACATAATGTGACAAGGTTAAACATGTGTACCGGTGTCAAACCCTCCCCTAACTTGGGACATGAACATACATAATGTGACAAGGTTTAACATGTGTACCGGTGTCAAACCCTCCCCTAACTTGGGACATGAACATACATAATGTGGTGAGGTTAAACGTGTGTACCGGTGTCAAACCCTCCCCTAACTTAGGGCATGAACTTACATAATGTGGCAAGGTTAAACTTGTGTACCGGTGTCAAACCCTCCCCTAACTTGGGACATGAACATACATAATGTGGCAAGGTTAAACATGTGTACCAGTGTCAAACCTTTCCCTAATTTGGGACATGAACATACATAATGTGGCAAGGTTAAACGTGTGTACTGGTGTCAAACTCTCCCCTAACTTCGGGCATGAACTTACATAATGTGGTGAGGTTAAACATGTGTACCGGTGTCAAACCATCCCTTAACTTGGGACATAAACATACATAATGTGGTGAGGTTAAACATGTGTACCAGTGTCAAACCCTCCCCTAACTTGGGACATGAACATACGTAATGTGGCAAGGTTAAACATGTGTACCAGTGTCAAACCCTCCCCTAACTTGGGACATGAACATACATAATGTGGCAAGGTTAAACATGTGTACCAGTGTCAAACCCTCCACTAACTTGGGGCATGAACATACATAATTTGACAAGGTTAAACATGTGTACCCGTGTCAAACCCTCCCCTAACTTGGGGCATGAACTTACATAATGTGGTGAGGTTAAACATGTGTACAGGTGTCAAACCCTCCCCTAACTTGGAACATGAACTTACATAATGTGGCAAGGTTAGACGTTTGTACTGGTGTCAAACCCTCCCCTAACTTGGGGCATGAACATGCATAATGTGGCAAGGTTAAACATGTGTCTAGTGTCAAACCCTCCCCTAACTTGGGAAATGAACATACATAATGTGGCAAGGTTAAACGTGTGTAAAGGTGTCAAACCCTCCCCTAACTTGGGACATGAACATACATAATGTGGCAAGGTTAAATGTGTGTACCGGTGTCAAACCCTCCCCTAACTTGGGGCATGAACATACATAATGTGGCAAGGTTAAACATGTGTACCAGTATCAAACCCTCCCCTAACTTGGGACATGAACATACAGAATGTGGCAAGGTTAAACATGTGTACCAGTATCAAACCCTCCCCTAACTTGGGACATGAACATACATAATGTGGCAAGTTTAAACATGTGTACCGGTGTTAAACCCTCCCCTAACTTGGGACATGAACATACATAAAGTGGCAAGGTTAAACGTGGGTACCGGTGTCAAACCCTCTACTAACTTGGGACATGAACATACATAATGTGGCAAGGTTAAACGTGTGTACAGGTGTCAAACCATCCCCTAACTTGGGACATGAACATACATAATGTGGCAAGGTTAAACGTGTGTACAGGTGTCAAATCCTCCCCTAACTTGGGGCATGAACATACATAATGTGGCAAGGTTAAACATGTGTACCAGTGTCAAACCCTTCCCTAACTTGGGGCATGAACATACATAATGTGGCAAGGTTAAACATGTGTACCCGTGTCAAACCCTCCCCTAACTTGGTACATGAACATACATAATGTGGCAAGGTTAAACATGTGTACCGGTGTCAAACGCGTCCCTAACATGGGACATGAACATACATAATGTGGCAAGGTTAAACGTGTACCGGTGTCAAACGCTTCCCTAACTTGGGGCATGAACATACATAATGTGGCAAGGTTAAACATGTGTACCGGTGTCAAACCCTCCCCTAACTTGGGACATGAACATACATAATGTGGCAAGGTTAAACGTGTGTACCGGTGTCAAACCCTCCCCTAACTTGGGTCATGAACATACATAATGTGGCAAGGTTAAACATGTGTACCCGTGTCAAACCCTCCACTAACTTGGGACATGAACATACATAATGTGGCAAGGTTAAATGTGTGTACCGGTGTCAAACCCTCCCCTAACTTGGGGCATGAACATACATAATGTGGCAAGGTTAAACATGTGTACCAGTATCAAACCCTCCTCTAACTTGGGACATGAACATACATAATGTGGCAAGGTTAAACGTGTGTAACGGTGTCAAACCCTCCCCTAACTTGGGACATGAACATACATAATGTGGCAAGGTTAAACATGTGTACTGGTGTCAAACCCTCCCCTAACTTGGGACATGAACATACATAATGTGGCAAGGTTAAACGTGTGTACTGGTGTCAAACCCTCCCCTAACTTGGGGCATGAACTTACATAATTTGGCAAGGTAAAACATGTGTACCAGTGTCAAACCCTCCCCTAACTTGTGGCATGAACTTACATAATTTGGCAAGGTAAAACATGTGTACCAGTGTCAAACCCTCCCCTAACTTGGGGCATGAACATACATAATGTGGCAAGGTTAAACATGTGTACCAGTGTCAAACCTGCCCCTAACTTGGGACATGAACATACAGAATGTGGCAAGGTTAAACATGTGTACTGGTGTCAAACCCTCCCCTAACTTGGGACATGAACATACATAATGTGGCAAGGTTAAACATGTGTACCGGTGTCAAACCCTCTCCTAACTTGGGAAATGAACATACATAATGTGGCAAGGTTAAACATGTGTACCAGTGTCAAACCCTCCCCTAGCTTGGGACATGAACATACATAATGTGGCGTAGTAAAACATGTGTACCGGTATCAAACCCTCCCCTAATTTGGGACATGAACATACATAATGTGGCGAGGTTAAACATGTGTACTGCTGTCAAACCCTCCCCTAACTTGGGACAGTGATGTAACAGTACAACAAAAGAACAAACAATAAAAATCAGTAAAAAAGGGCTTATCTCACCGGATCGATACAAAACACAAAAGACAATAAGTTCAATCTGAGAGTCCTGAGAGTACCATGTTCATAATTTTTTGTTTTTATTTTTTTAGATATTCTGATGGTTCCGGATGAAGTTATTCCTAAACATATACTAGGTAAGTTTATTGATGTAGAACATTGGAACATTACTTAATCCTACAAAAAAAATTAAGTCATCTATAGTACATATAACTGGAAAATACATATGTTTTGATTGATAAGGGCTCGTATCGAGGATACATGAGCTTTATACTTTTCGTGTTGTCATGTACGCACTCAAATTTAAGATTTGCTTGTAACATGAAATTAAAAATAAGGAAAATGATTTGCTTTTTTGGCATCAGTATTTATCATTTGTATCTATGACACAAAAAAATGTGCAAGCGGTGTAAGTTTTCTAGTTTGTATTTATCGACTCCTTTTATACTGCTTGTATTTTGACTCAAAGGTAGAATTCAAATTATTTGCATGTCACAATTCATTTTGGGGTCATTTAAAATATCTGCGACTCTGCGACACTGACTTGAAAACGTGCAGAAAATAAGTGCTTTGGAATAATAGACTAGGCACTTATTAATTTTGTGACGAAAACTATAAACAAACATAGTACATGCAGTGTGAACGTATAGAAGTTACTACAAAACATGAAAAATGTCACAACAATGATAATAAATAATAACATACTTGTCACGATAGAGTATTTTTCTTAAGAGGTAATACCACCACTGATATTCCCCTACTAGTCTTTGTTTAGCTGGCATTTAACAGTATGTACCTTTGATTTAAGTAAAGAAATACTTACCATTTAATTTTAAATTAGTTCATCAGTGAAAATTTCAAACCACATTTCCTTGCATAGAAGAAAAAAACCATCATCTTAAGTTTTAAAAATATTTTATTAGAACACTGAATAAAAAAAAAAACTATGATGCTTCAAAACACCCAAGATACATGAACATGACGAAACTGGATGTCACGTTTGTGGTATTACACCTTGAGGTTTGAACTTTAAATCGATAGTTAATTTATTGATTTTCATTTTTTACAGAGCAGTTCGAAAAACGCTTGGAACAGTGGAAAAAGGATGATCAACAGTTTGTTAGTACTGAAGCAGAGAAACATGTAATGCAAAAAGTTTTGACACAAAGTTCCGTTACCCTGGTGGGAAATTCTGGCACTGGAAAAAGTTTTCTTTCTAAACACATTGCCCTCATAATGATGAAACATGGCTATACTGTAATTCCATGTAGTAAACCTAAAGATATTGGAAAATGGTTTAAACATGGGAGGAAAACTTTGTTTGTCTTTGATGACGTCTGTGGCAGATATACTCTTAATCAACAAATTTACACTGACTGGAAACAAAGACTTGATCACATAATATCTCTTCTAGAAGACAAATGCTGTAAAATCATATCTACATGTAGATTGGAGGTTTACAAAGATGAAGTATTTAGCAATCTCTCTATTTTCAAAATGTGTAACATCGATTTAAGTTCACAAGAATTCAAACTTAGTGCTGCTGAAAAATTTGCTTTAGCTGAAGTGTACTTTAAGGAAAATACTGATGAAGTAAAGGAATGGTCAGACAAATATGACTTTTTCCCACTTTTATGTAGTTTATATCATAAACAGAACCTCCAGAAGAATGTAAGCATTACCTCCTTTTTCAGCAATCCTTTTGAAGTTTTCAAAGATCAAGTTGTACAAATGTATGGAGAAAGTGATGCTGGTAAGATGCAGTATTGTAGCTTAGTCCTTTGTGTGATGTTTAACAACACATTAACAGAAGAAAACTTGTCACCAAAAGAAAAGAAGATAGGAGCAGTCCTAGATGATTTACTAGAAGAATGTGAACTGAATAAAGGAACATCCATCAAACGTTTAAAGAAATCACTTGAAACTCTTGAAGGTACCTACGTGGTCAAGGAGGATAATAAATACAAAATAATCCATGATAAGTTGTTTGATTTCCTTGCCAAGTACTTTGGGGAGAAGCTGTTACAGATTTTCATTGATCATGCTAATACTGATTTTATAAGAGAGAGATTTCTTTGGCAAATAACAGATAACATGGGCACAGAAATAGAGTTTGTAATAAGAATACCTGATACCTATATAAATAGATACATAGATAGGTTACTGAAAGACTGGGAGAACGGTTTTGTTTGCAATGTAAGTGACAACAGAAACATGAAGTCTACTATATTTACTGAAAACTTCATAACACGTTTAAACCAACTTGATCTATCAAAGCAGGAAGAACTTGTTTGTACTAAAGATATTAACAATAAAGATATAGCACTTTCAGGAAGTTGTTATATGGGTACAGTTGACCTGGTTAAATGGTTGATAAGTAGGAATACTAACATTAATTATTGTAGAGAGGATGGTTGGTTTCCTTTATTATGGGCTAGTCAGGAAGGACATGTTGATGTTGTTAAAGAACTGTTACAACATTCAGCTGATGTCAATAAATGTAACAATAATGATGCATCACCTCTGTATATAGCAAGTCAGAATGGACATGTTGATGGTGTTAAAGTACTGTTACACCATTCAGCTGATGTCAATAAATGTAACAATAATGATGCATCACCTCTGTATATAGCAAGTCATAATGGACATGTTAATGTTGTTATAGAACTGTTACACCATTCAGCTGATGTCAATAAATGTAACAATAATGATGCATCACCTCTGTATATAGCAAGTCAGAATGGACATGCTAATGTTGTTAAAGTACTGTTACAACATTCAGCTGATGTCAATAAATGTAGTAATGATGGAACCCCACCACTACAGATTGCTTGTTACAACAACAGGATAGAGGTTGTATATGTACTTCTTCAGTGTGATGATGTTGATATTAATCTCTGTAATGATGATGGATGTTCTTCACTTTATTGGGCAAGTGAGAATGGACATGTTAATGTTGTTATAGAACTGTTACAACATTCAGCTGATGTCAATAAATGTATAAATAATGGTGTATCACCTCTGTATATAGCAAGTGAGAATGGACATGTTGATGTTGTTAAAGAACTGTTACCATATTCAGCTGATGTCAATAAATGTAACAATAATGGTGTATCACCTCTGTCTATAGCAAGTCAGAATGGACATGTTGATCTTGTTATAGAACTGTTACAACATTCAGCTGATGTCAATAAATGTAACAATGATGGTGTATCACCTCTGTCTATAGCAAGTCAGAATGGACATGTTGATCTTGTTATAGAACTGTTACAACATTCAGCTGATGTCAATAAATGTAACAATGATGGTGTATCACCTCTGTCTATAGCAAGTCAGAATGGACATGTTGATGTTGTTAAAGAACTGTTACAACATTCAGCTGATGTCAATAAATGTAGTAATGATGGCCACCCACCATTACAGATTGCTTGTTACAACAACTGGAAAGAGGTTGTACATGTACTTCTTCAGTGTGATGATGTTGATATTAATCTCTGTGATGATGATGGATGTTCTTCACTTTATTGGGCAAGTCAGAAAGGACATGTTAATGTTGTTAAAGAACTGTTACAACATTCAGCTGATGTCAATAAATGTAGTAATGATGGAACCCCACCACTACAGATTGCTTGTTACAACAACAAGATAGAGGTTGTACATGTACTTCTTCAGTGTGATGATGTTGATATTAATCTCTGTGATGAAGATGGACGTTCTTCACTTTATATAGCAAGTGAGAAAGGACATGTTAATGTTGTTAAAGAACTGTTACAACATTCAGCTGATGTCAATAAATGTAACAATAATGATGCATCACCTCTGTATATAGCAAGTCAGAATGGACATGTTGATCTTGTTATAGAACTGTTACAACATTCAGCTGATGTCAATAAATGTAACAATGATGGTGTATCACCTCTGTCTATAGCAAGTCAGAATGGACATGTTGATGTTGTTAAAGAACTGTTACAACATTCAGCTGATGTCAATAAATGTAACAATAATGGTGTATCACCTCTGTATATAGCAAGTCAGAATGGACATGTTAATGTTGTTAAAGAACTGTTACAACATTCAGCTGATGTCAATAAATGTAGTAATGATGGCCACCCACCATTACAGATTGCTTGTTACAACAACAAGATAGAGGTTGTACGTGTACTTCTTCAGTGTGATGATGTTGATATTGATCTCTGTGATGATGATGGATGTTCTTCACTTTATATGGCAAGTCAGAAAGGACATGTTAATGTTGTTAAAGTACTAATACAACATTCAGCTGATGTCAATAAATGTAACAATAAAGGTAAAAATTCTCTTAATGTAGCACAGGAGCAAGGACATATAGAAATAGAACAATTGTTAAAAGGAAAAGGAATAGATCAACATTTATGTCAAAATGATCAGTGAACATGGTGAAGGATGTTTTTTTTTTTTTTAGAATTTGGACATTTTCATACATGTATCGTAATTCATTTATTTAAAACCTCATAAAGCTGAAATTAGTTTATGGTTTGAAGTATCAACACTAGCCTATACTTCTATTAACCTTTACCTGTTTTGTTTTTTGTTTTTTTTTCTCTCTATTCTATTGTTAGGTTGCTGTCTATATTAACAAATCTCTTTTTATACATATATACATATCTTGTTTTAAAGAACTATTGGAAAGATTTTAGTGAAAATACTGTTAAATCAGATAAGGTAACTAACTCTTGGCTTGTTTTTCAATTAACATGATTAAAAAAATACAGCAAATTATTTGGAATTGAAAGCATTTAAAGATAGACCAGCAGTATGAAAGATAGGTGCACACCCTCTAAAAACAGAGACGGATGGATATGCAAAAAAACAATTATATAGATAAATCACAAAGGTTATGTTGGATAAAGTTGAAGATGAAAAACATTGTATATGTGAATGTCCTCGTTATAATCTCTTGAAAAAATAGTTCTATAATATCATTTGTAAAATTGTCAAAATGTTAAACTCAAATGCCAATTTCAAATTGTCTTTTTATTCAAGAAAACCTAGAGGTATTAAAAATTATTGGAATGCATATATTAATGAAAACTATCAATTTAGTACAGATATTTTTATATGTAACCCATTAAGAATATTTGCTTATCTGTTTTATTACTGCATGTTTACACACATGTTTATGGCTTTGGACTAGCTTAACATTTAGTTGATTATATTCATATTTATATATGATTGACAACAATATTTTTGTCAATTATGAAAAATCATCGTATTTTACTACTTTAATCCCATGGGCTATTTAAATGGAATAAAAATATCTTATTATATCGTAATATCTTGTACATAAAAAGTCATGAAAGTAGACAGTTTACACTGCCTTTTTTGAGTTTTACTTCTGCATTCATATCTCCATGACTTTAAATACTAGTATCAATACTGAAAGTGGCGTTAAACACCAATCAATCAAATCAAATCTCATCTCCATGTCTATAAGTACTAGTATCAATAGTGCTGAAAGTGGCATTAAACATCAATCAATCAAATCAAATCACATCTCCATGTCTATAAGAACTGGGATCAATAGTGCTGAAAGTGGCGTTAAACACCAATCAATCAAATCAAATCACATCTCAATGTCTATAAGTACTAGTACTAATAGTGCTGAAAGTGGCGTTAAACATCAATCAATCAAATCAAATCACATCTCCATGTCTATAAGAACTGGGATCAATAGTGCTGAAAGTGGCGTTAAACACCAATCAATCAAATCAAATCACATCTCCATGACTATAAGTACTAGTACCTATAGTGCTGAAAGTGGCGTTAAACACCAATCAATCAAATCAAATCACATCTCCATGTCTATAAGTACTAGTACTAATAGTGCTGAAAGTGGCGTTAAACATCAATCAATCAAATCAAATCACATCTCCATGTCTATAAGAACTGGGATCAATAGTGCTGAAAGTGGTATTAAACATCAATCAATCAAATCAAATCATATCTCCATGTCTATAAGTACTAGTACCTACAGGGCTGAACGTGGCGTTAAACACCAATAAATCAAATCACATCTCCATGACTATAAGTACTGGGATCAATAGTGCTGAAAGTGGCGTTAAACACCAAACAATCAAATCATATCTCCATGACTATAACTCTGGGATCAATAGTGCTGAAAGTGGCGTTAAACACCAAACAATCAAATCATATCTCCATGACTATAACTCTGGGATCAATAGGGCTGAAAGTGGCGTTAAACACCAAACAATCAAATCATATCTCCATGTCTATAAGTACTGGAATCAATAGTGCTGAAAGTGGCGTTAAAAATCAATCAATCAAATGATATCTCGATGTCTATAAGTACTAGTACTAATAGGGCTGAAAGTGGCGTTAAACACCAATCAATCAATCAAATCACATCTCCATGTCTATAAGTACTAGTACTAATAGGGCTGAAAGTGGCGTTAAACACCAATCAATCAATCAAATCACATCTCCATGTCTATAAGTACTGGGATCAATAGTGCTGAAAGTGGCGTTAAACACCAATCAATCAAATCAAATCACATCTCCATGTCTATAAGAACTGGGATCAATAGTGCTGAAAGTGGCGTTAAACACCAATCAATCAAATCAAATCACATCTCCATGTCTATAAGTACTAGTACCTATAGTGCTGAAAGTGGCGTTAAACACCAATCAATCAAATCAAATCACATCTCCATGTCTATAAGAACTGGGATCAATAGTGCTGAAAGTGGCGTTAAACACCAATCAATCAAATCAAATCACATCTCCATGTCTATAAGTACTAGTACCAATAGGGCTGAAAGTGGCGCTAAACACCAATCAATCAAATCATATCTCCATGTCTATAAGTACTAGTACCAATAGGGCTGAAAGTGGCGTTAAACGTCAATCAATCAAATCAAATCACATCTCCATGTCTATAAGTACTAGTACCTATACGGCTGAAAGTGGCGTTAAACATCAATCAATCAAATGATATCTCGATGTCTATAAGTACTAGTACTAATAGGGCTGAAAGTGGCGTTAAACACCAATCAATCAATCAAATCACATCTCCATGTCTATAAGTACTAGTACTAATAGGGCTGAAAGTGGCGTTAAACACCAATCAATCAATCAAATCACATCTCCATGTCTATAAGTACTGGGATCAATAGTGCTGAAAGTGGCGTTAAACACCAATCAATCAAATCAAATCACATCTCCATGTCTATAAGAACTGGGATCAATAGTGCTGAAAGTGGCGTTAAACACCAATCAATCAAATCAAATCACATCTCCATGTCTATAAGTACTAGTACCTATAGTGCTGAAAGTGGCGTTAAACACCAATCAATCAAATCAAATCACATCTCCATGTCTATAAGAACTGGGATCAATAGTGCTGAAAGTGGCGTTAAACACCAATCAATCAAATCAAATCACATCTCCATGTCTATAAGTACTAGTACCAATAGGGCTGAAAGTGGCGCTAAACACCAATCAATCAAATCATATCTCCATGTCTATAAGTACTAGTACCAATAGGGCTGAAAGTGGCGTTAAACGTCAATCAATCAAATCAAATCACATCTCCATGTCTATAAGTACTAGTACCTATACGGCTGAAAGTGGCGTTAAACATCAATCAATCAAATCATATCTCCATGTCTATAAGTACTAGTACCAATAGTGCTGAAAGTGGCGTTAAACACCAATCAATCAAATCACATCTCCATGTCTATACGTACTGGGATCAATAGTGCTGAAAATTGTGTTAAACATCATTCAATCAAATCAAATGATATCTCCATGACTATAAGTAATGGTTTCATTTTAAATCTGAAGATGATACATAATTAGGAAGTAGGTCACTATAACTGTAAAGGTCAACATCGAAGAAAAAGTAGTTCTATCTGACCTATATTTTATTATCATGACTAGGTTAACATTAGACATGTTAAAGCTTATAGATCCCACTGTCATTATGTAGTAAATTGTTATGTTATACTGGTAAATTGCATTCGTTTTAATATCCATGTTATATCAATGTATGGTCAAGTATTTAAAGGTGTCATGTTTGACTACCAATATATTTCTTTAAACAGCTACATGTAATTTTGACTTTAATTTTCCTTTTTTTTCATGATGATTTCTTGCTGAGGAATGTATGCTTTAGTTTTAGGTATGAAGTGCTTTGCTATGAATTTGTATATTGAAACTGCAAAACATGAAATTGTGCATAAACGATAAACATTTTCCCAGAAAAATTGTGCTTGTGTAACAAAAAGTAATATATGCAAAATGATTAAGGGCTATTCCATTAAAATGTATGTGGGAGGGTAGGAAGGGAAGTTTTATTATTGAATGTGGGTCATGGGTCTTTTTTCAGTGTGCATCTATTACCATTATGCAAAATTATCTAAAATATGGTTCTTGGTTGTAGGGATATTTTGAAAGTCCCTTCCTACCCTCCCACATACATTTTAATGGAATAGCCCTAAAGCAAATCATGTGTTGTATATCATGTATATAAAGAACAAAAATAATGAATTATATTTAATGGAATCAAATTATTATACATATACAATATATTTATTAAAATTATGGAATATACAATATAACTAATGTGTTCGTAGAACTTGTGAATTCAAAAAATGCCCTTTTTACCATCTTAGTAAAATAAATTAATTTTCTTTTCATTTTATTATATATACCATTTGATAAAGAACTTTCTGGTTTGAATTTTCCTTGGTGTTCGTATAATTTTGTTATTTTACATTTAATAAAATAATAAGTTTCAAAATTCCAAATGAATAAATGAGAATATTTAAATTTAATATGTAAATCTAGACTAATAAATCGTGTTAATGTATAATATACGCCTAATTTATATTTTTGCTAAGTGTTATCTGTATCAAATATCGACAAAAAAGTTTGATAATTTGATAATTTGATTTATTTTATATCAAGTTTATGTATTATAATTTTTCAACGTTTTGATCTCAAAAGAAAGGAAAGGCAATGAAATGTTTTAAATAAAGTATATAGTATTTTAGATTTATATGTTTTCAAAAATGATTATTAACATTTGGTCATATTTCTGAATATTTATTTAAATGAGAATTCAATACAAGTAGCTTAAAATGTTTATTGATTTTGACACATTCTGAGAAGTAAAAATAAAACCAAAAAATAGACATTAATTGTATATTTTCTTTTAAGATGTGCTCAATCATAAATTAATGTATTATTGTATTTGGAGTATTTAAAGAACAGTGGAATATGACAATGTTTTTATATTCTTAATAGAAGATGGGACTTTCATACACTGGAAAGGAATTACAGCCTCAATGAACCAATTTATTTCGTATTTATTTAGATTTAGTAGATGTATATTGTAGATATTATATACAATTGTAGTGTTTCATATTAACTTATCATTTCTAATAAACTTGTAGCCGTATGACTGAATTTTCCTTTTTCGTCATATAATTCAAAACTAATGGGTGATTATTTGTCGTCTTTGGTGTTAATCGTTCATAAGACATAATCGTTCATGGTATCACATAAGACAAGGAGAAAAACAGCCATTAACAATACAAAGAGAATACGGTCATTACACATACAACAGGAGAAAACGTCAATTAAACATGCAACAGGAGAGAACGGCCATTTCACATAAAACAAGACAATACGGTCATATTACAAATAAAACAGGTGAAACGGCCATTACACATGCAACAGGGGAGACCGGCTATTTTACATACAACAGGAAAAAACCGCCATTACACATATAACAGAGGAAAACGGCCATAACATATAAAACAAGAGAATAGGGCCATTACACACACAACAGGAGAAAACGGCCATTACATATAACAACAAGAGAGTACGACCAATACACATACAAAACGAGAAAACGGCCATTACACATACAAAACGAGAAAACGGCCATAACACATACAACACGAGGAAACGGCCATTACACAATAAAAAGAAAAGCCGGTCATTACACATACAACAGGAAACAACGGCCAATTGACATAAAACGGGAGAAAACAGTCATGACACATAAAACAAGAGAATACGGCCATTACGTATACAACAGGTGAAAACGACCATTACACATGTAACAAGAGAGAACTACCATTAGACATACAACAGGAGAAAACGGACATTACACATAAAACGAGAGAATACGGCCATTACACATATAACAGCAGAAAACAACCATTACGCATAAAAAAAGAGAATACGACCATACACATATAACAGAAAAAAACGGCCATAACACGGGTTACACTAATGACTGGACCGAATGACAGGACCATAACACATGCAAGAGGAGAGAACGGCCATTAGACATACATCAAGAGAAAACGGCTATTACACATAAAACAAGAGAATACGACCAATACACATACAGAAGGAGAAAACGGCCATTACACATACAAAACGAGAAAACGGCCATTACACAATAAAAAGAGAATACGGTTATTACACGTACAACAGGAGAAAACGGCAATTACACATGCAATAGGAGAGAACGGCCATTTGACATAAAACAGGAGAAAACGGCCATTATACATAAAACCAGAGAATACAGCCATTACATTTACAACAGCAGAAAACGACCATTACGCATAAAAAAGAGAATACGGTCATACACATATAACAGAAAAAACGGCCATAACACATGCAACAGGAGACAACGGCCATTTGTCGTCTTTGGTGTTAATCGTTCATAAGACATAATCGTTCATGGTATCACATAAGACAAGAAGAAAAACAGCCATTAACAATACAAAGAGAATACGGTCATTACACATACAACAGGAGAAAACGTCAATTAAACATGCAACAGGAGAGAACGGCCATTTCACATAAAACAAGAGAATACGGTCATATTACAAATAAAATAGGTGAAACGGCCATTACACATGCAACAGGGGAGAACGGCTATTTTACATACAACAGAAAGAACCGCCATTACACATATAACAGAGGAAAACGGCCATAACATATAAAACAAGAGAATAGGGCCATTACACACACAACAGGAGAAAACGGCCATTACATATAACAACAAGAGAGTACGACCAATACACATACAAAACGAGAAAACGGCCATTACACATACAAAACGAGAAAACGGCCATTACACATACAAAACGAGGAAACGGCCATTACACAATAAAAAGAAAATCCGGTCATTACACATACAACAGGATAAAACGGCAATTACACATGCAACAGGAAACAACGGCCAATTGACATAAAACGGGAGAAAACAGTCATGACACATAAAACAAGAGAATACGGCCATTACGTATACAACAGGTAAAAACGACCATTCCACATGCAACAGGAGAGAACTACCATTAGACATACAACAGGAGAAAACGGACATTACACATAAAACGAGAGAATACGGCCATTACACATATAACAGCAGAAAACAACCATTACGCATAAAAAAAGAGAATACGACCATACACATATAACAGAAAAAAACGGCCATAACACGGGTTACACTAACGACTGGACCGAATGACAGGACCATAACCCATGCAAGAGGAGAGAACGGCCACTAGACATACATCAAAAGAAAACGGCTATTACACATAAAACAAGAGAATACGACCAATACACATACAGAAGGAGAAAACGGCCATTACACATACAAAACGAGAAAACGGCCATTACACAATAAAAAGAGAATACGGTCATTACACGTATAACAGGAGAAAACGGCAATTACACATGCAATAGGAGAGAACGGCCATTTGACATAAAACAGGAGAAAACGGCCATTATACATAAAACCAGAGAATACAGCCATTACATTTACAACAGCAGAAAACGACCATTACGCATAAGAAAGAGAATACGGCCATACACATATAACAGAAAAACAGAAAATATATATATAAACGGCCATAACACATGCAACAGGAGACAACGGCCATTAGACATACATTAAAAGAAAACAGACATTACACTTAAAACAAGAGAATAAGACCAATACACATACAGAAGGAGAAAACGGCCTTTACACATACAAAACGAGAGAACGGCCATTACACATACAAAACGAGAGAACGCCCATTACACAATAAAAGAGTAATACGGTCATTACACGTACAACAGGAGAAAACGGCAATTACACATGCAACAGGAGACAACGGCCATTTGACATAAAACAGGAGGAAACAGCCATGACACACAAAACAAGAGAATACGGCCATTACGTATACAAATGGTGAAAACGACCATTACACACAAAACAAGTTGAAACGGCCATAACACATGCAACAGGAGAGAACTACCATTAGACATACAACAGGTGAAAACGGCCATTATACATAAAACCAGAGAATACGGCCATTACACATACACCAGCAGAAAACGACAATTACGCATAAAAAAGAGAATACGGCCATACACATATAACAGAAAAAAACGGCCATAACACATGCAACAGGAGACAACTTCCATTAGACATACAACAGAAGAAAACGGGTATTATACACAAAACAAGATAATACGGCCAATACACATGTAAAAGGAGAAAACGGCCATTTCACATACAAAACGAGAAAACGACCAGTACACAATAAAAAGATAATATGGTCAATACACGTACAACAGGAGAAAACGGCAATTACACATGCAATAGGAGAGAACGGCCATTTCACATAAAACAAGAGAATACGGTCATATTACAAATAAAACGGGTGAAAACGGCCATTACACATGCAACAGGGGAGGAAGCTATTTTACATACGACAGGAGAAAAACGCCATTACACATATATCAGAGGAAAACGGCCATAACATATAAAACAAGAGAATAGGGCCATTACACACACAACAAGTGAAAACGGCCATTACAAATTCAACACGAGAGAAAATCCATTAGACATACATCAAAAGAAAACGACAATTGCACATAAAACAAGAAAATATGGCCATTACATATACAACAGGTGAAAACGGCCTTTAAACATAAAACAAGAGGAAACGGCCATTACACATAAAACAAGAGAATAAGACCAATACATATACAAAAGGATAAAGCGGCCATTACACATACACAACGAGGAAACGGCCATTACACATTAAAAAGAAAATACGGTCATTACACATACAACAGGAGAAAATGGCAATTACACATGCAATAGGAGAGAACGGCAATTTGACATAAAACAGGAGAAAACAGCCATGACAAACAAAACCAGAGAATACGGCCATTACGTATACAACAGGTGAAAACGACCATTACACATGCAACAGGTGAGAACTACCATTAGACATACAACAGGAGAAAACTGCCATTACACATAAAACGAGAGAATACGACCATTACACATACAACAGCAGAAAACGACCATTAATACGCATAAAAAAAGAGAATACGGCCATACACATATAACAGAAAAAACGGCCATAACACATGCAAGAGGAGAGAACGGCCATTTGATATACGTCAAAAGAAAACGGCCATTACACATAAAGCAAGAGAATTCGACCAATACACATACAGTAGGAGAAAACGGCCATTACACATACAAAACAAGAAAACGGCCATTACACAATAAAAAGAAGAACACGGGTATTATACACGCAACAGGACAAAACAGCCATTATACAAACAAAAGGAGAAAACGTCGATTAACAGAAAACAGCCATTAAACATGCAACAAGAGATTACGATCATTACATATACAACAGGTGAAAACGGCCATTACGCATAAAGCAAGAGGAAACGGATTACACAATAAAATGAGAATATGGTCATTACACGTACAATAGGAGAAAACGGCAATTACAC
The DNA here is from genome assembly GCF_021869535.1 of Mytilus californianus. Classification (NCBI taxonomy): domain Eukaryota; kingdom Metazoa; phylum Mollusca; class Bivalvia; order Mytilida; family Mytilidae; genus Mytilus; species Mytilus californianus. The sequence goes on from NW_026262686.1 coordinate 1,562,582, forward strand.
ACGCAACTAGAGACAACGGTCATTAGACATACAACAGGAAAAAACGGTTATTACACATAAAACAAGAGAAAACAGCCATTGTACATATAACAGAAGAAAACGGGTATTATACATAAAACAAGATAATACGGCCATTACACATACAACAGGAGAAAAAAGCCACTACACATTCAACAGGATGAACAGCCATTAGATATACAATAGGAGAAAACGTCGATGAACAAATACAAGAGAATACGGTCGTTACACATACAACAGGTGCAAGCGGCCATTACACATAATCAGGACAATACGGCCATTACACATACAACAGGAGAAAACCGCCATTACACATATAACAGAGGTAAACGGCCTTTACACATACAACAGGAGAAAACGGTCGTTACACATTCAACAGGAGAGAAAAGTCATTAGACACACAACAAGGGAAAACAGTCATTACACAATAGAAAGAAAATACGGTCATTACACATATATCCGGAGAAAAAGTTCATAATACATGCAACCGGAGAAAACGGCCATCAGACATACAACAAGATAAAACGGCCGTTACAAAATAAAAAGAGAATACGGCCATTACACATAATACAGAATTAAAAAAAGCAATAACGCATGCAAGAGGAGAGAACGGCGATAAGACATACAACAGAAGAAAATGTCCATTACACATAAACGGCCATTACACATGCAACAGGAAAGAACGGCCATTTGACATACAACAGGAGAAAACGGCCATTACACATAAAACAAGTGAATACGGCCAATACATATATAAAAGGAGAAAACGGCCATTTAACATACAAAAGGAGAAAACATCCATTACACAATAAAACGAGAATACGTTCATTACTCGTACAACAGCAGAAAATGGCCATTCCACATACAACCAGAGAATATGGCTATTACACATTAAACAGAAGAAAACGGCTATAACACATGCAACAGGAGAAAACGGCCATTACACATAAAGAAGGCCATTACAAATACAACAGGTGAAAACAGCCATTACAGATAAAACCAGAGAAAACGGTCATTTCACATAAGAATACGGCCATTAAACATTACACATACAACAGGAGAAAAACGCCATTACACATCTAACAGAGGAAAACGGCCATTACACTTAAAAAAAGAGAAAACGGCTATTACACATACAACAGAAGAAAACGGTCATAACGCAAGCAACAGGAGAAAACGGCCATTACACATAAAGACGGCCATTACACATACAACAGGTGAAAACGGCCATTACACATAAAACCAGAGAAAACGGTCATTTCACATAAGAATACGGCCATTAAACATTACACATACAACAGGAGAAAACCGCCATTACACAACTAACAGAGGAAAACGGCCATTACAAATAAAACAAGAGAACAGGGCCATTATATATACAACAGGAGAAAACCGCCATTACACATATAACAGAGGTAAACAGCCATTACACATACAACAGGAGAAAACAGTCGTTACACATTCAACAGGAGAGAAAAGTCATTAGACACACAACAAGGGAAAACAGCCATTACACAATAAAAAGAAAATACGGTCATTACACATATATCCGGAGAAAACGACCATAATACATGCAACCGGAGAAAACGGCCATCAGACATACAACAAGATAAAACGGCCGTTACAAAATAAAAAGAGAATACGGCCATTACACATAATACAGAATTAAAAAAGGCAATAACGCATGCAAGAGGAGAGAACGGCGATAAGACATACAACAGAAGAAAATGTCCATTACACATAAACAGCCATTACACATGCAACAGGAAAGAACCGCCATTTGACATACAACAGGAGAAAACGGCCATTACACATAAAACAAGCGGAACGGCCATTACATATAAAACAAGTGAATACGGCCAATACATATATAAAAGGAGAAAACGGCCATTTAACATACAAAAGGAGAAAACATCCATTACACAATAAAACGAGAATACGTTCATTACTCGTACAACAGCAGAAAAGGCCATTCCACATAAAACAAGAGAATACGGCTATTACACATACAACAGAAGAAAACGGCTATAACACATGCAAATGGAGAAAACGGCCATTACACATAAAGACGGCCATTACACAAACAACAGGTGAAAACGGCCATTACAGATAAAGCCAGAGAAAACGGTCATTTTACATAAAAATACGGCCATTAAACATTACACATACAACAGGAGAAAAACGCCATTACACATCTAACAGAGGAAAACGGCCATTACACATGAAACAAGAGAAAACGGCTATTACACATACAACAGAAGAAAACGGTCATAACACATGCAACAGGAGAAAACAGCCATTACACATAAAGACGGCCATTACACATACAACAGGTGAAAACGGCCATTACACATAAAACAAGAGAACAGGGCCGTTATATATACAACAGTAGAAAACCGCCATTACACATATAACAGAAATAAACGGCCATTACACATACAACAGGAGAAAACGGTCGTTACACATTCAACAGGAGAGAAAAGTCATTAGACACACAACAGCCATTACACAATAAAAAGAAAATACGGTCATTACAAATATATACGGAGAAAACGACCATAATACATGCAACCGGAGAAAACGGCCATCAGCCATACAACAAGATAAAACGGCCGTTACAAAATAAAAAGAGAATACGGCCATTACACATAATACAGAATTAAAAAAGGCAATAACGCATGCAAGAGGAGAGAACGGCGATAAGACATACAACAGAAGAAAATGTCCATTACACATAAACGGCCATTACACATGCAACAGGAAAGAACGTCGATTTGACATACAACAGGAGAAAACGGCCATTGCATTTAAAACAAGCTGAAACGGCTATTACATATAAAACAAGTGAATACGGCCAATACATATATAAAAGGAGAAAACGGCCATTTAACATACAAAAGGAGAAAACATCCATTACACAATAAAACGAGAATACGTTCATTACTCGTACAACAGCATAAAACGGCCATTCCACATAAAACAAGAGAATACGGCTATAACACATTCAACAGGAGAAAACGACCATTACACATAAAGACGGCCATTACACATACAACAGGTGAAAACGGCCATTACAGATAAAAGCCAGAGAAAACGGTTATTTCACATAAGAATACGGCCATTAAACATTACACATACAACAAGAGAAAAACGCCATTACACATCTAACAGAGTAAAACGGCCATTACACATAAAACAAGAGAAAACGGCTATTACACATACAACAGAAGACAACGGTCATAACACATGCAACAGGAGAAAACAGCCATTACACATAAAGACGGCCATTACACATACAACAGGTGAAAACGGCCATTACACATAAAACCAGAGAAAACGGTCATTTCACATAAGAATACGGCCATTAAAACATTACACATACAACAGGAGAAAACCGCCATTACACAACTAACAGAGGAAAACGGCCATTACACATAAAACAAGAGAACAGGGCCATTAGACATACAACAAGAGAAAACGGCATTTACAAATAAAAGAAGAAAATACGATCATTAGATTTACAACAGGTGAAAAAGGCCATTACGCATAAAACAAGAGGAAACGGCCATTACACAATAACAAGAGAATATGTTCATTACATGTACAACAGGAGAAAACGGCAATTACACATGCAACTGGAGACAACGGCCATTAGACATATAACAGGAAAAAACGGTTACTACACATAAAACAACAGAAAACAGCCATTGTACATTAAACAGAAGAAAACGGGTATTATACATAAAACAAGATAATACGGCCAATACACATGCAAAAGGAGAAAACGGCCATTACACATACAAAACGAGAAAACGACCAATACACCATCAAAAGAGAATATGGTCATTACACGTACAACAGGAGAAAACGGCAATTACACATGCAACTAGAGACAATGGCCATTAGACATACAACAGGAAAAAAAACGGTTATTACACATAAAACAGGAGAAAACAGCCATTGTACATATAACAGAAGAAAACGGGTATTATACATAAAACAAGATAATACGGCCATTACACATACAACAGAAAAAAACGGCCATTACACATGCAACAGGACAAAACAGACATTAGACAAACAAAAGGAGAAAACGTCGATTAACAATAACAAGAGAATACGGTCATTACATATACAACAGGTGCAAACGGCTATTACACATACAACAGAGGAAAAGGCCATTACACATACAACAGGAGAAAACCGCCATTACACGTATAACAGAGGAAAACGGCCATTACACATACAACAGGAGAAAACAGCCACTGTACATAAAACAGAAGAAAACGGGTATTATACAAAAAACAAGATAATACGGCCATTACACATACAACAGGAGAAAAAAGCCATTACACATTCAACAGGATGAACAGCCATTAGACATACAAAAGGAGAAAACGTCGATTAACAAATACAAGAGAATACGGTCATTACACATACAAAAGGTGCAAGCGGCCATTACACATAATCAGAACAATACGGCCATTACACATACAACAGGAGAAAACCGCTATTACACATATAACAGAAGAAAACGGCCATTACACATTACAAGAACAGGGCCATTATATATACAACAGGGGAAAACCGCTATTACACATATAACAGAGGAAAACGGCCATTACACATACAACAGGAGAAAACGGCCGTTACACTTTCAACAGGTGAGAAAAGTCGTTAGACACACAACAGGTGAAAACGGCAATTACAGATAAAGCCAGAGAAAACGGTCATTTTACATAAGAATACGGCCATTAAACATTACACATACAACAGGAGAAAAACGCCATTACACATCTAACAGAGGAAAACGGCCATTACACATGAAACAAGAGAAAACGGCTATTACACATACAACAGAAGAAAACGGTCATAACACATGCAACAGGAGAAAACAGCCATTACACATAAAGACGGCCATTACACATACAACAGGTGAAAACGGCCATTACACATAAAAAAAGAGAACAGGGCCATTATATATACAACAGGAGAAAACCGCCATTACACATATAACAGAGGTAAACGGCCATTACACATACAACAGGAGAAAACGGTCGTTACACATTCAACAGGAGAGAAAAGTCATTAGACACACAACAAGGGAAAACAGCCATTACACAATAGAAAGAAAATACGGTCATTACAAATATATACGGAGAAAACGACCATAATACATGCAACCGGAGAAAACGGCCATCAGACATACAACAAGATAAAACGGCCGTTACAAAATAAAAAGAGAATACGGCCATTACACATAATACAGAATTAAAAAAGGCAATAACGCATGCAAGAGGAGAGAACGGCGATAAGACATACAACAGAAGAAAATGTCCATTACACATAAACGGCCATTACACATGCAACAGGAAAGAACGTCGATTTGACATACAACAGGAGAAAACGGCCATTGTATTTAAAACAAGCGGAAACGGCCATTACATATAAAACAAGTGAATACGGCCAATACATATATAAAAGGAGAAAACGGCCATTTAACATACAAAAGGAGAAAACATCCATTACACAATAAAACGAGAATACGGCTATTACACATACAACAGAAGAAAACGGCTATAACACATTCAACAGGAGAAAACGGCCATTACACATAAAGACGGCCATTACACATACAACAGGTGAAAACGGCCATTACAGATAAAAGCCAGAGAAAACGGTTATTTCACATAAGAATACGGCCATTAAACATTACACATACAACAAGAGAAAAACGCCATTACACATCTAACAGAGTAAAACGGCCATTACACATAAAACAAGAGAAAACGGCTATTACACATACAACAGAAGAAAACGGTCATAACACATGCAACAGGAGAAAACAGCCATTACACATAAAGACGGCCATTACACATACAACAGGTGAAAACGGTCATTACACATAAAACCAGAGAAAACGGTCATTTCACATAAGAATACGGCCATTAAAACATTACACATACAACAGGAGAAAACCGCCATTACACAACTAACAGAGGAAAACGGCCATTACACATAAAACAAGAGAACAGGGCCATTAGACATACAACAAGAGAAAACGGCATTTACAAATAAAAGAAGAAAATACGATCATTAGATTTACAACAGGTGAAAAAGGCCATTACGCATAAAACAAGAGGAAACGGCCATTACACAATAACAAGAGAATATGTTCATTACATGTACAACAGGAGAAAACGGCAATTACACATGCAACTGGAGACAACGGCCATTAGACATATAACAGGAAAAAACGGTTACTACACATAAAACAACAGAAAACAGCCATTGTACATTTAATAGAAGAAAACGGGTATTATACATAAAACAAGATAATACGGCCAATACACATGCAAAAGTAGAAAACGGCCAGTACACATACAAAACGAGAAAACGACCAATACACCATAAAAAGAGAATATGGTCATTACACGTACAACAGGAGAAAACGGCAATTACACATGCAACTAGAGACAATGGCCATTAGACATACAACAGGAAAAAAAACGGTTATTACACATAAAACAGGAGAAAACAGCCATTGTACATATAACAAAAGAAAACGGGTATTATACATAAAACAAGATAATACGGCCATTACACATACAACAGAAAAAAAACGGCCATTACACATGCAACAGGACAAAACAGACATTAGACAAACAAAAGGAGAAAACGTCGATTAACAATAACAAGAGAATACGGTCATTACATATAAAACAGGTGCAAACGGCTATTACACATACAACAGAGGAAAAGGCCATTACACATACAACAGGAGAAAACCGCCATTACACGTATAACAGAGAAAAACGGCCATTACACATACAACAGGAGAAAACAGCCACTGTACATAAAACAGAAGAAAACGGGTATTATACAAACAACAAGATAATACGGCCATTACACATACAACAGGAGAAAAAAGCCATTACACATTCAACAGGATGAACAGCCATTAGACATACAAAACGAAAAAACGTCGATTAACAAATACAAGAGAATACGGTCATTACACATACAAAAGGTGCAAGCGGCCATTACACATAATCAGAACAATACGGCCATTACACATACAACAGGAGAAAACCGCTATTACACATATAACAGAAGAAAACGGCCATTACACATTACAAGAACAGGGCCATTATATATACAACAGGAGAAAACCGCTATTACACATATAACAGAGGAAAACGGCCATTACACATACAACAGGAGAAAACGGCCGTTACACTTTCAACAGGTGAGAAAAGTCGTTAGACACACAACAAGGGAAAACGGCCATTACACAATAAAAAGAAAATACGGTCATTACACATATATCCAGAGAAAACGACCATAATACATGCAACCGGAGAAAACGGCCATTAGACATACAACAAGATAAAACGGCCGTTTTACACAATAAAAAAAGAATACGGCCATTACACATATTACAGAATTAAAAAAGGCAATAACGCATGCAAGAGGAGAGAACGGCGATAAGACTTACAACAGAAGAAAATGTCCATTACACATAAACGGCCATTACACATGCAACAGGAAAGAACGGCCATTTGACATACAACAGGAGAAAACGGCCATTACACATAAAACAAGAGGAAACGGCCATTACGTATTAAACAAGTGAATACGGCCAATACATATATAAAAGGAAAAAACGGCCGTTTCACATACAAAAGGAGAAAACATCCATGACACAATAAAACGAGAATACGTTCATTACAGGTACAACAAGAGAAAACGGTCATTCCACACAAAACAAGAGAATACGGCTATTACACATACGACAGAAGAAAACGGCCATAACACATGCAACAGGAGAAAACGGCCATTACACATAAAGACGGCCAATACACATACAACAGGTGAAAACGGTCATTACAGATAAAATCAGAACAAAACGGTCATTTCACATAAGAATACGGCCATTAAACATTACACATACAACAGGAGAAAACCGGCATTACACATCTAACAGAGGAAAACAGCCATTACACATAAAACAAAAGAATACGGCTATTACACATACAACAGAAGAAAACGGCCATAACACATACAACAGGAGCAAACGGTCATTACACATAAAGACGGCCATTACACATACAACAGGTGACAACGGCCATTACACATGAAACCAGAGAAAACGGTCATTTCACATAAGAATACGGCCAGTAAACGTACAATAAGAGAAAACGGCCATCACACATGCAACAGGAAAGAGCGGCCATTCGATATACAACAGGGTAAAACGGCCATTATACATACAACAAAAGGAAACAGCCATTACATATAACAGAAGAAAACGGATATTATACACAAAACAAGATGATACGGCCAATACACATGTAAAAGGAGAAAACGGCCATTACACATACAAAACGAGAAAACGACCATTACACAATAAAAAGATAATATGGTCATTACACGTACAACAGGAGAAAACGGCAATTACACATGCAACTGGAGACAACGGCCATTAGACATACAACAGTAAAAAACGGTTATTATTCATAAAACAAGAGAAAACAGCCATTGTACATTTACCAGAAGAAAACGGCCATTACACATGCAACAGAACAAACATTAGACATACGAAAGGAGAAAACGTCGGTTAACATAAAACGGCCATTAAACATGCAACAAGAGATTACAATCATTACACATACAATAGGTGAAAACGGCCATTACACATAAAACAAGAGAATAGGGTCATTACACATTCAACAGTGGAAAATGGCCATTACACATTTAACGAGAGAGAAAAGCCATTAGATATACAACAAGAGATAACGTCCATTACACAGAAAACAAAAAAATATGGCAATCAAATATACAACAGGTAAAAACGGCCATATACATAAAACAAGAGGAAACGGCCATTACACATAAAACAAGAGAATACGGCCATTACACATACTAAAGGAGAAAACGGCCATTGCACATACAATAGGAGAAAACGGCCACTATACAAAAAAAGAGAATACGGTCATTACACGTACTACAGGAAAACGGCAATATCACATGCAATAGGAGAGTTCGGCCATTTGACATAAAACTGGGGAAACGGCCTTTACACATAAAACAAGAGGAAACGGCTATTACACATAAAACACGAGAAAACGGCTATAACACATACAACAGGAGAAAACGGCCATAACACATGCAACAGGAGAAAACTATCATTTGACATAAAACTAGAGAAAACGACAATTAAACATACAATAAGAGAAGACGGCTGTTACACATACAACAAGAGAAAACGGCCATTACACATGCAACAGGAGAGAACTATCATTTAACATACAACTGGAGAAAACGGCCATTACACTATCATTAGAGAATACGGTCATTACACATACAACAGGAGAAAACGGCCATTACACATGCAACAGGAGAGAACTACCATTAGACATACAACAACATGTTCATTTTAAGCATTACTTCTGTTTAAGGTTGACACATGGTTACTGTGGGGTCAGTCAGTCTGACAGAAATAAGCGAACTAAGGAACAAAGTCCGATGTTTACACCATTCTGTATCTGTATCTGTATCTGTATAAGGAATTCCCTCCTTCAAAGGAGCACTTCTTTTCAGAATCGGTTTAAAAGTTCACTATATATATTTACAGGACTATATTTACAGTGGTCTTGGGTATACAAAAAAGTAAAAATAACGCCCGTGGGGTGAATGTTGGCTACATTCAATGGCCCTTTCGTTTGCTTGACGGCAGAGCTTTTAAAAGTTCGTTTCTTTTGGTATGTAAGGCATAGCAGAGTTTCCTATTTATATACTATACTTTGAAGCAGTTGTCAGTACATTTGCATCTACAGTCACATGCGCATAATAATCTACTTGGGTATAAACTAAGCTGTTTATTTATTACTAAGCTGGTTAGGTTAAAGCATTTAGCACAGTTTTTAATGCTACGAAGAAAGCAGTCTAATTCATGCAGGTATGGTATACGAGTATCATTCAGAGATTTACAATCTAGAAGAAAATGTTCAACAGTTTCTGAATTTTCATTGCAGAGAAGACAAGTTGGATCTATTGTATTTTGGTTAAATGCAGCCTTATTGCTTTGCAGATAATAAGTTCCTGTTAACAGTTTTAATTTTGGTTGTAGGCGGCTAATATCTTGTGTAGAGGTACTAACACTTGCAAGACATGGATGAATATTGTGCCATAGAATATTACTTGCAGATAAATTGCGAAGAGAGCTGTATAAAGATACTTTTGTCCTGAGTTGTTCATGCCAGACGTTGTCCACTGCCTTCTTAACGTTTGCTTTCCATCGGTATCTACTGACCGGGTTCTGTATAAGTTCATGAGCTGAGGGTAAATTGTATTGTGCCAGTAAGCAACGTATTTTAGAGAACCAGGTTTTGGAGTTAAAACCAGATATCGAAAGTTGTCTTTCAGCAAGATCTTTTTCTACGGATGAATCCATACAACAAATCTTGTTGTATATGTTTAGAGCTGCTTTGTGTATAATGCCTTGGAGAGGAATAACTCCAGCTATAGTATAAATAGCTGCATCCGCAGTGTTGTTGGGAAGCGACAAGATCTGTTTGATTGATTTTCGATAAAATACTTCTAGTGGCTCTAAGTGTTTATTGTCTGGAAGTAGAATGTCAATTCCGCAGATAAGAACTGGAAGAACATAAATGTTGAAAATGTGTAGACATGTTATTGGGTTTAGCCCATTCTTTCCATGTAGACCAGCCCCCATCAGGCTATACATAGTTTGTCTGGCCTTTGAGATATTTTCGTCAACATGGATGCTGCTGTTTTTTTTTTTAAATCAGAGCTGTGTTTTATGCCAATATGTACAGCTGAATTTGGCTCATTCATTTCTATATTATTAATTTTAAAGTTGAAACCTGTATCTTTTGAAGGTGGCTCATGTTTTAATATAACACTTTTGGGTGGTTGGAGCTAGTATATTTCTTGCGTGCTATAATTCTCAACCGTACTTATCATTGTTTGGAGGTCATTAGGAGAATTGGCAATGAGGGCAACATCATCTGCACAAGTCGGGGATCCACAATATATATTTCCAATGTAGGTACAAAGACCGCTGTTTTCTAGTTGGTCCAGTACATCATTAATATAAACTTTGTACAATTCGGTGCTTAATATCCCACCTTGTCTTACTCCTTGTTGCACAGGGAATGGTTTTGAAATTAGACCATTCCATTTAATAGAGGTTGTGGCGTATGTACTCAGTTGGCGGATTAGGAGCCAGAGGGTCCCACCTACTCCTGATAGGAAAAGTTTCCGATGTAAGCTGTTAAGATTGACAACATCAAATGCGGATTTGGCGTCCAGCAGAGCTACAAAAACAGGCATCTTTTGGTCCATTGATTCTGCTATGGATTCTAGAAGTATGAGGGCACTGTATAGAGGAGATACCCCAGGAGTGAAACCTCTTTGTAATCGGTTTTGGAGAATATCAATGATGTCTCTTAGCAATTTCCTCAGTAATATTTCCAGGATTTTTCCAATAATTGGGAGTACAGTGATTCCTCTATAATTTTTGGCCTCACTTGGTAGTCCTTTGTTTTTGAATATTGGAGTTAGAATTCCATGTTTTATGCAGCCTGGTATGGTTGCAGAGGAACAGATGTTGTTGATTATAGATGTAATTGCCTGCAGTAATGTATCTCCACCAGATTTGATATGTTCTACTGTAATACCGTATATATCTGGTGCCTTGTTGGTATTCAGTTGATTTATGGCTTTGTCAATTTCTTCTGCTGTAAAAGTTAATGGTACAGCATTTTGTTTGCAAATTTCTTCGATAATGTCTATATCAAATTCTTTGTTCGTATAATCCGAATTGAGGGTATTAGACTCAGGTGTTGCGAGCTTGCTGAAATGTTCGTTCCAACCTTGAAGTATTTCTTCCTTAGAAGAATAGGCTTTGTCTTCTACAGTCAGGTCTGATATGGAAGTATTTTGGTTTTCCTTTGTGCATTTACAAGTCTATGGAATATTTTGCTATCTCTTTGTTTAGCGTTCATGATCTTCTGTAGTGACTCATCTCGTTGCCGTGCAATTTCTTGTCTTCGGGCTTTGCGCAGTTGCTTTTTCGCTTTTTTTCTTTCTTGCATAGTTTCGCCAGCTGTAGGTTTTCCTTCCAGTTTCCATTTATCGAGTGATGATTTATTCATTTTCAGTGAGTGTTCTATTTCATCATTCCAGATATGTTTGTTTCGTTGAGTTGATATTTTAGATGGTGGTGCTATATGTCTTTGAGCTGTAACTATGGTTTCCATAAGTCTTGTTATTGCGGTCGAGTCATTTAAGTAGTCGATGGGATTTTCCTCAAGGCTCTTTGTTAAACTATCTTGGTATTGTTGTAAATCTTTTTTGTCCCATTTGATTTTATTTGACACTATTGGTTGGTCTTGCTTTTTCTTGCTAACTATCTCTGTTTCAATATCCGTTAACAATGGATAGTGATCAGATGTGTTGTTTGATAACATATCCAGTCTTATGGTGTTGTAAACTTTATCGGCTAGGCTGTCATGTACAAAGATATATTCAATTGTTGATGTTTCATTGCCATTTGGATGAATGAATGTTAATGGGGTTGCTTTAAACATTAGCTTCTTAGAACTTATGAAGTTTTCCAGTTCATTTATTCGTGCTGATTTATTTGTTGTTTTCATCAGATCACAGTTCCAGATTCCACATAGGACAGGTGTACATGTGTAGGAGTATTTGAGAATTATCTCGTGAAGCTGGTCAAGACATTCTTTGAACTGTTCATTTGCCTGTTTTGATCCTCTGCATGGCATATAAACACAGATTAACAGGATCGGCTTTGGTTTTACATTTAGCTTGATGCATATGATTCTCTCTGAGCCATCATTAATTTTTTCTACAAGATGATCTAGATGTTGTTTCCAAAGTATAGCTACTCCACCATATCCTCTCGGTTTTTGTGTTGGAGGTATAGGGTTGTTTTTGTCAACTGACTTGCATGTCCAAGACGTTTTATTAAAGAGCTCTCCGATATTGTCCTGTTCGAACTTGAACAGCCAATGTTCCTGAATACATATAAAATCCGTAAAATCTGAAATGTCTTTTATACAAGCTTGGGAGTTATATACATTTTTACAATTGAAGGAGGATATTCTTAGTAGAGTTGAAGTAGAGGTATCGGGTACTATGTGATCCTCTGGATGTTCTGGAAAAAGTCCTAAAAAAGAGTCCGGCTGATTTGTTGGATAATCCTCAGTATTTGAGCTGGGCCTAATAATTTTCTGTGATATTTGGTTTCTATCAACATTTGGAGCTTCTTTGTCAGGTATAGGTTTCTTTACTTTGTTTGTGCTGTCTTGTTCCTTGTATACCGTCAAGTTGACTTGCTCATGTTCTGTTTGGAGTTCTTGTTGTGACATTTTGATTTCAGTTACTTTATTAAGAAGTTCAGAGGTATCTGTTGAACTTAAAATGTTTGGCGTTGTAACCAAGTATGATGTTGCATTTTCTGTCGTAGGTGTAGTTGTGACACATGTTTGAGGATGACTGACAGTGATGGTTGCTTGAGGCCCTGTTGTGGAATTAATATCAGTATTTACGGTTTGGTTGTTTTTGTTGTCATGCCTGAAGTGCAGGTTTGCTCCTGTAAATGTTTGCTGGACTGGATGACGGTTATGCTGGTTGTTCACAGTTGTTTGATGATAAGGATAGGTTGGAGGCGGAATATTGGATAGGTGTGGAAGTAATCCTTTCGGTGGAAATATTGGTCTTTGCAGGTTTGGAAGGTAAGCTGGCATGTGTTGTGGTTGGCCTGGCCAGTTTGAGTTCATTAGTCTGCAATGATAAGGATGTGTGGGTAATCTAGCCATGTACGCAGGGCCCTGAGGAATTGGGTTCTGCATTGTGAAGTGGCTTGTATGATATGGCTGATAGTGTGGCCTAGCAGGTTGCGATTAAGTAATTTCTAGATTTCTGAGCCTCTGTTGAATAGATTGCAGTTCCATGTCGTGCATTTGTCTATATAACTGACGAGTATTTTCAATATGGGTTATTCTATCTTTGATGATATTATTTTCTAAGGATGAGATATAAGTATCCATACTATTTGTATGTTGAGGAGTATACACTGATTGATTTTCTAATATAAAAGGTGGAGGTTGTTTGTTCATGGTTTCAGTAGAGTCTGATTGTTGTGTGCCTACGATTTTCATCCTCAATATCCTATTTGAGCTTTCCAATTCATTTACTTTGGCCTCTAGACTGAGGGAGTATGTTTTGAGATGTGCCTGGTCTTTAAGTGCATCATTAATTGTCACTTTTTCCTTTTTTAATTCCTCTTCCATTTTCCGCAGCTTGCCTTCCTTTTGCCGTAATTCTTTGTCAGATAGGGAAATGTCATTTCTTGTGCCTGTTATTTGGACTCTGTTTGTAAGTGACAGATTTGACTGTTCAGTAGGTTGGAGCAGGTCCTCTGTTTGTTCTCTGGTGACTGATTCCTCATTTAAGATAGCCCTGGCAGCAGAGACACAAGAAAGTGGTGATGTTACATCAGGAATGACAACTGGCATACGTTTCTTGACTTTTTGTGGTTGCGTAGTTAGTATATTTCCATCTGTTGGTATAGAGTTACTTGCATTACATAAGGTGCAAGTGTACTGGATGTTGTTGGAGTCTTTTTCAAGTTCTTCAATTTCAGATTTTTTTTTAGCTTTTCACAGGCATAGTGAATCCAATGGTTGCCTTTGATGCAGAGGACACCTCTTGATAGTAGTTTTCGCTTGCATTTAGGGCAAATATTTTCCGGAGCTGGTCTATCAGTGCCTTTGTTAACTGTGTCCTGGTGGATTTTATTAGCCACAGTCAGCTCTTTAGAAGAGGTGTTGTTAGCCACAGATTAGTCTTCGGAAGAGGAGTTGTTCAGCATAGCAGTAGGAGATGTTTTATTTATTTCCTTTGCAGATGTTTGTTGCAATTTAATACATTCTTCCCTAATTTTTTTATTGATAGATGAGTAGTCTTTTATGCTGTCCATTTCTTTGAATATGGCTTGTAATTCGTCAAAGAACATATGGTGGTTACGTCCGTTCACTTCCACTCTACAGGTGGTATAATATAGGTTGATCCTGTAAAGTTGCCGTAAGTTTTGACGGCATTTAACTGCAATAGATTGTTCTACCACTTTACCAGATTTGTCTTGTTTATCATGTATGTTACATATGACGTCAGTATGTACGTAAAGATGTTGAAGTAAAGCAGATAGGTTGCTGCGGTGAATTCCAAGATAACATTACCGTGTTTATATTGTAAGTCTACATCTGTTGGTCTTATGGTGGCATCAACTATTTTCCCGATGGCTTTTTGCTCATTCAGTAAGTAGG
This sequence comes from Mytilus californianus, assembly GCF_021869535.1. Classification (NCBI taxonomy): domain Eukaryota; kingdom Metazoa; phylum Mollusca; class Bivalvia; order Mytilida; family Mytilidae; genus Mytilus; species Mytilus californianus. The sequence goes on from NW_026262686.1 coordinate 1,577,977, forward strand.
ATTTTACTGAGACGTTGACTTTAGATGGAGTGAAGACTTGTGTAGGTATCCTGTCTCTGGTTGGTCTTAGACTTGCCATAATAGAATGATTGGTTTAGATATATGTTTTTATCAGATGAAGCTTGAGATAATGGAATAGCGTGGGGACATCCACACTTACCAAGGAGAATATTTGTATCTGAACAAAGTTGATGAGGGGTTGTATTGTAGGTAGGATCTTGGTATAGCGTGGGAGCATCCACACTTACCACGTTCTTCAGAGCTGTTGTTAATTGAGTTTTTGAGAAGAGAAAAGAAAATTACGCCTATTTCCACAACAGGGAGACCTCCAAAATACCACTTTACGTAATACTAATATCCACAAGAGAGGGGTTAGTGTAGTTGCAGCCAGATGTGTTTGAATCGAGAAGCTTATCGTTTGGTATATGTATTCCTGTGTTCTGATAATGTTTTTGGTATAGCGTGGTGACATCCACACTTACCACTAGGTATAATAAAAGTGTCCACGATAAGAAGGGTCTATGTAATTATGGAATCAGCTGTGTTTTAGATAGAAGAAAGTGAAGTCAGCTTAAAATTTCCTGGATTATAAGTATATTTTTTTTTGGTATAGCGTGGTGACGTCCACACTTACCACAACACCGGAGTCTAATATCTAAAATTGTTTAGCAATGTAGTGTTGAGAAAAATCTAATTCAATAATCTGTGATAGATGCCAGATATAGTTTCCTCTCGGATTAGTGTGTCCTATGATTATTTAAGAGCGGAGCTACAGAAGTATTCTATCTTTCACGAGGGCTATGATGTTAAAATTGACCTCCCTTGTTTGATCAAACCTGGTATAGCGTGGTGACATCCACACTTACCATGTAGTAATGCAATATGAATTATAATATCAGTGTTAAATATATATTGGTATAGGTTAGCTTAGATTTAATTCTGCTTTAAATGAAATCTTGATACAGCCTTTTTTTTTGGATAGCTAATACGGCCACATAAATTTTATTGATAAATCAGATAAAGCAGTGTTGTGTAACGCACAGGGTCTGGTATAGAGTAGCTTAGTATAAATTCTGCTTTAAATGAAATCTTGATATAGCTTTTTGGGAAAGCTACTAGGATCACAAAAATTTTATTGATAAATCAGATAGATAAAGCGGTATTGGTATAGCGTGGTGACTTCCACACTTACCAGTGTTGTGTTACTCACAAGTTCTGGTATAGAGTAGCTTAGTATAAATTCTGCTTTAAATGAAATCTTGTTACTGCTTTTTGGGAAAGCTACTACGGGCACATAAATATTATTGCTAAATCAGATAGATAAAATCGGTATTGGTATAGCGTGGTGACATCCACACTTACCAGTGTTGTGTAACGCACAATTTAATTTCTGGTATAGAGTAGCTTAGTATAAATTCTGCTTTAAATGAAATCTTGATACAGCTTTTTTGGAAAGCTACTAAGGTCACAAAAATTTTATTGATAAATCAGATAGATAAAGCGGTATTGGTATAGCGTGGTGACGTCCACACTTACCAGTGTTGTGTAACTCACAAGTTCTGGTATAGAGTAGCTTAGTAATAAATCAGCTTTAAATGAAATCTTGATACAGCTTTTTTGGAAAGCTACTACGGTCACATAAATTTTATTGATAAATCAGATAGATAAAGCGGTAGTGGTATAGCGTAGTGACGTCCACACTTACCAGTGTTGTGTAACGCACAGGTTCTGGTATAAAGTAGCTAAGTATAAATTCTGCTTTAAATGAAATCTTGATACAGCTTTTTGGGAAAGCTACTAAGGTCACAAAAATTTTATTGATAAATCAGATAGATAAAGCGGTATTGGTTTAGCGTGGTGACGTCCACACTTACCAGTGTTGTGTAACTCACAAGTTCTGGTATAGAGTAGCTTAGTAATAAATCAGCTTTAAATGAAATCTTGATACAGCTTTTTTGGAAAGCTACTACGGGCACATAATAAATATTATTGATAAATCAGATAGATAAAGCGGTATTGGTATAGCGTGATGACATCCACACTTACCACAGACTTAGATATAATTCATAAAATGTAGGTAAAATTATGTATCTATATGTACACTTACTTAGAAAAGATTGTCTACTGGGATCTCTGTAGAGGTTGGTATTGGTATTGGTGTAGCGTGGGAACATCCACACTGACCACAATATATTCCTTTATAGAGTACTTTTAGATAGATTTTAAACAAACCAGCAATCAAATCTTATTTGTAGTACTAACTTATGTAGCCAAACTGTGTTTAATAAATATCTGGGATGAATCCCGTCCTGATAAAGTTCGAAATTATAGGCTAATTTGGAAGCTATCCCTTGTCCTCTGCATGTGGTATGTTTTGGGTTAACACACAAATTTACATTAAAGTCTGGTGATGTGACTCTCAATGATCGATTTAGTTTGTTAATCTCGACGTTGAGAATGTGGATCTGGCGGAGCAAGTTATAGTCTTGTTCAATTACATCATCAGGATTGGGTACCTTTAAACATTCGTTGTATTTGTATATTGAGTAAACTGGAATATTCAAGAAGGTAACCCGGCAGGATGGAAATTTTTCAATGAAGCTTATAATGTCTCTGTACAGGTTTAGTATTAGATCTATTGTACTATTATTTGTAGATGTTAGTGATATAGAGCCACCTCGGTGTTTAGTAGTCAGGTTGCAAGTAGCTGCCCATACATACAGATGAATATCTCCAAAATTATTGAATTCGGTTTTAAAATTTTTCTTTAACCAATCAACACAATGTTGTGTGGAGGCCCCTGGTTTGCATTTAAAGACAATTTTATCATGGATTGAGTTGTCTGATTGGATGTCTCTCTCAAGCCTTGCTCATTTGCTGTCTGCTAACAAAATAGGGGTTCTTCTTTGGATACCTTGTATTGTTGGTTGCTGCCTTGCAATGTATTTTCTGAGTTTATTTGTTGTCATTAGAAAATTGCCGATTAAGTATGAGCGATATGAAGGCTTAGTATGGTAGTGAAATGTTCAAATAATTATTCAAATGTTCAATGAAAATGGCGCCAAATTTCAGCACGGACTTAGTGGGTCGCCATATTGGATTTACAAGAATCGCATAAAAAGTTCTAGTAAATTAATAAAAAGTTAATAATTTCACAGAAATAACGCACAAGCGGTGATGATAGTAAAATCTAGTTGATTATAAAAAAAGCAAAGGGTAGACAAGTCGTAGCAAACACTCACGCCACGTCGCGCAGTTGAAACACTCAAATGGACATAAAATGATTATTTACAGTTTATATAGTCTATATTACAGTTCAATGTGTGTAAGGTAACAAATAAAATGTTAAATTAAGACTTTGGGTGCGATATAACACTTAAAAAATTCAGAATTCTGTGCTGCTAAAAAATCCCTCCACCATATTGGAATCATGTGACCATTATTCGAAAAATAATGCATCCATTCAATATTGTTTGATTACCGTTTCAAATGTGATATTTGTTAGATATTTAATTTTATTTTTGGCTGATATCAAATTTAAGGTTGCTAGTCTCTTTGTTGTTTGTCGTTTTATTCTTGAATTACCATGGCTTCTTTTTTCTTCGATTTATGATTTTTGATTACCACTTTGGTACCCTCTGCCTCATTTTGACATGTTTTTAAGAAATGTATACATGTAAGTTGTGATACTCGAAAGATGTCTTGATATATTGATTGATCGGTGTTTCCATGTAATATTTAGAGTATATTTAATTATCCCCCCCGAGACTGTTTAAATCAAGATACGCATGATTAAATGTACTCTTAATGTTTTGTATCATAACCAATTAAAATGAAGACCTTTTGTTTAGAGACACAAGTCTTCGTAAACAATTCCTGTTTGACAAATTGCACGAGTTTCTTGTTCCACGTGTTTTTACGCCGGTATAAATGATTTAGTATATTTAAAACCATGGATCGGAATACCAATGAAAGTTACGAAGACCCGTTTAATGATGGCTTAAATGTTGTTATGTCTCAAATTCCCGAACCTGAACCACACATAATGGGGGCTTATTACGTTTTTGAGGCCAATTCAAACACATCCCTACAAATGACAAATGCATTTGATGACGATCTGGACATAATTCTGTCACAAGTCGCCGACCACATGGAACAGGAATATGCTTGTACCGAATCCCTGTCAAATATGACTATTTCCCAATGTGTCGCAGAATATTTGGAACCTGACGACGATTTGCCAAACTTTTTCCTGGATTTTGACGAGGAGAACAAAATGGAAGAATCTCGTAAAAAGAGATTTGGGAATCCGGCAAACAAAGATGACTTAGACAAATTAATAAACTCTCAGAAAAACTCAAATACAGAAAAAAATACGCAATGGGCTGTGGAAGCATTCATGAAATGGAGGGAACATAGAAAATGAGAATATCCTCCTTTTAAAGCATATGGATGCCAAAACCATGAACACGTGTCTTCAGCGGTTTGTTGTAGAAGTACGGAAACAAGAGGGACTTGAATATCCCCCAAAATCACTGTATTATATTATTTGAGGACTTTTAAGACATTTGAGATATGAAGAAATCCACGACAAGACTTTCTGAATGAAAATGACATTAGGTTTTCCGTTTTCCGTAAGTTACTAAACGCTAAAATGAAGGAATTAGCCTCCCAGGGACTTAGAAGTATTACGAAACAGGCCGACCCCATCACCAAAGAAGATGAAGAAAAAACGTTTGGAATTCTGGAGTGTTTGGCTGTGACAATTCTGTGGCGTTACAAAATACAGGTTTCTTTTACAACTGTAAATTGTTTGGAATGCGGGGTTATGATGAGCACAGAAATTTGGAGTGCGAACAGTTTTCTATCGGATGTGATGGTTCCGAAAGTAGATTAATCCATTTCACTGGTAGGACTAGTAAAACTTTCAGCGGAGGATTGAACCAGCTTCATGTGAAAAGTAAAGATATTTAACACTTCTGTCCAAAAACTAAAGGTGAGTTTTTTGTTTTTTAGTAACAGGACAGGAATAACCACCAATTGGTGGATTATACCTCAATTGACGTATAATCCACCAATTGACATATAATGGTATAGACCAATTGACATATAATACTTTGTTTTTCAGAGCAAATTTTTCAACCAAAATGGAGCATTGTTTTCTTAAAACCATATTATTGTATGAAAACATGTCAAACATTCATAGTTTAGTATAGTGACATAACATATTGCATTTAATCAATAATTGTATTGTAATTGTAACAGTTTCCTCCATTGTTATCTTGTCAATTCTTGATTTACCACTAATCACCTGTAAATGGACATCAATACTGTCTGCAGTCATGTGATTATGAGTACAACTCCACAGGTGAATGGAGCTCTTTGTTAATACTTGACTTTCATTATTAAAAGTCAATCATGGTCAATAGTACAGATGTTTCAACAAAAGAATTGTTGTACACATGCATTTTCAAGAGATGCAGCAGGCTTTGACAAAACTGAAACTTTCGGAGGACTCAATAATGGTCATAAAATAGGTTGTAAGTTGCAAAATGATGCTCCTATCTCATACTAGCATTTTATAACAAAAAGTTTGCATTATACGTCTATACCACTATATGTCAATTGGTGGATTATACATCAATTGAGGTATAATACACCAATTGGTGGTTATTCCTGACCTGAGTAACGTTTAAGAAGCGGGGAAACACCATTTAATACTAAAAAGTCCGATTGAATGGGGGCTATGTTTAAAAAAAATCTACTTCTTAACTTGAAAAAATAAAATGTATATAAACTAATTTGGGAGGAGGAAAATCAGATTTTTTTCTGATTTACAATATTTGTACTTTAAAGGTTGATCATAGGCTGATACAGGGGACTGGGGCCTGCCCCCACCCTTTTTTGGGGGAAAATTGGTAAATTATATAGGGAATTGCTGAAGCATGACTGGAGCGGTCCCCTCTTAGTTCGGTCAAAAATACTGTGCTCAGAGTGAAATTGTACATGTAAACACAGCCATATTTGTCCATCTGTTACGATTGACCTGTATAGTTATTATATGTCAGAAATGTGTGTTATTTTCAGATTACTGAAAGAACAACTCAATGTCCCGGTTTTTGTAATTTGTCGATTACTTGGTTATTGTTGGTAATAGAGGTGTCTGAATTTGAATACAAATAATCAAAGTATAGCCCCTATAAGTTATGATGAAACTTAATATTTGTATGATAATACGCTTAAGCTCCACTGTATGCGTCTGAAGTGTTTAAGGAACACCATTTGTAGGTGTCATTGGTATTTCACCGACTTGATTAAGCATGATATATTTGTCGCTGAACAAAAAGCAGATATATGTCAATGTTTCCATAGATCCTTATACACACAAAATATTAATTATAATGACATTTTCAGAAAAATTATCACACTATATTTTTTTCCTATTTGTTGTTGGATCCTTTTATTTTAAAACTGGAATAAATTGACTCTTATCATGGTAACTGCATGTCTCATATATTATTACATCTATTGTATGTCAAACTACTTCTGTCAGATTTCTTATGTGCGTTCATTATATATTTGATTTTCTTTCGGATTTTAAGTATAAAAAAAGACGATGTGGTATGATTGCCAATGAGACAACTCTCCACAAGTGAACAAATGACACAGAAATTAACAACTATAGGTCATCGTACGGCCGTCAACAATGAACAAAGCCAAGACCGCATAGTCAGCCATAAAAGGCCCATTAATGACAAATGTAAAACAATTCAAACGAGAAAACTAACGGCCAAATTTATGTACAAAAAATGAACAAAAAACAAATATGTATTAAACGCATCAACAAACGACAACCACTGAATAAATTGCGAGTATATAAGTTCATTTTAAAAATGGTTCATTTATAATAATTCAAAAACAATTCAAAAACTACTATAAGTAGATACTACACTGTGCCGTTGGATAAGTGATAAGGTCTGAAATTTTAAGGCTTGGCATCCGCTAGATATATTAAATCGAAGTGCATTCGAATTCTATGTTTCAGAAAGATAAAATCTTTTTTGGATTTTTGATGGGCATTTTTTATTTTCGTTTCCGCTGTTGGTGTAGAATAAATAAACACGTAAATTACATTTGAACTGTCCACTTAGTTACACCCTTTAACTCATCTTTTGTTGTGTAAATATCTATTGTCCTTTATTGTCCGTGTCAATTAAGAAATCAATACATTACACTACAGTTGTTACCTGAGAGGGACCATCTCAAAAATTGAACCCGTCCAACTGTGAAATGTTTACATGTTACCTGATATGGACCATCTCAAAGATCTAACCCGGCCAACTTTGTGAAATTTTTACACATTCTGCAGGAACAGAAAAAAAATGCCCATCAAAATTCCAAAAAGATTTTATCTTTCTGAAATACAAATTGCATTTAATTTTTATATGTCTAGTGGATGCCAGGCATTACAACTTTTTTCAACTAGACGTGTTAGTCTGTAATCTTTGAGTTGTGTTTTTGGGTGTTAACACAGGCATTCTGGTCTCTATGTTATGATGAACCTTAACGAGACCATTCAAATTTTAATAACAGAACATTTATGAGCGCGAACTTAAGAAACTTTTGAGAAGTATATGACAGTTGTATATTAAAAGACAAGTCATTAATGTACGTTTAGGCCTTCATTCATCGGGGGGGGGGGGGGGGGGGGGGGGGGGGGGTTTGGGGGTCGAAAGTTCAATGCATTAAAAATAATCTAATTAAAATTTTTATGGAAAGGCAAACTGAAAATGTTCAGAGTTTACAAAATAATACCCAAAGATATGAATTTACAAAAGCCAGTTATTCAAACGCACCTACTCTGTTGTTATGACTTGAAAGAAGGACATTTCACTTGATCCATATATTTTTTTTGTATTGTGAGTTTTAAATTATACGTTGTTTTCCTTTTCAAAGCAATTTATGGCATACAACATATACATATAAGATTTCGTTCTAAATTTTAAAACTCAAAATTAAATAAATTGATACACATCATGGAATGCATTATGTTATATAGATACAATGGATAAGCGTGGATTCTTGAAAAAGAAACCATGAGCCCGGAGGGCGAATGGTTTGTTTTTCATGAATCTACGCTTATCCATTGTATCAATAACTTAAACTATTGGGTTAATTTCTTTTCAAAATTAAAGCCTTTTCTTAATTAGAAGGTATTGTAAGTGAGTTTAAATAACCATGTTATCGTGTCCAACGATGCATTGATAAATCGCAGATCACAATTAATTGGTTAACAAAATACAAATATAACACTTCTACCTTTAAAGATCTTTATATTATCAGGCATCTGAATATTATCTGTTTTTAAAAAATAAGACATATTCCAACTTATTTCTAATAAAATTGAGAATGGAAATGGGGAATGTGTCAAAGAGACAACAACCCGACCAAAGAGCATATATAAAGTATATATAATAAGTATGTTACCGAAATTTCTAGCACTCTAGGCACATCACGATTTTCTCGCAAAGGAATTTGCGAACAAACATTTGTAAAATTATGTAGTAAAACAGATGAAATCATACTATATTTATACAACAAAAATTGACAAATAGAATGTAATCATTTTTGTTTCAAACATGTGAAATAGCCAATAATAATCCAAAAAATAAACGGTAAAACTCGCTATTATTACAAAAAAATCCACTATAACATGCAAAATTAGAAGAAAAAAAAAACAGAATTGGGACAACAGAGATAATACAGGGATTCGAACCTAAACCGACAAATCCCTATCTTTTGACTCGTTGATTTTAAGCATGCTAAACTCGCGGCTACCAACTTATACTATACGATTGCCCATTGTGTATATATAAAGGTACAACCCCTGTGTGTCCGATGTTCATTTATATATATATAAAATAGACATCTAAGTTGTAACTCATTGGTAGCCGAGAGGTTTCGTCGATGTGTTGATGTCAGTCATTCATAACAGATTTCAAGGAAGGGTTCGATTCCCAGTGAAGGCATATAAAATTACAAAAATTAAAGGTAAGTTTTTAATTTAATTCCATTAGTGAACAGAAATCAGTAAATTAGCCAATTCAAACTTAATGAAATTAGACACACAAAGGAAACAATTGCATATAGTTTGGTGAGTCCATTTCTGCGGCAGATTTAGGAAGCGTTCATTCTAGAAAAAGAATCCACGGTAAATGAATAGGCTGACGTCACCACAATGGTTTAAGTAATTATTAACTTGACAACTGGTCAAATAAATTCTTTCAATTTCTTGATGTTTCTTTTCCCCTAAAACATTTTTATTCTTCAAGTTATTAATTAATCGGGCAGTTTCTCGGCTTGCTAATAAGAGATAAAGGACTGGTAAAAAGTGATATTGGCCCGGTAATACTCATATTGGACTGGTAAACTGCATAGCCCATAGGTTACTGGTATCATTATACGTGATGCTTTTCATATCGGCAAGCTGTACGTATTGGACATATGACTAGGCCAATATGACAAACATCACGTAATAGGCGGATTGAGATTTTCAGATAAGGGGGTTCGGTTACACCCCCCCCCCCCCTTTCCCCTTCAACCCATTCGGGCCCCTCGAAATCCACCTTTGATTCCTGGGGAACTGAAGTAAATACGTTCTTTTGATGACTAGTTTAAACCAGTTGTATAAAATTTTACCAATGTAATGTGCAAAAAGGTTTTATTAACCCATTTGATTGTGCATGTTATACTTTATTAACTTTAATTTCTTGCCTTGCAGATGGATGTTGCATCGCTGAGTATTATGAAAAATATTTAGCTGCTCTTGGCAACCGTGGCCCGTTTTATCGAAGGCCCCTGGCCGGATCTTCAGTTCGTTATGGGGAACAAGCTGTCGGTATAAATAAGCTGAAAGGATTCATGAGAGAAATAACTTCGAAAGCTGGTCTACAAGGGAATTTTACAAACCACTCAGGGAAAAGAAGTTGCGCAACTCAGTTATACACCACTGGTATCCCGGAACAGGAGATTATGTCTCGAACAGGACATAGGACCGAGACGGCTGTTTGAAAATATAAAAGGTCTTCTAATGAAATTCTCCATGAAGTTTCAGACGTGTTGAATCCGCCTACGAAAAAGGAAAAACCGGGAAATGCTCTACTGGAAAATGACATGGAAGTTGATTCCCAAAATAAAGCACCAGAATTACTCACAAGGAGTCCGTTTCCAAAGCCAATGCAAGATATTTCTAACTTGCCCGACCAGAAACCGTCAGTGTTCAACAATTGCACTTTTAGTTTTTGAATCTTTTCATCAGACTGAGTCTTTACCGATTTGCAATTGTGACTTGATTGATATTATTCGTTTGAACATGTATGTGGAAAGGAATTCCAATTGTGAAATGACAATTTTGTGCACTTGTTTATTTGAGAGATTTCTATTTGTGGGAATATATGTATGAAGAATCCCTTACAATAAAATTGTAGTTTGAAATAATTTACCTTTTTTGTTACAACTTAAGGAAAAGGGGGGAAGTTATATCAAGTTTCCTAACGAATTATAATTTAGTCCTTACATTCTTGTTAATAATTCATCACTAATATGTTTTGACTATATATGCATTAATAAATAGACTAAAGGAAAAGCAAGCATCAGCCTAAGAAATTGGGTGAATTTGTGTGTTTGGGGTGCATAGATTAACAATTATTGATTTTTGTCTAATTGAAAGGTAGATCTGCTAAAAGATTATCACATTTTCATGCCTGTGACCTTAATATAGATAAAAATAAATCGTGCTTTAACAGTATTCCAATTAGAGCACGGTAGATAGAGCACAGTTGCATTGTAATAGCGTCATATAAGCTCCGCCCCACCGAAGATTATCCTCAAATAATGAACGCCTATCATCATAAGAAAATACACCTTGTTGTGATACAATGGTAATTGGCACATACTTACAACTTCTCGTCCAATCAAATTGCTTGAATTTGCCTTCTAATTTTCATAGTGCATACTTTTTCTGTGTACTAAGTAACTACGCATGAATGACCACAAGTGTAATATTTCATTGTATCGTAGTCAAGATATTAAACAAAAGTTGCTATTTTGAAATAAATGCTGTGTTCTAAATTAATCTAAATAGTTTGTAATCAGTTTTCAAATTGATTTTTAAACATCCTACTTATTAATCTTTAAATCTTAAAATGTTTTTGACGATTAAAAGTTTCTTTCATTTAAATAAAAAGTAACAAATATGGTTCTTAATACCTTGATTAGAGTACAACGCCATCTACAAATTGTAATCATTTATTTTCCAAGCAATTACTTTGTACACAAAAAAGAGTGAACCATGAAACCTTGTGAAGGGAAATTAAAGCAATTTGATCTATTTCGTCATGAATTTATTGATTATTGGTTGCTTAATGTCCAGTGACAAATATTTCATGCATGTAAACTACCCACTAGACTACCTATGGGGCAGATCCAGCTATTTTCAAAAGGGGTTCCAACCCATTGATCATCACGAAAAAGGCGTTTTCCACCACCACCCCCTCCCCCTTTTTGGATCTGCCACTGCAAACTATCTATATGTGTAAAATTTATAGTTTTAGTTTTTATGTGAAATAGAAAAATGTTTTTAAAATTGTGAAGCTTCCACTGCAATTAAATTACTGCCTGGTTTTGGTCAATTTATTTTGTCATCTTACCATGTAAAGAAGTACATGTGTCGTTAAACACCGCTTTATATCAATAAACATACTTACACCAGCAGCTACCAACTTTTCATTCTGGAGTCAAGGGCCTTTTGAAATTACATATTTTACAATGATACTAGTGAGTAGATTTACAAAACTACGTAAATGAGCTTCACCTAGTCAGCCAAAACATATCAATAGACTAATTACAGGATTACTCAAGTTGTAAATATGTGCTAAATTGGATAGTGTATGGAAAGGTATATACTATGAAATTAAGAGCTCGGGGCAAGCCCCTCGCTCTAAATTTCATAGTATATACCTTTCCATACACTATCCGACACTTGTACGACTTTGCCCCAGCAGAGCTATAGAAAAACAGTACATTAACGGGTGTTACACGGACACTTTTAAGATGATACACGGACACTTTTTAGTTGTTACACGAACACTTTTTTATGAATAGAATCACTCATGCATGATCAGTGAATTCATGGGCACTTTAAACTTCAATTAGATTTGAACTTTTAGTTTCACCGACATATTTCCTGTCTTTTTTTTTTAAATATTTACGTTGGCATCAATAACTATATTTTTTTCAAACTATTCCAGTATATAACTATTCATATCAGTACACTAACATGACTAAGGTATTAACCATTTAACTTCAAAAGGGGGTTATGGTTTTTCCTAAAAAAATTATCTGATCCCCAATTTTATGAGAAAAAAATATATTGTGGTCAAGCAGATTACAAAATAATGTTCTGATTCCTGATTTTCCGAAAACTGTATATAAAAGTGCTCATTTCGAAAAAAAAAAAAAACAACTGGGGTGATAGCGTTGAAAAACTAGATAATTTTCTTACTAAAAAAACATACCCCCCTTTTGAAGCTAAATGTATTTTGTTTTCAATATATGGACATGAATAGTATTCTGGACAATGCTGAAAGAAAAGAAATGCTGGTACCGACGTTTATATTTCAATAGAAAGGACAGGAAATATATATATAAAAATCAAATATAATCAAAAGATAAAATCCCTATCAACTCACCAATGCACGATTGATCCTATCAATAAAAAGTGTCCGTGTAATACATGTTCAAATAAGCAGGAAATCTTGAAGAAAATCATTCAACTTATGTCACCAATTTTGGCCGATAAGCTGCGATTGGATCATATTGTGACACGTGTTTAATCCTGACCAACACTATTAGAGACATATAAAAACATATAAGCATGAATTTAAAAACAAAATCCAAAATATATGCCTATATATATATATATATGTGTGTGTGTGTGTGTATTTTAAAGATGTAAACATAAGAGGCATTACAATTTTATTTGTATATTTCAGCAAGCTCACTATTTCACTGCATCTGTCTGGTGTACCTCCTTCAACTACTATTAACTAGACATAAACTATAACATGGACAGGGTTTCAAATTTTTAAAAAAAATATTGAAGAACCAGTGGTCCATAGGGTTAAAACACCAAAAGCTTAAAGATCAAGAAAAATTTCAATTAAAAAAAAGCTTTATAAATTTTGAGACCTAGTTTCAGTTTGAACATAGCGCCACTCGAAACCTTGCACAAACGATGCACATGTTTTTCTTCTACAAGACCTATATAGCCATACTCCGTGACACCCCTCATTATTTTTCTCTAGAAGCCATGGAATAGGCCGACCCCACGGTTTTTTTTTCCAAATTTTTCAAATTTCGAGCAATAATTTCAGATTTTTGAACATAGTCCCACTCAAAACCTTGCGCAAACAATGCGTCTGATTCTCCTCTACAAGACCAATATAGCCATACCCCATGAAACCCCTCATTATTTTTCTCTAGAAGCCATGGAATAGGCCGACCCCACGGTTTTTTTTCCAAATTTTTCAAATTTCGAGCCCTAGTTTCAGATTTTTGAACAAAGCGCCACTCAAAACCTTGCGCAAACGATGCGCCTGTTCCTCTTCTACAAGACCTATATAGCCATACCCCGTGACACCCCTCATTATTTTTCTCTAGAAAATCTGGAATAGGCTAACGCGTCAGTTTTTTTTCCAAATTTTTCAAATTTCGAGCCCTAGTTTCAGATTTTTGAACATAGCCCCACTCGAAACCTTGCGCAAACGATGCGCCTGTTTCTCCTCTACAAGACCTTTATAGCCATACCCCGTGACACCCCTCATTATTTTTCTCTAGAAGCCATTGAATAGGCCAACATGCCGGTTTTTTTCAAAATTTTTCGAATTTCGAGCCCTTCTTTCAGATTTTTGAACATTGCGCCACTCGAAACCTTGCGCAAACCATGCGCCTGTTTCTCCTGTATAAGACCTATATAGCCATACCCCGTGACACTCCTCATTACTTTTCTCTGGAAGCCATGGAATAGGCCAACCCCGGTTTTTTCCAAATTTTTCAAATTTCGAGCCCTAGTTTCAGATTTTTGAACATAGCGCCACTCGAAACCTTGCGCAAACGATGCGCCTGTTTCTCCTCTACAAGACCTATATAGCCAATAAATCAAAGGTAAGTAAATTTTGGCTCAAATGGTCTATATTTTTTTTTTATTACCAAAAGTTTCCTTTCTGCAAATTTGTTTGTTAGTTCAATTAAACAAGGACAACAAAGGTGCTATTTTTTTCAGGGAAGGACTACTTTTACGTTCTAAATTGAAATGGGTGCATTGGTGGTCTTACACCTACAACTAATCCGTTGACATGAATGTTACCCTGAAAAGGGGTGTGGCTTGTTTTATAAACAGATGCGGTAAATCCTATTTCATGATAGAGATGTAAATTTCTACCTTTTAAATATTTTTTTTAACGGCCGTTGCTGTCTTTTGCATTTTTTTTGGTTTTTAGATATATCGCCTTATTGTTCGCTGGCTTATTGTTGGCTAGTTATTGTTCGCTAGCTTCAGCCTGGTGTTTTTTTAATGGGCATGTATGATCCTATTAAAATGGCTGTCGTCATGATAAAACAATATACATATGGCAACTATTCAAATGAGCAAAGTACTCAAAATTTTGCCAGGTGTACATCGATCCTGTGCAGCCAAACGGAGTGTCCCACTTAGGCAAGGGTTTTACTGCCGCTCGGAAGAAGACAAGTGACCATATTCTATTCCCCAGTCACCCCTTTGGGGAGGGGGAAACAATTTACCGGGTTGATAATGTTGTGTTGTGAACCGGGACTTTAGGGTTTGTGGGGAAAACTAGCTCTTTTTGACCATGTAAACTAATTTAAAAATTAGAAAAAACCAGCTTATACATTCTTTACTGTACTCAAGTTATCAATTATTTTAACAATGTTTTCAGACATAGTTAAATATTTGAATATCTCCATAATTATGATACTTAGAATTTCACACAAATAACCGTGTTTAAAGTTTCTAAACCCGACAATTATAATCACGCCATATATATATATATATATATATACATTACAATATTTCAACCACATATAGATAAAGATAAAAATAAGAAGATATCATGTGGTATGATTGCCAATGAGACAACTCTCCACACGAGACTAAATGACACAGAAATTAAGAACAATAGGTCACCGCACGGCCCCCAACAACGAGCAAAACACATACCGCACAGCCAGCCACAAAAGGCCCAGAAACGACAAACATTAAAACAACTCAAACGAGAAAAATAACGGCCTGATCCATGTACAAACAGCGAACGAAAAACAAACACGATATACAGCAACAAACAACTGAATCACAGGCTCCCGACCCGCGACAGGCACACACAGAACGTGGCGGGGTCAAACCTGCACAACACAAGAACAAACTATAAAAACCAGCAGAAAAGGGACAAACTCACCAGACAGATAAATACAAAGCAGAAACATATCCAAAAAAAACACAGAGTGGACTTGGCAGGGCGCTCACACATCCCCAAAACAAAAAAGACACAATATAAGTTCAGATCTGAGAGTAAAAATAGCATCAAGATAACGATAAGTGTTGTTGAATTTATCAATTTAAATGCAGTTAAGATGGGTCTTTACTGAGTTTTGTCATAAACTGTGATTCATTACAGTACAAGAACAAGTCTGCTATTAAAGGGGTGCAATTTGTGCCCATAGGAATACCCACAACCTGTCGATAAACTTTATTGCCGAAACGTACATAAATATTATCAATGAGACAATTAACAGCTTCAATCATCTCATTAAACCCCCAGTAAGTATATCTACCATATTTACCTTTCTCATTAGAGAAGAAGGCTTTAAATGATTTGCAGCAAATGTATTTGCATTCAGATTTACTAAACAACCATTCAACTAAATA
This sequence comes from Mytilus californianus, assembly GCF_021869535.1. NCBI lineage: Eukaryota > Metazoa > Mollusca > Bivalvia > Mytilida > Mytilidae > Mytilus > Mytilus californianus. Next base: position 1,593,977 of record NW_026262686.1, read on the forward strand.
GGAAAGCTTTTGTTTGATAAGAGTGTGTGGAAGTGTAGTGTTAAGAGTTGAAAAGTCAAAACTGTCACAGAATCAAATGGACCAACAAAAGAACGTAATTTATCTAAAACATCCAAAGAATTTTTTACACTCCAAAAATAGTTAATTCCACTATTTTCCTATGTTTTATTACAAAAGTTAATGATAAGTTCTTTAAAAGTATGTAAGGAACTAGTTAAAAGCACTGAAAGATTAGTTGTAGAACACTTACTAGAGTCCGAGTACTAGTGAAATGATGTTTTACTGGGTTTTTTTTTTGTGTAGTTTAGGTAACCAATACATAGTAGGGACCTGCAAATGTTTATTTAAACCAAGGATTTGTGCTTACTATACAAATCGGTGTTTGATCCTATAAATCTAAATATAAATATATAAAGAGTGTTTAGTTGAATTCAAATGTTAAAATTGAGTTTTATCAATACTTACTTATGTAACTTTATATAAAGAATGTTTGCCGATTGTTTTCGGTTTAACGACTTGCTATTACATGATTACAGAAATCTAACTCAACGCTGTACAGTAACCATAAAAGGTCCGCGTCTGCATACACCCCAAAACGCATTGTGAATGGGGAAGTGTGTTGTCGTCCGACGTCCGAGGGCCCTGTATCCGTGGTGTTGGGTAATGGATCGTCACTTAATTGATCGTCTAACGACACTGGTCCTGAACAAACTTCCTGCAATCATCTACTTGAAATGTATGTCTGTGCTTCATCTACCAGTACTACATCGACGTGGTTAGCGCATGTTTTTTTTTCAATGTTGGTTTCCATTAAAATTTGAGGAAAATATAAATACGATTTTTCCTGCATGAGAAAAAAGACCCCCTTTCAACCCTTCCCCATTTGACTCTTCATGTCGTTCTTCTCCCCGTAATGTAAGCGTCAGTTTAATAATATACAAAGGGTGCAACCATTTGATTCTCGTGGGGTGAGGATTTGTATCCCGAGTCAATTTTTTTTTACCCAGAACAGAAAAAATGGGTTTTTTTTTCATGGCCAATCACAAACACAGTTAATTTTTGTCAGCATATATTAAACCAACATTCAACCAAATATTCTAAACATTCTTTTTTTCTTAAATCTTGGTGCAAACAATTTATTTTTCCTTTTTCTAAAGCCAACTTTTTTTCTCAAAAAATTCCTTCCTCCTGTGAGCTGATGGGTTAATTTCCGCTTTAAATGATTGAATTCAGTGGCAATAAAATGATGTGCTAAAATTTTTTTTGATTACCCCGACTGGAAGGAGGGGGATCAGGGGAGGATCCAGCCATTGATAAAAAGGGGGGTACCTAACCCAGGATAAAGGGGGGTGGTTCCAACTATATGTACCCATTCAAATACATTGATCGTCAAAAAAAAGGGGGGTTCCAACCCCCGGACCCCCCCCCCCCCCCCCCCCCCCCCCCCGATCCTCCACTGGGGATCCAACGTGCCCCTAGCTGTGCCCCCGTTTAATCCGCATCTGGGAACATGTTTGGAGATGGCTTTAACGGTGACGGAATAGTTGTAAATAGTAGGTCCAACTTGTTTTTCTTTCTTGTAGATTATTCATGAATTTGTGTAAGACCAGAATTTTCGGATATTTCTATGATACTTTATTATAAGTTTTATAGTAATTTAATTAATACAGTTGTCTCCCTTCTGACTTAGTTCATTTAATCTTACATGACACTTGACCTCATGACGATTTGATGATGATGATAATTCCTCAATGCGGATGTTAGTTTTTAGAAAGTTTTTTCGGTGTCAATAAAGAATTATAACAGAACAGTGTAATTTTAAACAGCACTATGAAACAGCGGACAAGATTTATTTACATAAAAGTAAGTTGTCCTTCTTCCGCGTACTGGAGCAACTTCTCAAAATCTCGTGGGATATAGATCTCACGAGGATGTCATGCATCTCTTATTCTATATGGGCCTTTTGAAACCAGTAGGTTTCATCTGTCATGACGTTCCTTGGGAGAGGTGAGTAGCTGAGCCATCCAGTACATTTGAAATAAATATAATGCATGCCCTATCCAGAGACATATATATATATACAAAATGTTTCTGCCCTATCATATATTTTTACAAAAAAATATATACCTATAGCTATCATGATTACGATATTTCATGGAGAGATAAATATATTTGACTAATGTCTTAGGGGGAAGGACAGACGGGTATTTTTTTCCCTTCTCCCATCCTCTCCTTTCTATCACACATCTTCTCCTTTCTCCCACCAGATAAATATCTCTCTATGAGAAAAATAAAAAAAAAAATAGTTTGTTTTCGCTTTTGATTAATATACTGTGCGGTCAACAGTGAATTTCATGTGACATTACTTACTACCTAAAGCCTCAATTACAAGTGTAGACACATACTCGTGTTTCCAAAGAGAGAATTTCGATAATGACTTTTGCAGGGGTGGATTCTGGTGGGCGCCAGCAGGCTCATAGGCCACTCCAAAATCTAAAATTATGTTGTGTTGTCTGGTGCATTAGTGGCAAGGTTTCGGTGCAAAGTTAGTTGGCGTGCATTTTGTAGACGGACACCAGACACAATAGTAAATTATAAATATTAATACTCAAAAAATGCAGTTTAAAGGCTGTTATTTAATGTAATTGGTCGTTTTTTTTATGTAAAATGCCACAAATGTAAATTTATATAGATACACTTTTCTAAAACAGTAATTATATTCTATAAATTTCCCGAAAATAAGACACATCTAGTCTTAGATGCATGATTTTTTTCATTAGTTGTTATTGGCTTTGAACTAGCTGTCAGTAACTGCGATTACTCTCAAATCTGTACTTGGTGTCTTTTTGTTGTGGGGATGTATAAGTACCCGTCCACGTCCACTCTGTGTTTTTTGTCAGATGTATTTCTATTTGTATCCATCTGATGAGTTAAGCCTTTTGCAACTGATTTTTGTCGAGCCTTCGACTTTAGTCGAAAAAGCGAGACATAGCGATCCTACATTCCGTCGGCGTCGTCGTCGTCGTCGTCGGCGGCGTCCACAAATATTCACTCTGTGGTTAAAGTTTTTGAAATTTTAATAACTTTCTTAAACTATCCTGGATTTCTACCAAACTTGGACAGAAGCTTGTTTATGATCATAAGATAGTATCCAGAAGTAAATTTTGTAAAAATAAAATTCCTGTTTTTCCGTATTTTACTTGTAAATGGACTTAGTTTTTCTGCCAGGAAACAATATTCACTCTGTGGTTAAAGTTTTTTAAATTTTAATAACTTTCTTAAACTATCCAGGATGTCTACCAAACTTGGACAGAAGCTTGTTTATGATCATAAGATAGTATCCAGAAGTAAATTTGTTAAAAAAAAAATTTCATTTTTTCCGTATTTTACTTATAAATGGACTTAGTTTTTCTGCCAGGAAACAATACATTCACTCTGTGGTTAAAGTTTTTTAAAATTTTAATAACTTTCTTAAACTATCCTGGATTTGTACCAAACTTGGACAGAAGCTTCTTACAATCAAAAGATAGCATCTAAAGGAATATTTTTATTGATTTTTTTCCTCATTTTTGTTGAGCCTGCGATTAACAGCAAAAGTAGGCTAGACACTGGGTTCCGCGGAACCCTTACGAATTTTTATAGTTTGTTCATATGTTGTACTGGTACACCACTGTCCCAGGTTAGGGGAGGGTTGGCGCCTTCAAACCAGTTTAACTCCGCCACATTCGAATTCTGTATGTGCCTGTCTCAAGTCAGGAGCCTGTTATTCAGTTGTCGTCATTTTTTGCTGTGTAACATATTTGTTTTTCGTTCATTATTTTGTACATAAATTAGGCCGGTAGTTTTCCCGTTTGAAATGATATACATTTGTCATTTCGGGGGTTTTATAGCTGACTATGTGGCATGGGCTTTGCTCATTGTTGAAGGCCGTACGGTGACCTAAAGTTGTTAATTTCTGTGTCATTTGGTCTCTTGTCTCATTGACAATCATACCACATCTTCTTTTTATATATCAACTTCATACTATTGATGTTCTACGTTTCAATCCTTGTGTTGTCTGGTTTTATTGCATTTAAGATTTTAATTTGGCCCAAAATCACTGATCCTATGTTTAGATGGCTGCCTTGAAATGTTTAACAGGAGTTTGTATAGAAAATATGTTCATTTCAAAAGCTAAAAAAAGGGTTATAATTCAATCACAGTGATCAAAAAAGAATAGTTGGCATTTCAAAATTAAAATGAAAAAAATCACTTTATATATTTTGTGCTTCCAAATCGCTTTTTTGGATATACAGGAACACTTGCACCAAAACATTTCAAAGCCAAGGATGTATAAATACCTAAGAACGTGGGGAGTTATATAACCAAAGCTTTCAAAGCCAAGGATGTATAAATACCTAAGAACGTGAGGAGTTATATAACCAAAGCTTTCAAAGCCAAGGATGTATAAATACCTTAGAACGTGAGGAGTTATATAACCAAAGCTGTCAAAGCCAAGGATGTATAAATACCTTAGAACGTGAGGAGTTATATAATCAAAGCTTTCAAAGCCAAGGATGTATAAATACCTAAGAACGTGGGGAGTTATATAACCATAACTTTCAAAGCCAGGGATGTATAAATACCTAAGAACGTGATGAGTTATATAATCAAAGCTTTCAAAGCCAATGATGTATAAATACCTAAGAACGTGAGGAGTTACATAACCAAAGCTTTCAAAGCCAAGGATGTATAAATACCTAAGAACGTGAGGGGTTACATAACCAAAGCTTTCAAAGCCAGGGATGTATAAATACCTAAGAACGTGAGGGGTTATATAACCAAAGCTTTCAAAGCCAAGGATGTATAAATACCTAAGAACGCGAGGAGTTATATAACCAAAGCTTTCAAAGCCAAGGATGTATAAATACCTAAGAACGTGAGGGGTTATATAACCAAAACTTTCAAAGCCAGGGATGTATAAATACCTAAGAACGTGATGAGTTATATAACCGAAGCTTTCAAAGCCAAGGATGTATAAATACCTAAGAACGTGATGAGTTATATAACCAAAGCTTTAAAGCCAAGGATGTATACATACCTAAGAACGTGATGAGTTATATAACCAAAGCTTTCAAAGCCAAGGATGTATAAATACCTAAGAACGTGATGAGTTATATAACCGAAGCTTTCAAAGCCAAGGATGTATAAATACCTAAGAACGTGGGGTGTTATATAACCAAAGCTTTCAAAGCCAGGGATGTATAAATACCTAAGAACGTGAGGGGTTATATAACCAAAGCTTTCAAAGCCAATGCTGTATGAATACCTAAGAACGTGAGGGGTTATATAACCAAAGCTTTCAAAGCCAGGGATGTATAAATACCTAAGAACGTGATGAGTTATATTACCAAAGCTTTCAAAGCCAAGGATGTATAAATACCTAAGAACACGAGGAGTTATATAACCAAAGCTTTCACAGCCAAAGATGTATAAATACCTAAGAACAGAGGAGCTATATAACCAAAACTTTCAAAGCCAAGGATGTATAAATACCTAAGAACGTGAGAAGTTATATAACCAAAGCTTTCAAAGCCAATGATGTATAAATACCTAAGAACATACCTTAGAACGTGAGGGGTTATATAACCAAAGCTTTCAAAGCTAAGGATGTATAAGTACCTAAGAACGTGAGGAGTTATATAACCAAAGCTTTCAAAACCAAGGATGTATAAATACCTTAGAACGTGAGGAGTTATATAACCAAAGCTGTCAAAGCCAAGGATGTATAAAAACCTTAGAAAATGAGGAGTTATATAACCAAAGCTTTCAAAGCCAAGGATGTATACATACCTAAGAACACGAGGAGTTATATAACCAAAGCTTTCACAGCCAAAGATGTATAAATACCTAAGAACAGAGGAGCTATATAACCAAAACTTTCAAAGCCAAGGATGTATAAATACCTAAGAACGTGGGGAGTTATATAACCATAACTTTCAAAGCCAGGGATGTATAAATACCTAAGAACGTGATGAGTTATATAATCAAAGCTTTCAAAGCCAATGATGTATAAATACCTAAGAACGTGAGGAGTTATATAACCAAAGCTTTCAAAGCCAAGGATGTATAAATACCTAAGAACGTGAGGGGTTACATAACCAAAGCTTTCAAAGCCAGGGATGTATAAATACCTAAGAACGTGAGGGGTTATATAACCAAAGCTTTCAAAGCCAAGGATGTATAAATACCTAAGAACGCGAGGAGTTATATAACCAAAGCTTTCAAAGCCAAGGATGTATAAATACCTAAGAACGTGAGGGGTTATATAACCAAAACTTTCAAAGCCAGGGATGTATAAATACCTAAGAACGTGATGAGTTATATAACCAAAGCTTTCAAAGCCAAGGATGTATAAATACCTAAGAACGTGATGAGTTATATAACCAAAGCTTTAAAGCCAAGGATGTATACATACCTAAGAACGTGATGAGTTATATAACCAAAGCTTTCAAAGCCAAGGATGTATAAATACCTAAGAACGTGATGAGTTATATAACCGAAGCTTTCAAAGCCAAGGATGTATAAATACCTAAGAACGTGGGGTGTTATATAACCAAAGCTTTCAAAGCCAGGGATGTATAAATACCTAAGAACGTGAGGGGTTATATAACCAAAGCTTTCAAAGCCAATGCTGTATGAATACCTAAGAACGTGAGGGGTTATATAACCAAAGCTTTCAAAGCCAGGGATGTATAAATACCTAAGAACGTGATGAGTTATATTACCAAAGCTTTCAAAGCCAAGGATGTATAAATACCTAAGAACGTGAGGAATTATATAACCAAAGCTTTCAAAGCCAAAGATGTATAAATACCTAAGAACAGAGGAGCTATATAACCAAAACTTTCAAAGCCAAGGATGTATAAATACCTAAGAACGTGAGAAGTTATATAACCAAAGCTTTCAAAGCCAATGATGTATAAATACCTAAGAACGTGAGGAGTTATATAACTAAAGCCTTCAAAGCCAAGGATGTATAAATACCTTAGAACGTGAGGGGTTATATAACCAAAGCTTTCAAAGCTAAGGATGTATAAGTACCTAAGAACGTGAGGAGTTATATAACCAAAGCTTTCAAAGCCAAGGATGTATAAATACCTTAGAACGTGAGGAGTTATATAACCAAAGCTTTCAAAGCCAAGGATGTATAAATACCTTAGAACGTGAGGAGTTATATAACCAAAGCTGTCAAAGCCAAGGATGTATAAATACCTTAGAACGTGAGGAGTTATATAATCAAAGCTTTCAAAGCCAAGGATGTATAAATACCTAAGAACGTGGGGAGTTATATAACCAAAGCTTTCAAAGCCAAGGATGTATAAATACCTAAGAACGTGAGGAGTTATATAACCAAAGCTTTCAAAGCCAAGGATGTATAAATACCTAAGAACTTGAGGGGTTACATAACCAAAGCTTTCAAAGCCAGGGATGTATAAATACCTAAGAACGTGGGGGGTTATATAACCGAAGCTTTCAAAGCCAAGGATGTATAAATACCTAAGAACGTGAGGAGTTATATAACCAAAGCTTTCAAAGCCAAGGATGTATAAATACCTAAGAACGTGAGGAATTATATAACCAAAGCTTTCAAAGCCAAAGATGTATAAATACCTACGAACGTGATGAGTTATATAACCAAAACTTTCAAAGCCAAGGAGGTATAAATACCAAAGAACGTGATGAGTTATATAACCAAAGCTTTCAAAGCCAAGGATGTATAAATACCTAAGAACGTGAGGAGTTATATAACCAATGCTTTCAAAGCCAAAGATGTATAAATACCTAAGGACGTGATGAGTTATATAACCAAAGCTTTCAAAGCCAAGGATGTATAAATACATAAGAACGTGATGAGTTATATAACCAAAGCTTTCAAAGACAAGGATGTATAAATACCTAAGAACGTGATGAGTTATATAACCAAAACTTTCAAAGCCAAGTATGTATAAATACCTAAGAACGTGAGAAGTTATATAAAAAGCGACCTAAGTAGTATAGTCAAATTCATCTGCCGTCAACTTTGCCTGAGGGAGGTAGAACTGTAAAAAATAGGTATGGTATGATTGTAAATGAGACAACTAACTACATCTAAATAACAGAATTCTGCTAGAATCGGATCTATGGATTAATAGACATTTTAACCAAGTCCCATGTCATGCATGCATAAAGCTTTCAATACTTGGAAAAGTCTTAGGTCTTCCAACAGCTGCTGCTTTGAACAAAACATTTGCAAAGAAATTATTTGATGTGGTAGTTGACATTGAATGTTCGAGTCTGATTGGCTGGATCGAAGTATTGATAATTCTTTAATAATACTATGATAGCTTTGCAAGAATAAAACATTGTTTTTATACGACCGCAAAAAATTTTGCGGTCGTATATTGGTATCACGTCGTCGTCGTCGTCGTCGTCGTCAGCGTCGTCCGAAGACATTTGGTTTCCGGACAATAACTTTAGTAAATGTAAATAGAAATCTATGAAATTTAAACATAAGGTTTATAACCACAAAAGGAAGGTTGGGATTGATTTTGGTGGTTATAGTCCTAACAGTTTAGGAATTAGGGGCCAAAAAGGGGCCTAAGTAAGCATTTTTTTAGTTTCCAGACAATAACTTGTGGAACGGTGTATGGATCTCTCTGAAATTATACCACAAGCTTCCATACCACAAAGGGATGGTTAGAATTGGCTTAAGGGGGGTTATGGCTCAAACTGTTTAGGAATTAGGGGCAAAAAAGGGGGAAAAACAAGGGTTTCCTGGTTAATGGACAATTAAAAAAAAGTACAATGTTATGTTTGGATTACCTCCCTTACACTGCTTTTAAATTATGTATAAAGAAATGTTGTATTGTCTTGAGGTGATTAGCTGTCAATTTATTTTTAGAAGTTACTATTTAAAAATGCTGATTAAGGAATATTAATTTTAGCCATAATTATGTAAGTCATTTTCTATTTTAAGACTTTTATGATGTATTTAAATGGGTAATTATGGTTGCAAACTCCATTGGAAATTTGAATTGAGGTTTTGACCATACCTTGAGGGAAAGAATTTTTTTTTGGAAAAAGGGGGAATGGAGGTGAAAAAAAATTGGTGGGGGATGGGGGGGGGGGGGGGTAAAAAAGAAATTGTGAGGGGGGGGGACAATTTTTTTCTCATTTCAGATTTCAGAAATTCAAAAGAAAATTTCTTCAAATATTTTTTTTTTTGCAAAAAAAGGGGGGGGGGGGGGGGGGTGAACATTTTTTTTTGGGGGGGGGGGTCAATTTGCAACAGCAAAGTGTCTTGCACAAAAGCTAAAAAATGAATATAAATTCAAATCATATAACCAATTCTAAGTTCTTCGACTACAGTTATTCTGTGTCAGGAACCTATTATGTGTCAAAAATGTATTTACAATCCAAATTCAGACCTGTATCAAGCGCGAATATTGTGTCCATTTTTGCCCCAACTGTTCAGGCTTGGACCTCTGCGGTCGTATCCAGCTGCGCTCGGCGAAGCAATTTATTTGCCGTTTAGAGTTAATGAGATCCCTCTGATTTTGCAGTTTGCCATGATTTGAATGTACTGAATGGATTTATAAGATTTTAACATCAACCATCAGTTACTTCCAAGTATTCCATGTAATCACTATGGTTAATGACTCAAACCACTCAAAACATGGCTGCTATAGTTTAAAAAAAATAAGATTTGACTTATTGTCTATTGCTGACGACTCAATCATCAAATTCAGATCAAATAATTATTTTGCTTTGAAACTTTCTTTAAGTTCTATACTGCATTTATGACAACAACATGTTACTGGTAGCTAATTATACTGACCTGGTATGTCTGTCTGCATGGTAATTGACAAGGTCACACATGTAGTTCAACTTTCAGCTTTACTTTTCTGTATTTGAATATACAAAGTTGTGTCTGACTGAGATCTTTTGAATGCCTTGAAGGATATTAATTATACATGATCTTATTGTTGCCTACCACCACATGATGTGTTGCTATTAAGGATGCATGTGTGTCAGCAAGATCAAGGCCAATGCTTCTATAATAAGATGAACACAAGGGGAGGTTTATTACATATCATATTTTATTTTTCAGGCAGACATCAGTCACAAAGTAAAGACTGTATAGTTTTCTATTGTAAAATAGAGACAATTTGATAAAAGATGGCCCCCCTGTCTGAAGAAGAGGAGAACTATGTCCGATTAGCCTTGTTATTAAAAGGAGTTTCACCAAGAGCAGTTCGTATTTTCTTTGACAGAGAATTTCCACCTACCAATCTACTTTCAACACTGAATAGAAACTCCAACACTCTTTTTGACCTGAAAAAGAAGAGAATTTTGAACCAGGCTCAGTGGAATATTTTGTTTCCAAGAAATGGTATGGTTTATAAACATACACATTAGCGAGATATATTATGCAATCCAAAACAGCAGCAACACCAAAATAATCAAAGTATAAATATTATTAAGTTGATCATCCAATTGTCAGCAATAGCCAGCATGTCTATACAATGTTTTATCTCTAAATCACCATGAGTAAAAACATGTCAGACGAGGTATGAATAGATTCAAAAAAGACTTTTAAACATTGAAATCTGTTATCAACACTTACGGCCAAAAACACAAAACTATATTCACAGATAAATTACCCTGAGTAAAAGCATGTCAGACGAGGTGTGAATAGATTTAACTAATGATTCTAATACTTTTGGAATTACAGATGTACCTGATTCTAATACTTTTGGAATTACAGGTGTACCTGATTCTAATACTTTTGGAATTACAGATGTACCTGATTCTAATACTTTTGGAATTACAGATGTACCTGATTCTAATACTTTTGGAATTACAGGTGTACCTGATTTTAATACTTTTGATGTTACAGATGTACCTGATTCTAATACTTTTGATGTTACATGTGTACCTGATTCTGATACTTTTGATGTTACATGTGTATCTGATTCTGATACTTTTGATGTTACATGTGTATCTGATTCTAATACTCTTCATGTTACATGTGTACCTGATTCATATACTTTTCATGTTACATGTGTACCTGATTCTAATCCTTTTGATGTTACAGGTGTCTTGATTCTAATACTTTTGATGTTACAGGTGTCTTGATTCTAATACTTTTGATGTTACAGGTGTCTTGATTCTAATACTTTTTGTGTTGCACGTGTACCTGATTCTAATACTTTTGATGCTATAGGTGTCTTGTTTCTTATACTTTTGGTATACAGGTGTTCCTGATTCTAATACTTTTGTTGATACAGATATACCTGATTCTAATAGTTTTGATGTTGCAGGTGTACCTGATTCTAATACCTTTGATGTTACAAGTGTACCTGATTTTCAAACTTTTGATGTTACAGGTGCACCTGATTCTAATACTTTTATATTACAGGTGAACCTGATTTTCAAACTTTTGGTTTTACAGGTGACCTGATTCTAATACTTTTCATGTGAAAGGTGGACCTGATTCTAATACTTTTGATGATACAGGTGTCTTGATTCTTATACTTTTGATGTTACAGGTGTACATGATTCTAATACATTTGATTTTAAAAGGTGACCTGATTCTTATTCTTTTGATGTTGCAAATGTACCTGATTCTAATACTTTTGATGTTACAGGTGTACCTGACTTTAAAACTTTTGATGTTAACTTGACTTGATGAAACTTAAATAAGCAAAAATGATCAGCAAGTCAAGATCTACAATTAAGACAATATGGCGGAAATCCTCCGCCGACTCCTCATTGGAGTTATTGTCCTTTAATGACGAATTTTACCATTTTTTTCTGCGTTTTGCCTTGTATGATAAAAATCATAATAGATAAATAGACACTTATATAATCAAAAATGATAAGCAAGACAAGGTCTACTAACAAGTCAAATTTTGCCGAAGAAGTTAGTAGACTGTCACTCTTTATAGGAGTGATTGCCCTTAAATTACGAAATTTTTTTTACCCTCTTTTGTGTTTTGAGAAAAAAACTAAATTAGATAGAGAGAAACTAAATAGACTAAATGATCAGCAGTATAATATTAAAAAAACCCCAGATTTTTGTCATTAATTCTATTCTCGTCTACAATGTTGGAGATTGTCCTTTGCTGAATATGCATATAGACCAAAGTGTGTGACATAGGCTCTTTAGAGCCTCTAGTTGTTGTTACAGGTTTATCTGATTCTAATACTTTTGATGAAACAGGTTTACCTGAATCTTATACTTTCTTTTTTTCAGGTGTATCTGATTCCAATATGTTAGATATTAAAGGTGTACCTGATTCTTATACTTATTTTGTTTCAGGTGTACCTGATTCCAAAACTTGTGATGTTACAGGTGTTCCTGGTTTTTGTTCTTATGATGTTACAGGTGTTCCTGGTTCTTGTTCTTATGATGTTACAGGTGTTCCTGGTTCTTGTTCTTATGATGTTACAGGTGTTCCTGTTTCTTGTTCTTATAATGTTACAGGTGTACCTGATTTTAATAATTTGATTTTACAGATGTATTTGATTCTTTAAATTTTTATGTTTCAGGTGAACATTATTCTATTACTTTTGATGTTACAGGTGTATCGGATTCCAATAAGTTAGATGTGATAATTCTTGATTCTTATACTTACTTTGTTTCAGGTGTTCCTGATACGTCTTCTTATGATGTTATTGGTGTACCTGATTCTAATATGTTTTATGTAACAGGTGTACCTTATTCTAATATTTCTTATGTTACAGATGTACCTGATCCAAATACTTATATGTTACAGGTATTCCTGATTCTTATACTTTTAATGTTACAGGTGTACATAACTCTAATACTTTTAATGTCATAGGTGTACCTGAATCTTATATTTTAATGTAAGAGTTGTCCCTGATTCTCAAACTTATGATGGTATAGGTGTACCTGATTCTAATAATTATATGTTACAGGTGTACCTGATTTAAATAATTTTGATTTTACTGATGTTCTTTCTTGATTCTGATACTTTTTATGTTACAGGTGTACATGATTCTAACACATTTGATGATACCGGTGTCCCTAATTCTCAAGATTTTGATGGTACTGGTGTACCAGGTTCTGATACTTTAAAGTTACAGGTTTACCTGATTTCAATAATTTTGATTTTACAGTTGTACTTGATTCTTATACTTTTTAAGTTACTGGTGTACATGATTCTAATACTTTTGATGTTACAGGTATTTCTGATTCTCAATCTTTTGATTGTACAGGTGTATCTGAATCTAATACTTTGGATATTACAGGTTTACCTGATTCTAATACTTTTTATGTTATAGGTTTATCTGATTCCCAAACTTTTGATGTTACAGGAGTTCCTGATTCCCAAAGTTTTGATGTAACATTGATGATATGTTTGATCAGACATTTGACAATGGTTACTCATCCAATCAATGGATTTGACAGTCTCCCACCTCAAGGTGAGACAACTCCAGGACCTGATCTAGCCAGGATCAAATGGTACAGAAATATACTAGCTCACCATGATAGTAATAAAATAGAGACTGCTTACTTCAATACAGCATGGACAAATATATCAGATGTAAGTGTATTTAAAACATGTAATTTTGATCATAGCAATGGAAGGTTTTGAGGTGGTCCAAGGTCTTTGCTTCTTATGAAGATGGAAATATGTCTCATCATCCATTTGAAACCCTGGACCCAACACTTGAGACAGTTTTACAGAAGTCATCACCAGTTGGGTGGCCGTTATGGAATATCTGTGTTTCAGATGACAAGGGATATGTTCCAGTTGTTTTAACCACATTCACCCCCTCACTGATATCACCGAATGAGACATATCTCTGCATTTGTACTGGCAGAAGCCTTTAAAGAAGACGTTTTCAAGTTGTGAAACTTTTGTCTGATCCATTTGTCATTTTGATCAATAAAATATGCTTGAACTATTAATACTTGCATGACCAAAACAAGTAGTTCCACACATGCCATGTGTGGAGCAGGATCTGACTACACTGCAGAAGTATCTGAGATCACCCCAATTTTTGGTGGGGTTCGTATTGTTTAGTCTTTTGTTTTGAATGTAGTGTTTTGTAGTCTGTGATTGTCATTTCTATCTTTTTTGGTTTGTAACCAGTGGCAAAGTTTGCCACCCAGAATTAATAATTGTACCAGTCTGGATTCGATCCAGTAAGGCACCGCTCTACCAACTGGGCTAAAAGAGTACTCGACTAGTATAGCTAATGAAAAGAGGTTATCAATCTACTAGGTAAGGGGAAGCACCGCTACATTTCATCCACCTGAAGAGTCATTATATTTTAATGAAGATATCTTTATCACATCCCCTGGCTCGGTTTTTCTTGTTACTATGTTTTTTAGATCACCTAGCCCTCCAATCACTTTGTTTCAGAGAATATGCCGATGATTAGACATTCTTGCACTTCAGTGTCAGTAGGAATATAAGAATAAGACAGGATAATGTAGCCCTCCATCCACTTTGTTTCAGAGAATATGCCAAAGATTAGACATTCTTGCACTTCAGTGTCAGTAGGAATATAAGAATAAGACAGGATAATGTAGCCCTCCATTTACTTTGTCTCAGAGAATATGCCGATGATTAGACATTATTGCACTTCAGTGTCAGTAGGAATATAAGAATAAGACAGGATAATGTAGCCCTCCATCCACTTTGTTTCAGAGAATATGCCGATGATTAGACATTCTTGCACTTCAGTGTCAGTAGGAATATAAGAATAAGACAGGATAATGTAGCCCTCCATCCACTTTGTTTCAGAGAATATGCCAATGATTAGACATTCTTGCAATTCAGTGTCAGTAGGAATATAAGAATAAGACAGGATAATGTAGCCCTCCATCTACTTTGTCTCAGAGAATATGCCGATGATTAGACATTATTGCACTTCAGTGTCAGTAGGAATATAAGAATAAGACAGGATAATGTAGCCCTCCATCCACTTTGTTTCAGAGAATATGCCGATGATTAGACATTCTTGCACTTCAGTGTCAGTAGGAATATAAGAATAAGACAGGATAATGTAGCCCTCCATCCACTTTGTTTCAGAGAATATGCCGATGATTAGACATTCTTGCACTTCAGTGTCAGTAGGAATATAAGAATAAGACAGGATAATGTAGCCCTCCATCCACTTTGTTTCAGAGAATATGCCGATGATTAGACATTCTTGCACTTCAGTGTCAGTAGGAATATAAGAATAAGACAGGATAATGTAGCCCTCCATCCACTTTGTTTCAGAGAATATGCCGATGATTAGACATTCTTGCACTTCAGTGTCAGTAGGAATATAAGAATAAGACAGGATAATGTAGCCCTCCATCCACTTTGTTTCAGAGAATATGCCGATGATTAGACATTCTTGCACTTCAGTGTCAGTAGGAATATAAGAATAAGACAGGATAATGTAGCCCTCCATCCACTTTGTTTCAGAGAATATGCCAATGATTAGACATTCTTGCACTTCAGTGTCAGTAGGAATATAAGAATAAGACAGGATAATGTAGCCCTCCATCCACTTTGTTTCAGAGAATATGCCGATGATTAGACATTCTTGCACTTCAGTGTCAGTAGGAATATAAGAATAAGATAGGATAATGTAGCCCTCCATCCACTTTGTTTCAGAGAATATGCCGATGATTAGACATTCTTGCACTTCAGTGTCAGTAGGAATATAAGAATAAGACAGGATAATGTAGCCCTCCATCCACTTTGTTTCATAGAACATGCTGGTGATTAGGCATTCTTGCACTTCAGTGTCAGTAGGAATATGAGGATTTGTCATTTTGGGTTCCAGCAAGTCCTCTAAAGTCCATCAGAAGTCAGAGCAATCTCGGACTAAGAGAAAAACTGTAAATAGTAAAAATTATCAGTAAAATAAGGTGTTCAAATAAGTTAAATTGACCAAAATTGTCAGTCACTAGTAATAGGAATCATTGCCTTTCAATTACAATTTTAACCCATTTGTTGTGTTTTTAATTAACATTATACATTTGTAATAATAGAAAAAATAAAATTTGGTAGACAAATTAAAAAAACTGGTCAATGCCTAATAAGTCAGCATGACCAAAATCACCATTTGACTGCTTGCCTTACAGGAGTTAAATATTGTCCTATAATTGGCACAATTAGATCTAGTAATTAGTCAAAATGACTGATATCATCAGTCTATAATCCTTATAATTACAATTTTAACCCATTTATGGTGTTTTTTGTCTTTTACCACTATATACTTTAGTAGATATAGAGGGGAAAATTTAAATAGCAAAAATGATAAGATAAGATCTATAAATGAAATGAATAGCCAAACTCTTCAGTCTATTCATTTAAGGTCCTTTTTTTTATTTTTGATCCATTTTAGAGTTTAACCTAATACCTTGAAAACTGTAAAAGATATATTAAAACTTTGAACCTCAACACAAGATCTTCAAACAAGTCAATATGATCAAAACTGTCAGTTGGTACCCTGATGACAAAATGGAGGTCAAGTTCAATATTGACGATTTTCACTCTACCGTTCAGGAGTTATGGTACCCCGCTCTTGGTCTATTGGAAAATGGCACTTTATGTTTTTGTGCCATTATTTATGTAACATTCAACCAATGCTCTTATGGTATAGCATAGTCCATCCGTCCGTACGTCAATACTGCGTATGATAATTCAAATTTGCTTTTACCAATTCCCTTAAAATTAAAACACAACATTAGAATAGACAGAAAAAAACTCAATTTCGTTTTTTTTGTAATTTAGTTTTTCAACAGTTACGGGACTTTAACTGTCAGATTTACAGCAATTTTTCACATATCGCGCATTAACTGATTTCCTCAAAACTTTACGCTTATGTTGGGATTGATAAAAGAATTGAAAATTCTAGTTTGTCGTTCCAGAGTTACAGGACTTTAAATGTCAAATTTAAGTAAATTTTTCACAGTTTGGACCATAACTTGAGGATGCTTTGATTTTTTGGAAACTTTACATAACGGTTGGAATTGGTTACGGTAAGATAAAATTTAATTTTGAAATTTTTCCAATTTGTCATTCCAGAGATATGGTACTTTGACCGTCAGTTTAATAAAAGGCATTTTTTAAATGTAATGCACTAACTCTAGTATGTTTGGATCAATTCATTAGAAATTTAAGACTTTTGTTGGCATTGGTGAATGTTGACCAGGTTTAAATTATTAACCTTTTCTGGTTGGTCGTTTCAGAGTAATTTAGTAATTTTAACAGTCATTTTTTACGCTATATTGATACGCCTAAAGATATCCCGATTCATGACTTTTACAGAGCCATTTTACTAACTTCTGATTAGTTGCCTTCTTAATATTTCATTTTTTTCTCGCAACAATTAGAAAATGCTAAATATGGGCGTATCATGAGTTTACAATACCCTATCCAGCAAAATAATGAGCAAGATATTGACAAAATTTGGGTTCACACAACTACCATTCAACACAAATATTCTTGTTACATGGTATAAAATTTATGTAAAAATACCATGGCAACAACACAGGCTCCTTGAACCCTCTGGTAGGTTTGCTTTGGCTTTACGACTGTTTGGTCTACAAACAGGGATGAACTCTGGTTATTCAAAAACTATTTACAGGTAATGACGTTCTTTCTACAATACAGGCAACTGCTGTTTTCCAGCATATGGTCTAAATTGGCAAAATGGGAGGGTTACGTGAACGTTATACTGGTTTCGCCTCACTTTATTATGTACCTGTACAAAGTCAGGCTATCTAGACCATGTGTTGTTCATTTTCATTTGTCTCTGTATGTCTGATATTTCGGAGGCGCTGTTGTACTGTCCTGTATTGTTGGTGATTCCTGTTTTCCTTTTAATGTATCATGTTATTATCTAACAAGACGTAGTCTGTGATTTGGATTCATACCATTGGGGATTTGATTATGTTTCCTGTCTAACCCTTAAATTTATAGATTTATAAACCTAGGATAAATAAGACCAACACTGATAGAAATAAGACAAACAGAGAGAAAAATTAGCACTACAAAACATTAACAAAACAAAAAGGACACAACAGGTACTCCGGAAGGGTTGTTGTACATGAAGAATTTATTGGAACAGATCG
Organism: Mytilus californianus; assembly: GCF_021869535.1. Lineage (NCBI taxonomy): Eukaryota > Metazoa > Mollusca > Bivalvia > Mytilida > Mytilidae > Mytilus > Mytilus californianus. The sequence goes on from NW_026262686.1 coordinate 1,612,113, forward strand.
ATTGTACACAAAGAAATCATTGAAACACATTGATGTTATATTGTTTATTGAAATATTTATTTGTAGGCTGTAAGTAGATTGGGTGGTCAACCAATGAATCAAGAGTGCCAAGAATTAAAGGTGAAAATCTTAGATCAGTCAAATCAGGAAATTATGTTGGAAATCAAACAATCACAGGAAGAAAGGAAGGAACTGAGACAAACAATGGACCACTTGGGGACTGAAAACTCAAAAGTAACAGAGAATCTAAATAAGTTAGAAGATTTCCACTGTACTTTACAGACTGAACACTCAAAACTGACAGAAAATCTGAGCATCTTACAAAATTCCAACAGCACTTTACAGACTAAACACTCAAAAGTGACAGACAATTTGACCATTTTAACAGATTCTAACAGTACTTTACAGACTGAACACTCGAAAGTGAAAGAAAATCTGAGGAAGTTACAAGATTCCCATAATACTTTACAGACTGAACACACAGAAGTGACAGAACATTTAAAGGACCCAACACCATGGAACAACAGAGGTAAATTATACTCATTTGGACAGGAGAGGTAGAGTAATAATATAAAGGGTAATACAGGGTGATATATTTCCAAACGATATATACTAGAGATATATGACAATGATATCATTAGAGTGTTTTATTTAATTGATAATAACAAACAAACCCGTTTGATGAAAATTTGCAAATCATCCTTGGAAACATTTTGAGAAACATCTTTTTGGGTTAAGATTTTAATGAAAACTGAAACATTTGTTTAATATTCTACTCCTAATTGATTCCTGATACAAAAAAGTGATTTCTGTGAAAGTTAGGGGTGGGTGTGGGAAAAACTTAGTTTTTGTTAAACAATCTTAATTTTGACAAAGAAATCCTTTTGGTTAGGATCTCAACGAACATTGAAATAAAGGTATGTAAACCTGTTCCAAATTGATTACCAGCGACAAATATTGATTTTTGTGAATTTGGAAAAAAAATAATAAGAAGATGTGGTATGATTGCAAACGAGACAACACACCACAAGATACCAAATGACATAGCAATTATCAATTATAGGTCACCATACGGCCTTTAACAATATGTAAAACCCATACCGCATAGTCAGCTATAAAAGGCCACGAAATGACAAATGTAAAACAATTCAAACGAGAAAACTAACGGCCTGATATATGTACAAAATAATGAAGAAAAAAAAAAATGATATACAGCAACAAACGAAAACCATTGAATTACAGGCTCCTGACGTGGGACAGGCACATACAGAATGTGACAGGGTTAAACATGTTAGCGGGCACCGAACCCTCCCCTAACATTGGACAGTGGTGTAACAGTACAACATATGAACAAACTACAAAAATCAGTTGAAAAACTTATTTTTTGTTAAAAAATATCACAAAGTTGGAAAAGCATCTTTTTTTGCTAGTCCAACACAAGTTATATTACATATTTACACTAGGCTATTCCAAATTGATCCCCTTTGTCAAATTTGCAGTAATAACTTATACCAAGTAACAAATCAGGAATATGACAGTTGTTTTCCATTCGTTTGATGTGTTTCAGCTTTTGATTTTGCCATTTGATAAGGGACTTTCCGTTTTGAATTTTCATTTCAGTTTGGTATTTTTGTTATTTTACTTTTTATTTATTAAAAAATATGACCTCATTTTCATGGTTCAGCGCGTTTTAACACCAATCAATCAATCTATCATGGTTCAGCGAGTGCTTAAATGAACAATATGACCTTATTTTTTTATGTGAAATTCTCACTGAGTATATGTAAAAGGATAACTGTATTCGATACAGACCTCCTAGTTCATTAATTAATTGGATTGATGAATTTGAAAAAGAAATTACAACTGCCATCAATCATAATTCAGATATTATTCTAATTGGTGATTTTAATATAGATTTTTTGAAACCTAATAAACAACCACAAAAATGGCTAAGTTTATTAGAAACCTATAGTCTCAACCAGATGATTCAAGAAACAACTGATTCTAGTACACTTATTGATCATGTTTATGTCACCAATTAAGATTTGATACTAGGATCACATGTTGCTAAATTCTCAATAAGGGATCATTATCCAGTTTGTTTAACTAGAAAAGAAAAAAATTCCACTTATATCAAAAAAGATATTCATATTACCATTTCTTACAGAAATTTCAAAAAATTCAATGAGACAAATTTTCTAAGTGACTTAGCTATTGCACCTTTTGATAAAATTGAACATGAAAGTCACCCAAAGACATGTATTTAGATATGGTATGACATATTTAATGGAGTTCTAGATAAACATGCACCAATTGTTACTAAAAGGGTAAAAAAAAGAGACAGACAACCTGAATGGTTCAATAATGAAATTACATATGCCAGGAAAATGAGAGAGAAATACCATAGACTAGGAATGTAGTCCGAGTTCAAATTTTGGAAAAACAGGACAAAACACATAATGGATGAATCTAAAAGAAATTTTTATTCAAAGATGGTAAAAAATTCAAAAGCTTCAAAAGATTTGTGGAAATGTATTCACAGTCTTAACCCATCCCAACAAGAAAAACCATATGAACTTTTAAATGAAGATGGTGCTACAACTAATAATGTCAGTGATATTTGTAATGTTTTTAATTAGTTTTTTACATCATGTGTTGAAAACCTGAGGACTGACAGATGTATGAGCAAAAATCATGATTATGCAAAATTAACTCAATTTGTACAAAAGAAATTTACTAAGTCAAAACAAGTAAAATTTTCAATTCCACCTGTCACAATAAATGATCTATTTAATGAGATGATCAAACTTGACATTAGTAAATCCACCGGATCTGATAAAATAGGACCAAAATTTTTTAAATAAAGTGCTCCCTTCATATCTTCATCTTTAACTTACATTTTTAACAGAATAATAGATACAAGTACATTTCACAGTGTTCTAAAGAATGCAAGAGTAATCCCTATTTTTAAAGCTGGGGAAAAATTCATGGCAGCAAATTATAGACCAATTTCTGTACTTCCTGTTTTATCAAAACTTTTAGAAAAGCATGTTTCAAAACATTTGTATGACTATCTATAAAGATTAGATCTTTTACAACCAGCACAGTCTGGGTTTTGACAAGAACACTCTTGCCAAACTGCCCTTATCAATATCATAGATAAATGGGTACAGGATATGAATGAAGGTAAAATCAACTTAGCAGTCCTGTTGGATTTTAAGAAAGCTTTTGATGTAGTAGATCATGATATTCTATGTAAAAAACTTGAAATTTGTGGATTTGATAATGCTGCTGTTTCGTTTTTTAAATCGTATTTGAATGAAAGTACTCAACAAGTACAAATTGGTAAGCTCATTCCGAAAAACTTTATATCAAGTATGGTGTCCCCCAAGGCTCCATATTAGGGCCCCTTCTGTTTATATTATACATAAACGACCTTCCTATCTATATGAAAAATTGTTGCACTGATTTATATGCTGATGATTAAACTTTACATGTTTCTGGTAATTGTTATCAAACTCTCCAGTCAAAGGTACAACGAGTTACATGGTGTTGAGGAATGGGGTAATGATAACAATATGTTCATCAATAAAAATAAAACAAAATATATGATTATTGGAACAAAGCAAAAAGCAATGCAACATTACAATGAGAGTTGTTTAACTATTAACAATCAAGTGATACAATCTTCCACATGCGAAAGTCTATTAGGCATTAAAATTGACCCTTCCCTCACATGGACAAACCAAATTGATGTGATCTGCTCAAAAATTTCATCTAGGCTATATCTACTATAAAAGATTAAGAAATTTCTAAATCTAGACTGCAAAAATTATTTTATAATGGTTATATCTTCCCACTAATTGATTAGTGTTGTATAGTGTGGAGTAGTTGTAGCAGTGAGGGCTTAAATAGAATATTAAAATTACAAAAGAGAGCTGCTAGATTAATACTAGAAACAGACCCTTTCGCTCCTTCTGAGCCTTTATTCAAACACTTAAACTGGATGACCGTTGAACAGAGAATAAAATATCACAAGTTTGTGATGACATTTAAGTGCATCAAAAATGACGCACCATCATATCTTACTAACAAGTTTTATTATGTTTCAGACAGAAATCCATACCCCTTGAGAAATGCTATTCAAGGAAACCTCATACTCCCTAAACCAAAAACAGAATTGTTCAAAAAATCTTTTATGTATTCTGGACCATTCTTGTGGATTAACTTGCCAATACCGTTAAGAAATATTACAAATGTTAATTCTTTCAAATACAAGATAACAGATCATTTATTGAAATCAACCTAGCTGTATAAAAAATATAAAAACTGATTATGTCATCACGTTTATTTTTTCTTAACATTTTATCAAGTTGTAATGAACATTATTATCATACTTGTCTCCAACTAATGTATGCAATGTATATGTTTGCATGTTGTTTGATTTTAATGGTGAGGGCCTCAGGGAAGATTAGTTATATAGCTAACTGTGTAACCCTCTTAAAATAAAGTCTTGTTGTTGTTGTTGATAAATTACATCAATACAAGATTAGCATGTCGGTCAAACAGAGAGTTCCTTTGGCTCCATCATACGGTGTTTATATATCCCAACTCGTTCGTTATGCCCGTGTGTGTAGTGATGTCATAGATTTTAACGAACGTAATCAATGCATCACTGGTAAATTATTAAGTCAGGGATTTCGTTACCATAAATTACGTAAAACTTTTGCTAAGTTCTTTCATAGATACAAAGATTTGATTAGTAAATTTGGCTGTACTTGTAGAAAACTGATTAAAATCGGTATTTCACATCCTAAATTTTACGGTAATATTGTACTTAAAGCGCGGAAATCACTATGTGATCCGTGTAAACTCATCGAACCTTTAAACAAACTTATTAGTAAAGGTTATCTTACCAGTGCTGTAATCAGATCTTTGAATATAGTTTACATTTGCACTAATATCGATTTTGTCATCAGCAAATTGAAACATAACTAAATTTGTATTCTTTTCAAACGGGATGTATATAGACACACCCACGTTCGTTTTGATCTATAAAGAGGTTAAACTCCTAACTCTCCTACTGTCTGTCGATACATTTATTTTTAGCATTGCACTAGTCATGTCTTCTTTGACTGTCCATGACGTTAAAATACTAAATTCCTGGGATATGTTTTAGTTGATTTTAGTCTCTGATGCATGATTTTTTATTATTAATTGTTTTGGCTTTTAACTAGCTGTCAGTAACTGCGAGTACTCTCAAATCGTACTTTCTTGTTTATTTGACCTGTTGATACTAATTGTATTGCTTTTTTGTTATTTAATGTTATTTAGGGTTATATCTGGTCTATATACCAGCTTTGATAAGTGTTTGATATTACTATAAATTTTCACTTCGTACTATGAACATCAAAATTATTCATTTTGTAAAAATATTCCCCTTCTCTATTGGAACTGTACACGTATACCTAACAACAAAATTATTTTCATTTACCTGTGCTTAAAGTTATTGCAAATGGCTGATATTTTTGTTCGAGCATATTGTTTTTCTTTAATTGTTTAACATTTCATACCGATATAACATGTTATTCTTCCCTTAGTTTATCTATTTTGTATTTACATTGTATCATAGGTCAAATTTATTTGTTCAGTGTATGTTCGATGGTGTTAATATATCCTTTGATTGAGTTAAGCTATTTCAGTTGATATTTTATAGTGTGTCTTTCTATGTTGTGATGTTACACTATTGTTTCAGAAAAAGGGTGAAGGTTTGGTACCATTAAAACCTTTAAACCCGCTGCATTTGTTTGCACCTGTCCTAAGTCAGGAATCTGATGTTCAGTAGTTGTCGTTTGTTGATATGGTTCATAAGTGTTTCTCGTTTCTCGTTTTTTATATAGATTAGACCGTTGGTTTTCCCGTTGAATGGTTTTACACTAGTAATTTTTGGGGCCTTTTATAGCTTACTGTTCGGTGTGAGCCAAGGCTCCGTGTTGAAGACCGTACTGTGACCTATAATGGTTTACTTTTATAAATTTTGACTTGGATGGAGAGTTGTCTCTTTGGCACTCATACCACATCTTCTGATATCTATTTAAATATAACCTTGACCCCATTTCATGGAACAGTGATCAAAGTTTAAGTTTTTCAGAGTAAAGTCCGTATTGCAAATACTAAAATCAAAAGGTCAACTGAAAAATGTATAATGTGGCCTATTGACTGACTTTAAGGTATACATGCAGGATTCATCTGACCATGATCTCATGTTCATGGTTTATTGTTCAATGTGATGTTTTTTCCAAGATACTATCAGCAGTTAGTCAAGTGTATTTGGTGTATGGAATGATTGTAAGCTGTTCATGTCTGACTTTCAGGGTTCATCTGAACTTTGACCTCATTTTCATGTTTCATTGGTCAATGCTAAATTTTCCTGCTTGACTGGGTTTCTCATTTACTATATGCAATAGGTCAACCATATTTGATGTATAGAATCAACTTAAGCCAGTCTTGAAATGACATTAATATTCTCAGAATAATATATCTTTTTCTTATTAGGACAAATAAAAGAGGAGTTAGAAGCTTGGAAAGAAGGTGACACAATGTTTATAGATACAAAAGGAGCAAAACGTGTATTAAAGTGTATTAAAGAAAATGGATGTGTTGTTGTAACCGGAAGTTTCGGTACGGGAAAATCATCTTTAGTGCGTCATGTAGCTCTAGAAATGCAAAAAGAAGGCTTTGATTTATTACCAGTTTCAAACCCGGAAGAAATTCGCAATTTGTACAATCCAAGTAAGAAAACCCTATTTGTTGTGGATAATTTTTGTGGAAAATATGCTTTAAATCCAATGCAGTTTGAAAACTGGAAAAATCTGATGGAAAAAATCAAAACACTAATAGAAAAGAATTCAGTTAAGTTAATTATGTCTTGTAGACTACAGGTTTATAATGACAACAAAATGAAATCTTTATCCTTTTTTCGTTCCTGTGAATGTCATCTTTTGTCTGAAGATATATGTTTATCAAAACCAGAAAAGCAATCTATTGCTGAACTTTACATGAAAACAAACGCTTCTAAGATCAATGAATTTGATGACATGTTTGACTGTTTTCCTCTTTTATGTCAATTCTACAACAAAAACACAAAATTAAGTATTATCAATTTCTTTAACAATCCATATACAGTTTACAAAGAAGAGATAGATAAATTACAGACAGTGGGGGCGCATGTCAAATACTGTGCTCTGGCTCTATGTGTCATGTTTAACAATAGTGTGAAAGAAGAATGGCTTACAGGAAATATAGACAAAGATATCAAAACAAATATAAAAAACACATATGAAGCTTGTAAAGTTGTGAAAGGAACGTCACGATTGGTTGTTCGTGATGAGCTGGATTCACTGACTGATACATTTATCAGAAAGGATGATACAGTGTACAGAACTATTCATGACAAACTGTTTGACTTTCTGGCTTTCTACTTTGGCAATGCAATGATTTATTGTTTAATTATAAATGCTTCAAGTGATTTGATAAGTGAAAGGTTTTTATTTGAAAAGAAAAGCAATAATAATAACTTTATAGTTGTTGTACCAGAAAGATATCAGCAAATGTATATACAGAGAATGGTAGATGACTGGTCGAGAGAAAATGTAGTCGATGTCTACTGTAACATCAATATGAACAATCAAATCTTCAGACAAAGATTCCTAGTTTATATAAAAAGTTTAGATGTATCACAACAGAAACAATTGGCAAGTCTATATGACACAAATAACAATAGCACTCCTTTGATACAGAGTTGTTTTATAGGCGATGTTGATCTAGTTACATGGTGTTTACATCATTGTATCAGCAATGTAAACCATTGTCAAAATGGTCATACTGAAATAGTTCAGATGTTAATGAACAATAAGGCAAACCTTCAAAAGTGTATAGGTACTGGGGAATCACCTCTATACATTGCTTGTCAGAAAGGACATACTAAAGTAGTACAAATGTTAATAAACAAAAAGGCAGACATAAACAATTGCATATATACTGGAGAATCACCTCTGTTCATTGCTTGTCATCAGGGACACACGGAAGTAGTTCAAATATTAATAAAATATAAGGCAGACATTAATTAGTGTGAACAAATTGGAGAATCACCCCTGTTCACTGCTTGTATGACTGGACAAACTGAACAAACTGAAATAGTGCATATGTTAATAAACAATAAGGCAGATATTGATAAGTGTAATGATAAAGAAATATCACCTCTGTGCATTGCTTGTCATGAGGGACATACTGAAGTAGTTCAAATGTTAATAAGCAATAAGGCAAACATTGAAAAGTGTATAGGTACTGGGGAATCACCTCTGTTCGTTGCTTGTCAGAAAGGACATACTGAAGTAGTTCGGATTTTAATAAACAATAATGCAGACATAAATAATTGTATAGATACTGGAGAATCACCTTTGCTCATTGCTTGTCAGGTAGGGCATACTAAAGCTGTTCAGATATTAATAAACAACAAGGCAGACATTAATAAGTGTAAAGATACTGGAGAATCACCACTGTTCGTTGCTTGCGGGATTGGAAATACTGAAGTTGTTCAGATGTTAATAAACAATAAAGCAGACATTAATAAGTGTAATGATAAAAAAATATCACCTGTGAGCATTGCTTGTCAACAAGGACATACTGAAGTAGTTCAGATGTTGATAGAATTTAAGGCTTTCATAAATAAGTGTAGAGATACTGGAGCATCACCTCTGTTCATTGCTTGTCAGAATGGATATTTTGAAATTGTTCAGATGTTGATAGACAATAACGCAGATAGTAATATATGTTATGACGGAGAAGTATCACCTCTGTTCATTGCTTGTCAGGAAGGACAAACTAAAATAGTTCAGATATTAATTAACAATAAGGCAGACATTAATAAATGTACAGATACAGGAGAATCACATCTGTACATTGCATGTCACCAAGGACACACTGAAGTAGTTCAGATGTTAATGAATAATAAGGCAGACATGAATAAGTGTAATGATATTGGAGAATCCCCGCTGTTCATTGCTTGTAAATACGGATACAGTGAAGTTGTTCAAATGTTAACACACAGTTATGCAAACATAACTAAGTGTAACGATAAAGGGATATCACCTCTGTTCATTGCTTGTCATGAAGGACATACTGAAGTAGTTCAAATGTTAATAAATAATAAGGCAGACATTAATGAGTGTAGAGATACTGGAGAATCACCTCTGTACATTGCCTGCCACAATGGATATAATGAAGTAGTCCAGCTTTTAATAAACAGTAAGGCAGACATTAATAAGTGTAACGGTAAGGAGATGTCACCACTGTACGTTGCTTGTGATCAAGGATATACTGAAATTGTTCAGATGTTAATAAACGATAAGGCAGACATTAATAAGTTAACAGATACTGGAGAATCACCTCTGTACATTGCATGTCAGAATAGATACACTGAAATTGTTCAGATGTTAATAAACAATAATGCAGACATAAATAAGTGTACATATACTGGCGCATCACCTCTGTTCAATGCGTGTGACCAAGGACATACTGAAATACTGTAGATGTTAATAAACAATAACACTGACATGAATAAGTGTAGTGATAGTGGAGAATCACCTTTGTTCATTGCTTGTCAGAAAGGTCATACTGAAGTAGTTCAGATGTTAATAAACAATAAGGCAGACATTAATAAATGTAGAGATACTGGAGTATCACCTTTGTTCGTTGCTTGTCAAAGTGGATACACTGAAGTTGTTCAGATGCTAATAAACAATAAGGCAAACATTAATGAGAGTACAGATACTGGAGAATCACCTTTGTTCATTGCTTGTGGATATGGACAAACTGAAGTTGTTCATATGTTAATTAACAGTAAGGCAGACGTTAATAAGTGTAATGAGAAAGAGATGTCTCCTCTGTTCGTTGCTTGTCATGAAGGACATACTGCAGTAGTTCATATGTTAATAAGCAATAAGGCAGACATTAATAAGTGTAGAGATACTGGATCATCACCTCTGTTTATTGCTTGTCAGAATGGATTTACTAAAGTAGTTCAGGTGTTAATAAACCATAAGGCAGATTTAAACAGTAAATGTAAGGGTCTGACACCACTAGATGTTGCTAGCATAGAAAATCATACCAATATTGTGCATTTATTACAGAGACAGAATAAATATACAATTATATACAGACGAAAATAGACAAACAAGATAAATCAATAACACTTATATGCTAAATAGTATTCTGATTTATTATAAAGGACCAACACAACTAAATATTAGTAGAAAAGAAAATCACACCAATATTGTATATTTATCACAGAGGCAAAACAAATAAACAATGTGACTATCATGTTTTACAGTATTATAAATCAAAGACTATTCAAATGATCAACCAGTATGACAAGAAATAGTACAAAAAAAGATAACTATATAAATAACTTTCAAAGTACTTTTATTTCATAATGTCAAAACTATGCAATAATATCTACTTGGTCATGTTGTTACATCGATAGTGTTGATTTTCTTTTCAATAATGGTTGTACTGAATTTTGATAAAAAATTATGTTAATCAGCTAAATCTAACCTTGTTAAGTTTTTATGTTATTAGATACCATAAGATGTATTATTTATAGTTGAACAGTATATACATTTGTAGAGAATGATTGTAGGACATACAAGTCTGTGTGTCTCATGAAAGGACTCATTTGACGGTGAAATGTTTTAGTTCACCTGGACCCAAATGAAACTACAAAACCAATGTTTAACCACCATGAATTATCCTTTGGTATCATGTATAAAATTTTGTTTTTTGTTCCTGCAAAATTGTGCGAACCATCCACCATGAAAAAAGAACATAAGGGAATGCAAGCGATTGTCTTAATATATATGTATATTCATAAAAGATTAAACTATACATCAGTGAAAATAATCAGAATATCAAAAATTACACGTTAAGGGAGCCACCATTTACTTCAAAAAGGGGGGGGGGGGGGTGTGGTAATGGTTTTTTGTCCGAGTCAAACATTTTTTTTAGTTTTTCGACGCTATCAATCAGATTATTTTTTTTAGATTTAACACTATAAGGTATTGGGAAAATCTGGATTCAGAATATTTTATTTTGTCATCTGTTTGACCACAATATTTTTTTTCATCAAATTGGGGATCAGAATATTTATTTTGAGGAAAAAACCATCACCCCCACCCCCTTAAGTTAAATGGTCGTTTCCTAAAGGAGTTATTGTTTATAAAGAATTCATTTTTGTAACCTATATGTTTTGCTTCCTACTATCTTGAAAACTATAAAACATGAAAAGATGAGCAGAAACGGTAAACAGCAAAAAATATTAGCCATAGCCATACATGAAGTACAAAACTTTCAAAATGACCAAATTGATACCAATCAAAATATTTCTTTTGATCGTTATGTCCCCTAAACGGCCATTTTGACTAGTTTACAATATTTGAACGTCGGTAAACTACTTTCGCCTTAATTTGTCATTTTGTATATTATAATGAAAGCTATAAATGTTATGAAAAATGGAAAGAAAATGTAAATCAGCAAAAAAGTTTTAGCATTACAAGATTGAAAGGTGCAATTCTAATGCAATGCATTTGTAACGACGATTTTTATTGGTACGCATGTTTTGAGGAGGTAAATTTTGCGATCTACCGGTCTGTAACTAAGATTAGCCAACATTTTGATTGCAGATTTTTTAAAGCCCCCGCGACAAAATATCAAGGGGCATATTAATTTACCCTGTCCGTCCGTCTGTTCGTCCGTTAGAATATAAATACATGGTTTGTCTGACTATCTCCTCCTACAGTTTTTAAGCTCAAGTTTTAATGTAGGATGTTTCTACACATGATAGAGATGTCCACAATATTGTGATTTCTTTCAAATACTCAAATAGAAGTCGGAAAAGGGGGGATAGGGGTGTTAAATAAAGGCAACAGTAGTATACCGGTGTTCAAAAGTCATAAATCGATTGAGAGAAAACAAATCCGGGTTACAAACCAAAACCGAGGGAAACACATCAACTATAAGAGGAAAACAAAGGAACAACAGGAACACCGAAGTGCAACAAAAACAAACGCCAACACACATAGAAACGAACTATCTGATAACAACTGCCATATTCTTGACTTGGTACAGGCCATTTTAAGAAAAAATGGTGGGTTGAACCTGGTTTCATGGCATGTTAGATATTCACAAAAAGTTGAATTTGGTGACTACTAAAACTGGAAAGTTGAAACCTTTGCGTTGGACATTCAGTCCAGCAAATGTAGACAATCAGATAACAAATAAAAGATAGATCGTCATACAAAGTGTTCAATTTATAATTTATTAGACGGGGGCATCATTTGTGTCTTACAGACAGTGCAACAATTACAAGTTGTACTTCAAAATCACTGTTTATCTAATCCAAAGTATGTGGAACTATACACATGCATATGGCAGAGTAGAGGGGACATCGTCCATATCGTGTTGGTCTTAATAAGTCACATATTTGACCTGAAAACTTCCTTTTGTCAAAATTTATTTAATTCTGAAGAGTAACAAAGTCTAAAAACGTATCTTTAATTGGAGTTACATTATGACGTTAAGCTGGCTAGATACCGAACACAAGAACAAAGTTTAACATAAGTGTTTCATTTATGACAATTCTAAGTAATTTGATTGCTTAGCATTATGATGGGGATAACAGTTTTGTAGTTTTAGCTTGGCTTACGTTATACTTGGTTTTACTGTAACAAATATCTATTAACCTAGCAACAGCAATGTTTTGCCAGGATTTCAAACGTCAAAACATTTTTGTTAGTACTGTGGGCATTCAGTCAGGCAGACTGCTGTAGCTATTTTCATCGTGCAGCAGTCATCGATCCCTTTCACTAATGCTTTTTTAATATGAACACGTTATAAACTGATGACAAAACGATTGTCATATTTAAAATTGATAATTTTCAGTTATACTGTTCTTGTCCTTTATTATAGCAATGAAAATACAACGTATCCCAGAATCAGTAGGTGTTTCTCTTAGTATTTAAATTTTTGAAAAGTAAACTGTCCCATTGAATAAATACAATAGCTATTGTTCACTCTCATGACTATGGAGTCCATATAATGGGGACTTAAAATTTCTCCTTTAAAAACTAATCATTCATTTATCAATTTGACTGTACGACTATACATTGTCAGAGCAAGAGATAATATTTACATATCAGAATCAACACAGTTGGTATATTGTCCTGTTGTGTTTTTTCTTCTTTCATTTTTCTAGTGAATCGGTCCAATTTTTTGCACAACTGACCCAAAGGTCGTCGTCCGTCCATTTACTTTAACTCTGAAACGATCAGGTCAATTGGAACCAAACCAACAGTCATCATAGTTTGACAAATATTTCCGATGATCACACCTGCCAACCATTATTGCCGACATGGCTAAAAAAAAGCACATATGGGTAAAATACTAGTTTTGTCTATTATTTTGAAAACCGCTATTGGTAGATAAAATCTGACTGCAATGTACATAATGTTGAGGTCTTCATACGGTCTATTAACATCAAGCCTGATAGGTGGTATTGATCTGAAATGATTGGTTTACCATTTTCCCCAATTTTTATACGAGGGTGTCAGCGTCGTCGTCGTCAACTTTCGAAGACACGTGGTTTTCAGACAACAACTTGAATATAAGTGTATGGAACCTTATGAAATTGTAGCACAAGGTTCCATGCCACAAAAGGAAGGTTATGATTGAATTTGGGGGTTATTGTCTTAGCTGTTTAGGAATAAGGGGCCAAAAACAGGCATTTTTCCTGTTTCAGGACAAAAATTTGTGTATGAGTATATGGATCTCTATGAAATTTTATCACAAGGTTCCGTACCTCCTAAGGAAGGTTTAAATTGCTTTTGTGGGCCATGGCCCAAAAGAGTTAAGGAATAAGAGACCAAAAAGGAGCAAACAAATCTTAGATTTTCTGGTTTCCGGAAAATAATTTGAGTATAAGTTTGTTGATCTGTATGAAATTGTACAAGGTTTCATACCAAAAAAGGAAACTTTGGATTGATTTTGGGGGTTATGGTCCTTAATGTTTATGAAAAAGGGGACAAAAACAATACTTTTCTAATACTTTGTATACATTGCTTATTTCTTGATCAATTTCAATGGGGTTTAATTCAAAATCTGGAATTCTTTGGATTCTTTAATATGCTGAATCTATCCGTGTAATAAGATTTTTGATTTTGGGCCCCATTATTAAATTGGTCCACATTAAGGTCCAAAAGGTCCAAAATTAGACTTTGTTTGAATAAAAAAAAATGGTTGGAGTTCTGTTATGTTGACTCTAACTGTGTATTTGGGTAATTATAAAAAAACATGCAAATTTCGATGAAGTAATATTTGGAAAAACGATGTCATTGTTTAAAACATTTAAATGTGTCCCTCTATTCTATAGTATGGTAGCAACTATTTTCAGAAATATGCAATGGGAAAAATGAAGGGTTCCTTCAATTTTAACAATTTTAGGTCATCCTTTGATAGAATCGTGTCAATGGTGTTACCAATTTAAAACATGCATTTAGGTACTAAATATTATTGTTAAACATCAAACAACTGTTCCAATTTGTTGTTAAGGTTTAAATTACTACTTATTGACATTATTCCTCTAGCTATACATTCTTTTTAAACATAAATTTCAGAATACATTGTCGTAAAAAAGTTGGCTGTCCTAATTATGGCTGTTGTAAATACTAAAAAATACACTTAAATTGAATATATGTATAATGTATAAGATGAAATGATAAGAATATGCTTAATTCTTCGTATACAACCTAAAAACGCTTTCATTTATGAATAAAAATTAAAAAGTATCGCATTGACACTGACTCTTCAGTAACTCCAATGACACAAAAGTATCACCATTGACAACACATTTCAAATTTTACTTTTATTAAGTACTGAACACAAAATTGAGAACACTGAGCAAAAGAAAAAGAAGAAAAAATCATTCTTAAGCTTAAAAATCTCAAATTATATAACATAATATCAATAACTAAAAATGTCAGTAGTGTTACTAAATAGTGTCATTGGTGTATCAGCATACACCAGTTTTTGAAAACTTTGTATATGTAATACATGATATTGTTAAAACATTGTTAAATAAGTAAGTATTGTTTGTTATAAATAATATGATGTTTCGCTTGTTAAACATGAAAGAAACACCAAAAAATGCTGATTGTCATAATATATTCAGTGGTGTTACTAAGCTGGTCAATGGTGTTATTTTATTAAAATGATCTCACCATTGACAGTAACACCATTGATTTTCAGGTGTATTTTAAGGTTTAGTTACAAAATAAGGGCTCCATTCCCCTATTTTATATGGTGTTCCTGGTGCATGTTTCTACAATCAATATATTTTATAATTCAAAGCTCAGGAATTTAAAAAAAAAAGATTTTTATAAGGGTACACCATGGACACTATTTTCAATTACGACATAGCTTGTACTTACTTTTAATATTTTTTTACTAAATTTTCAACATAAATGTTTGTTTTCGTTTGCATAACATGCTTACAGGTAACATTGCCAAGAGAGAAACTATTGTAAATGCTGAAATATTGAGAAAGATAACTCTTACCCTACCAATTTGTCTTTTGGTTACACCATTGACTTAAAAAATGAGACTTTTCCTTTTGGTTAAATTTTTATTATAAAACCAACATACACCTTCCAAATCATTAAACAAATGTTTGTATGTATCAAATGCAATAAAAAGTGATAATTTCTAATAACAAATGATATGAATAATAGCCCTATTTCAGGTCTGAAGGGATTTATAGTAAAAAATAACAGTTGATTCTGGCTATATCCAAGGGTTTGAGAAAAAATTAAGAATGTTTTTATAACATTTCATACTGTAAACTGTGTATAGTGTATCACAAAACATTCATATCTTTCATATGTAATAGTTATTTTGATACATTTTGATATAGTTTCATGTCTTGGGCTTGAAAAGACCAAATAACATAGTTTTGCATGTTTTTTTGATAATGACCTATTTAGATTTTTAATGTTGGGCCTGGTTTTCAATTTGGTTCATATTAAGGTCTAAAGGGTCGAAAATTATACTAAGATTCATTTTAACAAAAATTGTATTCTTGGGGCTCTTTCATATGCTGAATCTAGACATGTATTTAGATTTTTGATTTTGGGCCCAGTTTTCAAGTTGGTCCAAATCGTAGTCCAAAATTAAGCTTTGTTTGATTTCAACAAAAAATGAATATATGGGATTTTTTAGATATATTTTTTAGATATTGGACCATAATAGGTAAAAGTCAAATTTCAAATTTTTCAGTTCTTTGACCTCATTCCCTCTGTGTCAGAAACCTATGCTGTGTCAAATATTTAATCACAATACAAATTCAGAGCTGTATCAAGCTTGAATGTAGTGCCCATACTTGCCCCAACTGTTCAGTGTTCGACCTCTGCGGTCGTATTATGTTGCACCCAGCGGAACATTCTATTGTGTATTATCATGAGGACTATAATAGATAGATAGAAACTTTAAATAGCAAAATAATAGCGACACATTGCTAAAAATCGTTTTATTTAAAAAAAAATGTTAGAAGTTATTGCCCTTAAAATAGAATTTATCCTTTTTTGGCGTTTCGTCTTTTATTTTCAAATCACATTTAACACAAATTAGAATAGTAAAATTATCCGCACGACAAGTCCTACAATGAGGGCAATATATCCGAAATTGTCATTTGACTTCTTCTATAAGTTATTTCCCTTAGATAACGATGTTTACTCCTTTTTCATTGTAGGCAAAAAATATGGAGGATGGAAACTGTAAATAGTAAATATTCTTTAAGGGCTCTGTGGTGTTGCGCCTACTATTGCTACTGTCAGTGTAAAAGAATAATATTTACTGTAAAAAGTGGATTATTTATCAGTAAAATACAGATTTCAAATATAAAGGTTTGGCAAATTAATTGATGTGTAAAAATTTTAACTCCAGACTGTATCTACTTGTTAATTGCAAAAACCTAAGTCTTTTTATCAGAAAAAACAAAAAATGAAGAAAAAAATATTTGAATAATTTTGCTCTGGAAAGTGAGTAGATGCTGTCTTTTGGTCATAAAATGTTTTTGTACACCTTTTGTAAAATTCTAAGACGGACCATTTCAATGTAAACTGTAAAAAAAACTAAATTCATTTAATAGTGAAATACAGGAAAAATGTTGCTATGGATACTGTCTTTTGGTCATAGGAAACCTTCTGTCCAAATTGCATCAAATTCCATAAAGGTTTGACAAATTTTTAATGTCTAAAAATAACTTTAACCACAGACTGAACTTAAATGTTCACGGCGGAATCTAGAATCGCTATGTTTTGCTTTCGCGACATAAAGTCCGCAGGCTAAACAAAAATGGTCAGCAAAACGATGAACAAAAAAGAGACTATTGAGGTATTTGATCGTCTTGAATGATTGAAATGGCCAGTTTTGAAAATGCACATTGATGTTTTAAATGAAAACTACACAAAGATGTCTTCAACCTCTTTAAAACCAAGCTTCTTTTTATCGTCCGGTTTTTGTATATCCCTGTTTAAATTTAATTTCAATAAGAACCATCGTGGTGCCAAACTGTATATCATCTTTTGAGTTAGTTTTGTAGTAATAGCCGTCTTTCAACCTCTTTCCAATGAATGTTATAACAAAATGCAATGTATTAACCTGTATACCACTGGTTCAATGAATTGTAAAAGAAATACTCATGTGTCAACTTCTCTACCATAGTTCAATGAGTTTTTATTAGAAAAAGTAATGTGTCAACCTCTGTACCATAGATCAATGAATTTTAATTAGAAATAGTAATGTGTCAACCTGTATACCTCTGTTCCAATGAACTTTATAAGAATAGTAATGTGTCAACCAGTATACATCTGTTCCAATGAACTTTATAAGAATAGTAATGTGTCAACCTGTATACCTCTGTTCCAAAGAACTTTATAAGAATAGTAATGTGTCAACCTGTATACCTCTGTTCCAATGAACTTTATAACAATAGTTATGTGTCAACCTGTATAATCCCGTTTCAAATGATTTTATAAGATATATAACTGTGTCAACTAGAATACCGTGTTTCAAAGAATTTAATAAGGAATATCTGTGTGCGTGTGTCAACCTGAATATTCCTGGTTCGATAATTTCAAAACATCCTGTTTCAACGAATTAAAGAAATGGTCGTGTCTCAACCTGTTTATCCCTGATTCGATGATTTGAGAAAGAACTAGCGCTGTGTCAATCTGTATACCCTGTTTCGGATGCTTTTATAAGAAATAGCCATTTGTCAACCTGAATACCCCTTGTTCAATGACTTGAATAAAAAAAGTACTGTGTAACTTGTTCACCCCGGGTTCAATGCATTTTATAAAAAAGAGTACTGTGTCAACCTGTTCACCCCTGGTGCAGTGCATTTTATAAGAAACAGTACTGTGTCAACCTGTATACCCCTGTTTCAATGAATTTCATAAAGAATAGCCTTTCGCGTATGTCAACCTGTATACCCCTGATTTGATAATGTCAAGCAGAAATAGCTCTACATCAACATGCATACCCCTGGTTCAATAATTTTAAGCAGAAATAGCTCTGCATTAACCTGCTTACCCCTCTTTAAACGCATTTTATGATATATAGTCGTGTGTGTACCTGTATACCCCTAATTTAATGATTTGATGAAGAAAAAGTACTGTGTCAACCTGTACTCTTTGTTTCAGAGAACTTTATTTACAAAAAGTTACTGTGTCAACCTGTACGCACAGTTTCAATGAATTTTATAAGAAATAGCCGTAAGTCAACCTGTACAACTCTGGTTCAATTTCAGACTGTGTCACTTAGAATACCGTGTTTCAATGGATTCTATAAGGATTAGCCGTGTGCGTGTTTCAACCTGTATACCCCTAGTTCGAACATTTCATGAAGAAATAGCTTTCTGTCAACCTGTATACCCCTTTTTAATGAATTTAGCCGTGTATCAACCTGTTTACCCTTGATTCAATGATTTGAGAAAGAAATGGACTTGTGTAAATATAAATAAAAAGATGAGGTATGAGTGCCAATGAGACAACTATCCATCCAAATCACAATGTGTAAAAAGTAAACACTTATATGTCAAAGTAAGGCCTTCAACACAGAGCCTTGGCTTACACCAAACGGCAAGCTATAAAAGGCTCCTAAATGACTAGTGTAAAACAATTCATTCAGGACAACCAACGGTCTTATCTATAAAAAAAAAACGACAAACGAGGAACACTTATGAACTACACCAACAAACGACAACTACTGAACAACAGGCTGAAACAGTGGTGTAACAATACAACATAAAAAGACACACGATGAAATATCAATTGAACTGGCTTTACTTGATCAAAAAGACATATAAACAAGACAAGTAAACATACACTGAACGAATATTAATTTGATCTATGACACAATATAAATATAATATTAATAAAAAAAAAGGAGGGAATGTAAAGTAAAGTTTACACCAATTTTACTATAGAATGAAAGAGGACCTGTATGACCAGTAGAGGAACAGATGAACTTAAAAAAGTAAATTACCAGATTATATATAAGGTAAATTGAATACCCCCATCTTGGATTGTAAACTGTAGTACACATTCTGTTCTAGTTCAATGATTTAAACTGCAAATTTTAGACAGATTGGCAATGAATGTGTAAGACTATTTATTTGAATAAAGCAAAATAAGTCAATAGCATCTAAGCGATTTATTGCATTCTATCCCAAATATAACGGAAGCACGTGTTTAAGAAAATGCCTATACCAAGTCAGGAATATGACAGTTGTTATCCATTCGTTTGATGTGTTTGAGCTTTTGATTTTGCCATTTGATTATGGACTTTCCGTTTTGAATTTTCCTCAGATTTCGGTATTTTTGTTATTTTACTTTTTAAATTGACGAAGATTGACCTGCACAGCGACCATGACATCCTCAGAGTAAACATCAAATCGTATATCAAATCCCTATAACCAAACATTAACTCAAATGCAATATTTTGGATTATCAAAGCAAAGACTAATTGGTCTGTTTTTGAAAGTAGGCTGCGTGAAAACGTTTCTAAGTTTATTGTATTTTGTAAAGAAACAATGCATACTGCTCAAATATGGAACTATTTAAAATAAAAGTAGAAAGTGTAGCTATGTATTCAATCGGAAAGGCCAAAACTGTTCGGAAGTTTTGGGACAAGGAGCTATATGAACTATTAAAACTAATCCGCATGGCAAATCGGCGTATTGTTGATATGAAAAAAACCCCAAAAAACACCCAAATGACGATGAATTAGGTCAGCGACTAACAAATATCTATAAAAATCGAAAAGAAAAAGTTTACCAAGATATTTAAAGGAAAGAACGTTTAGTTAAAAATGAAACAATTCACATACAAATTCATCAATTCAAAAAGCAAGGCTTTTGGGATTTTTTAAGTAAAATAGTAACTGGTTTCTATGGGATGTTTTAATTAAAGAAGTAAAGTAAACGAATATAAATACTTTGGAGTTTATTTCTCAAGTACGTTAAAATTTAATCATCATATCAAGAAATACTTAAAGGAAAACTTTGAAAAGAAACTGAGTTATATCATTCGTGTTTTAGGTAAACACGGTGATTTTAATCAATTTAATTTTTGCTGTACTTTGTGGACTTCTGTAAAAAACGCATCCATAACTCATGATTGTGGCGTATGGTACCCAACGTCAAAATCCGACAACGAAATGTTAGACAGTTGCCAATACAAAGTCGTTTAAATAATAGTTAACTCTGAAATGAACTTACCAAAATGCTCTGACTTTTCGAAGTTAAGATGGGAATCTTTAACAAATTATATGAACCGTCAAAGGATCACATGTTTTGCAAGGTTCCATTCTTTACATAGCACAAGATTTGCAAAATGATTTTTAACAAACTGCAATTATCTAAAAATTAATATTTTAATCATATTACCGGCATATTTCAGTGCACTATAGAATGTCCATTATACATGGAAACGTTTTAACAAATGTTTTGGCATATAATCTTGTAATAGCTTAAGTTCGAAATCATTGATAGGCGTATCCTCGGTATCTTTATTCTCATACAGCCAATGCATTACATCGGTACAGGTGTTATACCACCAAATCATAGTACATCACATCCGGTTGCATACGAAAAAGGGTAAAATAAAAAAATTCCTTGAATTTGACAGTTGTAGGAAATTAATACTTTATTTCATTGCAGTAAAAAATTTCTGAGTTATAAACATATATTTTGGAATTTTTAAAGCTCCATTATTTTTCTATTTGGTGTTTCTATAGAATATCTTGAAAACTTGAGGTTACATGGTTTCTAAAGCTTATACATAGGAAAAAAAGAGTGAAAATTTGATTGTTAACTTCCAGTGATGGTTATTTTCTTATGTGCAATGAAATGTTATGTGAAATTTTGTCTGTAGTACTGGACAGGATAACACTTCACTCATGCCAAGTATTTCTTTATTTGAAACATTGATAAAATCTGCACAATTTTTTGAAAAGTACAAATTTAATAAAGACTATTAGGGGAAAAACAATGATGGTATAACACCTACAGAGAAAAAAAAATGCATATACAATAAATATAATATAAAGTATATTACCGCTCATTTTACATAACACAAGCAAGCCCTATTTAACAAACGTAGATGGTCTTTGGTCCTCTCGTCTTAAGTTTCTGGCTAGAACAAACTGTCTTTCATTGCATGCTATCTTATTCCGCATGGAATTGAGACATGCTCTATTGATGATTCTGTTTTGCATGTATTGTTGGAATGCCTGGCATAAAATGATATTCGCGAACGTTACTTTTCTGATTTGCACGATTTCCTTCTCATTTCAGGAACCTGCGTGTTTTTCCGAAAGCTGCCTCGCTTTAATAAGCTATAATTCATCATCGGCGATATAGCCTTTTTGTTCAGTGATGATATTGGGAAAAAGGTTGGTGAAATGGTCAAATATATTTGCAATGAGGTGTTACATTTTAATGTCTAAATTAATTTATATGTATGAAAGTTTGAAAATGTGTCAAATTTATGTAAATGTGTATTTAATTTTCCTTGGAGTTCGGAACTTTAGCTATTTTACTTTTTTCTCAATACATATTTAGATATTGAGAAAAAGGTAAAATAGCAAAAATACCGAACTCCAAGGAAAATTCAAATCGGAAAGTCCTTTACATTTTTATTTATATATGTATTTATAAGAAATAGCAATCTGTCAACCTGAATGCCCCTGGTTCAATAAATTCAATACGAAATAGCCATCTGTCAACCTGCATGCCCCTTGTTCAATAATATCAATACGAAATAGCCATTTGTCAACCTGCATGCCCCATGTTCAATATTTTCAATAAGAAATAGCCATCTGTCAACCTGCGTGTCCCTGGTTCAATAATTTCAATAAGAAATAGCCATTTGTCAACCTGTATGCCCCTGGTTCAATAATTTCAATATGAAATAGCCATCTGTCAACCTGCATGCCCCTGGTTCCATAATTTCAATATGAAATAGCCATCTGTCAACCTGCATGCCCCTGGTTCAATAATATCAATACGAAATAGCTATTTGTCAACCTGCATGCCCCTGGTTCAATAATTGCAATAATGAATAGTCACTTGTCAACTTTCATGCCCCTGGTTCAATAATTTCAAAAAGAAATAGCCACTTGTCAACCTGCATACCCCTTGTTCAATCAATTTTATAAGAAATAGCCACTTGTCAACCTTCATGCCTGTGGTTTAATAATTTGTATAAGAAATAGTCACTTGTCAATCGGCATGCCCCTGGTTTAATCATTTGTATAATAAATAGCCACTTGTCAATCGGCATGCCTCTGGTTTAATAATTTATATAAGAAATAGCTGTTCGTCCACCTGTTAACTTTAGTTTAATGAATTTTCTAAGTAATAGCGCTGTGTTACCCTGTATACCCTGTGTCAAATAGATGTGTTTCAACCTGTATGCCCCTTCTTCAATGATTACAGTCCAAAATAGCCCTGTGTCAACCTGTATGTCATGTTTCAATGAATTTTATAAGAAATAGCCGTGTATCGACCGTTATACCCCTGATTCAATGAATTTTATAGGAAATAGCCGTTTGTCAACCTGTATACGCCTGCTTCAATGGTTTTAGTAAGATATAGAGCTATGTCGACCTGTATAACCCTGTTCCAATAATAAATTTTATCAGAATAATCAATGTATCAACCTATTCTCTCCTGTTTCAATTAATTTTATTAATAAAAGCAGTGTGTCAATCTCTATACCCCTGGTACAATTAATTATATGAGAAATGGCGCTGGCTCAACCTTAAACCCCTGGTTTAATGAATTTTTGAAAAATCACTGGGTGAACTGTATATCCCTGGTTCATTGTATTTCATTGTAAACAATACCGCTGTGTTAACCTGTGTATTTTAATTCAAATAATTTTATCAGAAATAGTGCTGGCTCAGCCTCTATACACATGGTTCATTGAATTAGCGCTGAATCAACTTCTATACCAGTATTTTATGGCTTTAATAAAAAAATAAAATGCGCTGTGTCAAGCTCCAAATCCCTGTTTCAATTAATTCAAATAAAAAAGTAGCGCTGTGTCAACCTCTTTACTCCTGGTTCAACGAATTTCAAAAGAAATAGCACTGTGTCCAGTTGTATACCCTTTTTCGATGAATTCTATTAGAAATAGCCATGTCATCTGTTTACCATAATGCAATGAATCTGTTACGAAATTTCAGTTTTTCAATAAAAAAAGAGTTGTATCAACCTGTATACATCTGGGTCAGAGAATTTCATAACAAATAGCCATTTGTCACATGTATAATATATTTAAATGAATTCGTGAAGAATTTTCAAAAATAGAGCTGTGTCGTTCTGTATACAAATGGTTCAATGATGTTTTTAGGAAATAGCGCTGTGCCAACTTGTATACCCGATGAATTTTATAAGAAATAGTGCTGGTTGAATACGAAACCGCCACTGTCAGATGGTGAATCGTTTGTTAGCATGTTCCCAATGAATGAAAGAATAATTAATGTTATAATATTTAACTTATTGACCTCTGGGAATTGTATGTTTTACAAACTAAGGATAGATTTAGATTTCGAACTAACATTACAAAGTTGAATTTCGATTTCCTTTTAAGAACATTTATTCAAGTGATTAACACTTATGATCAGTAATTTGCAATTGTTTTGTATAGATACCAACAAAATGATATATTATCAGAACAAATACTTTACAATCCTATGTAAGGAAGTTTTTCCTCCTTGTTTCAGTTTTTCTAACTATACTATCTCTCAATAATCCATGGAAAAGGGTCGGCCGTGATAGATGTTTTATCTTTTCATAGAGAACCAATCACTGTTTAGAAAGAAGAACTTCTAACTGCTAATGTAAAATACATTAAAATAAATGACTTACAGTGAATATAATTTACAGTCTAAAATGAGGCCAACCTTTCTTCTATAATACATTTGATTAGAGGACACATGTATGAAAATTGACTGGCCTGCATATAGTTCTGCTTTTTCAGCGGAATTCAATCGTTTTTTTACTAAAATTGATTAAACAAATAGCTAATGTTTGAAAAGAAAATATATCTTTGACTTCTTACAAATGTAGGGCTAATAATTATATCATTGTATTTCAAACGTTAAAACTTGTATGGTGAATTGTTGATTGTATGTTTGCTAGATTGTTTTCTCTTTTCAATTGCTTTACATTTAATTATCATGGGGCTTTACATAGCATATTCACTGCGCGGGGTTTGCTCGTGGGTGAAAACCATACATTGACATGCAATTGATTACATATCTCCTCTTTGTACTTTAATTGATATTTGTCTTATTAGCAATCCTGATACATATGCCTTTCAAAAATATACGAAACCGCCACTGTCAGATGGTGAATCGTTTGTTAGCATGTGCCCAATGAATGAAGGAATAATTGATTTTATAATATTTAACTTATTGACCTCTAGGAATTGTATGTATCAGAAACAAAGGATACATTTAGATTTCGAACTTACATTAAAAAGTTGAGTTTCGATTTCCTTTTTAGTTCATTTATTCAAGTGTTTAACACTTATGATCAGTAATTTTCGCCTGTATTGTTTAAATTCCAACAAAATGATATATCATCAGAACCAGTACTTTACAATCTTTGTATAAGGAAGTTTTTTTCTCTTTGTTTCATTTATTCTTTACTATTTCCTTCAATAATTCATGGAACAGGGTTGGCCGTGAAAGATGTTTTATCTTTTCATAGAAACCAGTTACTGTTTAAAAAGAACTTATAGCTGCAGAATAAATTACTTCCTATCTTACAGTGAATATGATTAAGAGTTTAAATGGAGGCCAACAATCCTTCTAAACGGCATTTTGTTAGTGAATACTTGTATAAAAGTTGACTTGTTTTCTGCGGAATTCAATCGTTATTCATTGAAATGTATTGAACACACGGTTAATGTCTGAAAAAAATGCATCTTAGACTATATGACTATATAGCTAATAATCATATCCAATATTAAATTATATTACAATTCCTTTATTGTTATATTATAAATCATACGATTTGTTTTCTCTTTTAAATTGTTTCACATTTAATCATCTTTACATAGCGTATTCACGGTGTGGAGTTTACTTGGACATGCAATTGATTACATCTTTCCTCTTTGGACTTTAGTTGATAATTAACTTATTATCAATCATAACACACCTCCGAATCAAAAATATGGGAAACCACCATTATCAGATAGCGAATCAATTGTTATTATACTTCCAGTGTATAAAGGAATAATTAATGTTACATTATTTAACTTACGACCACTGGCAAATGTATGTGTTAAACATTTAAAACAGAGTAAACAAACTCATCATAGATACCAGGATTGAAATTTTATATTTCGAAGTAAGATTTCAAACTAACTTCACTAAAGTTGAGTTTCGATTTCCTTTTAAGTACAGTCTTGCAAGTGTTCAACAATGGTTAAGTGGTTTTCATACTTGTTTATATAATTACAAAATCAGATATCTTCATGTCAAGTTGTTTACACTCCTTGTATCAGGAAGTTTTTTTTGAAGCAATAGTGGTAAATTTAGCGATCCAGTTAAAGAGATAATACGTATATATCCTTATGGGGCTCATTTGATTCCCTCGGTGTTTGTCTTTCGCCCCTCTTGAATCGTCTCTTCTTAATCGATTTACGAGATGTTTATTAAGTTTCATTCAAATGCACATGTTTGGGTTGTTACATTTCAATGCATGCGAGATATATATCTCTCAATCAACACACACCTTCTCTGATGTTATAAAAAGTTGTGTCTGTTGATAAACATGGTATATTCTACATAGTTGGATATTTATACCTATGCGTAGGAACTATTTTATACCACTTTACAGTATGTTGTATTTTGACCGGGCCCGATTTAGTTGTGTTACATCTTACAAAGTCTATCCGAATTATTTTTGCAAAGAATTCCGTTCAATCCGGTGCTAGAGGCCATCTTCAACTTGCAGTCAGTGACAGATTTGTTTTGCTCCGTGTTGAAGGCATCACTGTGACTTTGAGATGAAGAACAGCAAAAAGAGTGTTTTTTGCTGTGCATGTACTGATTTTGTGTCATGGATGAATACCCCATATCCTTTGTATTTCTATTAACACAGAACAAAGAACACACAAAATCAGAGTGATTGAAATAACAGCTTTACAATTAATGTTAATTTGACGAATTGCTTAATATTAACAAATGTAAAAGCATGCCACCAATTCAAGAAATAGACACCTTACAAAATTACTCAAAATCATAAATCAGACCACAGTGAATGGCGAGACTTCTGATATAAAAGAGAAACAAACATAATTCTAGCAAGTAAATTATATGTAGTTCTTCAAAATTTAAATGGAATTTCAAGTAAACATCATATACAACACAAATGCTTTTGAAAAATGCTACACATGCAAAATAAGTTATAGGAGTAGAGCAGTGTACTGCTCATTATTTGGAATATGCCTGTACCACGTCTGGAATATGACAGTTGGTTTCCATTCGATTAGTTTGTTGATAAAGTCGACCGTTTAATTTTGTTAGGTTTTATGAACTTCCCCCTTTTTGCATTTACCTTGGAGTTCGGTATTTTTGTTAATATTTTTTTGCAAAAATAATCGCTGGGTACATTTTAAATGTGAAAAACTCTCTGACTCTGACATTGAACAACTTGAAAAACAAGACGAAAACTCATAAAATGAATGTTTGCAATGTCATTAAAACACATATGATGGTACAACTAAAATTTTGCCAAAAGTAATCGCTTAGCTATATTGAATGGTGAATCCTTTACTAAATTCTTCCATAGATACAAAAATTTGGTTTGCAGGTTGGGCTGTATCTCTAGAAAACTTATTTATATTAAAAAAAATCTATAGAAAATGTTGATCTCAATAAGAAAATTCCATATTTAAATGTTCCAAAGCTAATAAATGAAATAAGGGATGCCATTGACGAAAACATTTTCTTATTCAGAATTAACAGCAGCTATTAAAAAATGGAAAATAGCAAACGTCCAAGATCAGATGGATTACCCAGCGAATATTATTTTTTTTGTGGGGGATAGATTTAGGCAAATTTGTTCTAAGGTCAATCAACTTAGGGTAGAATATGGGTGTAATGTCAGTATAAAAAAGGAAAAAAATTACTTGTATACCCAAGGGGGATAAACCAAGACAATAAATGAAATACTGAAGACCTATAAGTCTTTAAAATACAACATATAAAGTTGGATAGATGACTAGCTGTATTGCAGAGCGATTGAAATCTATCTTTTCACTTTTTAGAAATAATGATCAAATAGGGTTTATTCCGGGGAGATATATTAGTGAAAATACTAGATTAATTTATATTTTATTGTATAGAAGAAAATCATGAAAATGACATACATGGTATGCATCTCTTGGTTGATTTTAAAAAGCCGTTTGACTCAATTTCTTGGAGTTTTAATTAAAAGTGTATTGGATTTTTTTAAAATTTCGGACCATATATCAAACATTGAATTATTACCTTTTATACTAAAATTCAATCTGCAGTAACACACAATTGCCATCTCTCAGAATGTTTTGAGATTCAAAAAGGCTGCTTACAAGGGGATCCCCTGTCACCGTATATATTTTTTATTGTGAGCAGAGAAACTTGGTATACGTATACGAAATAATGACCAAATTAAAGGAATCACCATAGATGACTAAGAGTATTTCATTTCACAGTATGCAGATGATACTTCTCTTATACTTGATGGATTACCAAAGTCTTTGTTTGCATCTCTTAGTACTCTAGACAAATATGCAGCTTTATCAGGCTTTGTTATAAATTTAGACAAGACCAAGGTTGTTTAGATTGAGAAGAAAAAGTTTAGCCAAGAAACTACGTGTGTACAGTGGGGATCGGATTGAGGTTCCAGCAGATTTACATTTCTTGGGATAAATTTTTCGTTGGATCAAAATGAAAAAAAAAAAATATTTTGTGGAAATGCAATTTCTTGGTCCTTTTAAAAAGCTGAAAATCCATTTTGGTGATCTTCAAAATGTAAAAGATGAATGTCAAATTAAAGTTTTTCCGTTTGTCCGTTTGTCTTTTTCTTATTTAGCCATAGCGTTGTCAGTTTATTTTAGACTTATGAGTTTGAATATTCCTTTGGTATCCTCCGCCTCACATGCAATATATGGAAGAATGATGAAATTAAGATTGGTAATAAATCAGTTTTATTTCATGAATTTAATTCGCAATACAAACTACAATTGGTAAAATATCCATGTACTGCAATTTTATATTACAAAGAATTCAAAACTGAAGTGTTGTCATCAAGACTAATTTTTATTTCGGTCGACTCCGAATACATTTAAATTACTAAGATATGTCTGAATTTCTACAAACATGAAGAAATTTCTTCAGATGAATATGAGAAAGCCTTACAAAATTTAAATAGAAATAAATCAGTTGACGGTATTGGTAGAACCTTAGATTCTTTCTTTTTGGAGGAAAACAAAACTTGATTACACAATGGTTTAACATGTTAAAGTCATTATTGCATAATCCAGCACTGCCATATTTCTAACATCTTGAAAACTAGTATTCTTAAACAAATCTTTGAAAACAAACCCGGAGATTTTTTAAACTAAAAGAATTACAGAGGCATCACCTTTACTCCTTCATAGTCAAACATAATAGAAACCATAGTTAAATTCAGAAAACATGCTTAAATACAAAAAACAAAACAAAAAAACATTTCTATTACAAAATGCTTGGCCATATCCTAGAACAAAACCAATCAGCAAAATATCTACCCATTACACATCTTCAGATCTAAAATGGAACAAACATATACACTGATCAGCAGCAAAAGCAAAAGCAAGTCAATCTTTGTCATTTATCAGACAAAATCTAAAAATTAACTCAAAATTTGTAAAAGAAATAGCTTATCAAACTATAGAAAGACAAAAGTTAGAATATTGCTGCACAATACGGGATCCACAAACCTCAGAAAATATATACAGACTGGAACAAGTGCACAATATACTTAAAACAGATATCACAATACAACAGTGTATCTGAAATGGTACCAAATCTAAACAGATAAACCTTACAAGAACACAGGTTAAAACACAGCTAGACTTCAAATGTTCCACAAAGTCATAAACAATGAAATAGCCATACCATCGCAAGATATGCTAAAAAAAGCCAATCTAAATACAGAACTAACCATCAATGAACATGCAGACAACATCAATGTGAAAAAGACAATTTCAAATTTTCATTCTTTAGCCAAACAAGCAAAGATTGGAATAAACTACAACCTGAAATCTCTCGGAAAGTCCCTAATTAAATGGCAAAATCAAAAGCTCAAACACATCAAACGAATGAACAACAACTGTCATTCATACTCCTGACTTGGTACAGGCATTTTCTTATGTAGAAAATGGTGGATTAAACCTGGTTGTATAGCTAGCTAAACCTCTCACTTATGAAAGTCGCATAAAATTCCATTATATTGACAACGATGTGTGAACAAAACAATCAGACATAATAGGTAAAAAAATCAAAAATAGGGGAACAGCAGTCAACATTGTGTTATTATCTCAATCACTATAAAAACAAACAAGTATATAAACAAACATTTACCATGGCACAATAACACAATGACGGGATGTATAAGTACAGAACCACGTCATAGGTAACAAAGAAACACAAAAAGGCATATAGACATAGCATATTAGCAAAAATGAAAGACAAGAATACAAAAATCATCAAAGACCAATAACACAATGAAGGGATGTATAAGTACAGAGCCACGTCATAAGTATCAAAGAAACACAAAAAGGCATATAGGCATAGCATATTAGCAAAAATGAAAGACAAGAATACAAAAGTTATCATAGAACAATAACACAATGACGGGATGTATAAGTACAGATCCACGTCAAACGGATACCACCAAAAACAGACTAAACAGTAAAAGTAATATTCATAAAGACAAATAAAAGAATGCTATAACACATCATAAATCATCATCATGAGAATAGAAGGGAAACACAATGATAGAATTTTGATGTACAAATGAGGAGATAGCTGATAAAATCCTTTCGGAAAATCAAAATATAAAATAGTCACCGTACGTTTTTCCTGCTATAACATAAAATGTAAAATGTCCTGTAGATTCACTTATAAATTATACTATTTATGAGATCTCTCCCTTAATATGGCACGTTAAAAAAAATCAAGCAAAATTGATCTACAGTTGTAAAAATATTAGTATTTATAAGATAACGTCACATAAATTTATTCACTCAAAAGAAAATTTTCATTAGTAAATTGCATTCTTGCATCGAATTTTGCTTACTTGATTGAAAATCTAGACCTGTTGTGTTCTCCGAGATGGCGAAACTGTTTATGACAAAACATGATCAGCAATACAAGGTCTACAAAAAACCAATATGACCGAATCTGTAAGTGACGATTTTGGACTAGTTATACTTTTTGAATAATATCTAACTTTTTAGTTTGCCAAGAACATATTTAGCCAGTTGTATATTGGTCTTCGAATTCAATATTCGCTCATTTTTACAGTAGGTTCTTATGGGGTACCCTGTCGAAAGTTTTCGAAAAATCTAAAATAGCAATATCAGTTGGGAGGCAAGCATCATATGCTTCATGAGGTCGTGTTGGACTAGTAATTATGTTTCGCATGAATAGCCAGCCAGATCTGAAATATTCAGATTTAGGGATGTTAGCACTCCGTGCATTTCTTGATGTTTCATTATGTGCCTGCATATTATGTGCTTTTAGATTTAACATTGTACTGAGGTTTAATGATACAGGTCTATAATTCTCGACAGTATGTTTATCTCCTTTTTGAAATAAGCTTAATCGGTTTGGGTTAAGCCAGTCGTACAGACATTTTTTTTATTGTTTGTTATTTCTTAGGGTGTATTATTTTTCTTTTGTGCCTATGTTGTTATTAAAGGAAAGTACATGTTTTTGTATGTTCTGTGTTGAACCTTTTATATGGTTTTTTGTGTAAGTTTATTAGGGACAACATCTCAGAAACTATACCTGCCAGATTTGCATATGCATGTTTACAGTCAGGAACTCATCTGATTTCCATGTTATATCATACTGTTTTCTATCATTTTATGAATATACACACCTTTTTAAGACAAGGGGCTCTTTAGATTTTCTACAAATCATATTTGTGTGTTTATTTTTTTATCGTTAGGTTGAAGTCTCGATTAAAGTATATACCCAACATTTATATATATGCTAAGTTATCATAATTAAAAATCAATTTGAAAATGATTGCATTCCTTATCTTTCAAGGAACAATTGCATTTGGTTACAGATAAAATCGCGTAAGTTACTAAACTTTGATTTTAATAAGATAAACATGCAGAATACGCACATATTTAATAGTGGTAAAAAAAAAGTCTTTGTGAAAATATGTATGATAAAGGATATTCCATGTCAGCAGATATAATATTTGGAACATATTCTCTAACGAAGCTGACAAATGCTTATTCTCATGTTACTGACAACAAGATAAGTCAGGTTAAGGCTGCTTGGAAAAGGTGTCTTCCAGAACAGATATTAAGAGACCGTGTATTAGACAATATCACCTTAGACAGCTTGAAGTCTAGACCACCATCAGTGTTGGCTGTGAACAGGTCTGGAGGCAAGATTAGTTAAGCACATTAAAGAAGTGAGTGCTGTAGGTTATGTATACACCAGAGCTGAAATGGTAGGTCTTGGAACTGAGTAGATGTTCACATGATTATATAGACAAAATATGATAAGCAACATAATTTCTTAATTGGAAGGGTTCGCAACTTTATGGGTAGATGGCCTGAACTGAAGGTATGCAGACTAAAAATCAGAACTAAGATCAAAGGCAACTTCAACGGCATCCATTAACATGTTCTTTGATGAGCTTAGTACCTTTTGTTAGATATTATTCGTATGTTTCTCTGTCCTATATGTTCTCCCGTTTATTTGTATTGTAGTCCTGTCATGTAATGTTGTCATTTTAATGTTATATTCAACATTGCCATAAAGCGGGAGGTTTGGCTAGCCACAAAACCAGGTTTAACCCACCATTTTTTTTCTTAAAATGTCCTGTACCAAGTCAGGAAAATGGCCATTGTTATATTATAGTTTGTTGCTGTGTGTGTTACATTTTAATGTTGTGTTTCTGTTGTGTCGTACTTCTCCTCTTATATTTTATGTGTTTCCCTCAGTTTTAGTTTGTAACCCGGATTTGTTTTTTTCTCAATCGATTTATGAATTTCGTACAGCGGTATACTACTGTTGCCTTTATTTAGTCGTATCAGGAAAATTATGATACTAAAGAATAGACAGAGCATTTGTAACCTTAATGAAAAGCCATGGGTGTTGGTTGTTTGGGCCATTTGCCAGCACCTACATTTCAGAATGTCATTGATTTCAACATACCCATTCAACAGTAATCAACACATACCACGTGTGCTCTATTGCTTGTAAATCCTATACTTCTGCTCTCTGACCTTCACATTTGTAGTCTGTTTTCCGTAAATGTGCTGTTAACCCATTAGACAGAAATGTTTTAGTCCAGCCCATGTCTACTATCTCTGATACTATTCAAAGCAGAGTCAATTACAGGAAGAAGAGGAAAATAGCAAAAATGATGTAATCCCTATCATCAAAAATGTAACAACTGAACCAGCTGATCTAATTTCCAATTCAGAAGATATGATCAATGTCAACGCAGAACAAATATTTCCAATCCAGGAAAATGAATCCATGGAGATTAACGTTGCAGAAAAAAAATCAGACGAATCAAATGAAAATACGATTCATTCTTTCTTCAATGCAAAAATCTACAAATTTGTCAAAGAAAAATCTACCAATGAGGAAAGGCATTCAATTATAAGATGGTTGCAGGTAAAGCAATAAAACAACCAGAGACACGTGAAGAAATAAAGTGGTTTGTTGAAAAAGTCTTAATCCAGCACCTAGTTAAAGACCAACAATAAATCAACAGAACGAAGGATTAACCAGAAAGTTGAAAAAACTAACTGCTATACTTAAACCAAATGATTCTTCATCTACTTCGATTTCAAAAACCACACGTAAGATGTAAAAACAGATCAGCAAGATTCACAAAAACAGCCAGGTCTATCAGAACAGCATAAAATAGTCAATTCTGATGACTCCTTCACAGAGGAAGATGATAAATATAGTTATGACACATTGTGTTGTGTTTACATCAAGTGGCAGCCAAAGGAGGTACAGGAATGCATCTCCATTTAAATTTACACATGTGCCAAATGTAAATTTCAAGAATGTGATCATTGGACTCATCTTAAATATGTCTGGGATTTCTCTGTCCTTCACAGGTCAGATAAATTTTACTGTCCATGTCATGGGTTAAACTGCAAACAAAACGAAACGGAATAATAATAATAATAATAATAATAATAATGACATACATTTGTTAATTGGTTGATCGTTTACAGCTAATTTTACTTAAAATACGTTTATATTGGTGCAAGTGCTAAATTAACAGTTGGAAAACTTTTGAATTATGAACATATGAACAGTGTGCAAAAGAAATCATGATTCCGAAGGAAAAATTCGACCTTACTGTATATATATATATATATAAGCACAATTAATAAAAAAGTATGTAATCTAGAAATAATGTTTTCATTTTATGTATTACTGAATTCTGTTTGTGTTTCGAGTCACTTAAAATAAATGACAGTGCATTGTCTCTAAAACAATGTAAAAAGTAAAATCACAAAAATACTGAACTACGAGGAAAATTCAAAACGGAAAGTCCATAATCAAATGGCAATCGGAAAGTCCCTAATCAAATGGTAAAATCAAAAGCTCAAACACATCAAACAATGGACTTTTTGTTTCACTGAACATTTTCAAAAATTTACTTACATTTAATTACAATGTTATGCTTACTATTGGGCTTCCATAAAACGTGTTCTTCTTACGTTATTTTTATTATACGTTCCGATTTGTTTATACTGCAAATATAGGTCATAGAAAATAGAATATGAAGCGAAAATGATAAAATCAACTATTATCCTAATGAAGTTATAAATTAACATTGTTGACATACAAAAAAAAATATTTTTTTTTTAATATGCGTTTGAAGTGTTTATATAAACGAATATATGTGACACTCTCGTATCGTTTTATAGTCATTACAGTTGTCTCCCCTCCTGAATTAGGCTGTTTATCATTGGTATTCATCTTGAATGACATTTGACCTGATGACGACTTGATGATGATGATGTCAAAAGTTGAGTTAAGTTCCTCAAATGCGGACATTATTTTACAACTATTTATTTTAAGTGACTGAAAACCTTAGAAAGTTTATTCGGTGTCAATAACAATTTACAACAGTAGCGGTTAGAGTACAGTGAAATTGTAAACAGAATGAAACAGAGGACAAGATTTTTTACATAAAAAGGTAAGTTTAAGTTCTTCCTTCTTCCGCGTACAGAGGTTGACCAAAAGTATTCATTAAAAATGGCGGCCATGTTAACTGACAATAGAATATTTTGGAATCCAAGTTTATCCTTAACGGTTTCCAGTCTATTGCCGTGGCATTTGTACGGCATCCTTGATAACCTTGGCACCTTTTTTGTATATATTTTCACTATTTGTAATTTGAGGATGATCGAATCAGGCGAGTGTGTGTCCGTATGTTTTATTGCGTTGTTTTGGGGAGGGCTAACTTTCTGGTAGTAAGACCTGTCAAGGTCAGACAGGGAACTGGGTTAGCAAATGCTCCTATTGAATCTGTGCCGATACAATGTGCTAATGAAAAGCATGTAAAATATTGTCCAATGGATCATTGAGGGCCTCAAGGTATATTAGTGAATGCTAATTGAGTCACCCTCCTTAAATAAAGTCATTACTTACTTACTTACTTACTAACTTATTATATTTTGTCCGCGTCTATGAAATAATGTCAAGAGAATGTTACATACATATTGACATTTTTATAGTTTGATAGTAAAGAAACTTTATGTTATTATTGGTAATTTTGGTTCTTTTTGGTAAATCTTTGGACCGCAAATTTTGTATTGTAACTTAAGTTATCCACTGTTTCATTTTATCTTTATCGAGACAATATGTCATAAATTTATTGTCATGAAATGTTGTCTCATTAAAGGGAGGTTATAGGAATTAATGTTTGGACAATGATGGCATTAAAGTGTTTTATTTCATTGAACAAACCAAAGTTAAATATAAATAGTTAAATGTATTTAAATTAAATGCCCATTTGATATCACTTTATATATATTTGTTTGATAAGTAAGATACTTGCCTTACAAGGTACTTTCAGTTATAAATACAAAAAGGTTAGTTTACTACATACAGGAATTATTTGATGCAGATTTTTTATCATTTGATGTGACCTATAGTTGTAAACTTCTATGTCATTTGGTCTTTGGTGGCGGGCTCTCTCAATGGCAATCACACCACATCTTCCTATTTTTGTATTCACGGTTATACACATACTTTTAATGGAAAGTAATTCAAAGATCAAGAAACAGTCTTTTGGTTTCACGACGGAAGAGTCGTCCGGGAGGACAAGATGTGATTCGAAAATACTGTCATGGACAGTATTTCACAAAACAATATTGTAATGTATAGTATTTCATGCATGTACCAAGTCAGGAATATGACAGTTGTTATCCATTCGTTAGATGTGTTTGAGCTTTTGATTTTGCCATTTGATTAGGGACATTACGTTTTGAATTTTTCTCGGACTTCGGTATTTTTGTTATTTTACTTTTCACAGTGAAATATTGTCCCGACCCAATGGACAACATTTGATTGAGAAGGACACTAATTCATGATGAGATTTGTCTTGGATAGTATTTCATAGTATTTCAATATAACATATTGTCTGCGGACAAAATTTTGTATGAAATTCTGTCGTGTGGACTATATGTCATACAGGACATTATTTTATGTAAACCTAAATGTACTCCTTAACACCATTACCCATGGTGGTGCTGATAAGAAAGTAGGGAGGAAACCCCTCAACAAAGGTATGAAGATACGATCCATTCAGATTATTACATGGCATGTTTCATATCAGATGTATTATCAGTCCAAGGTTCAATATCAGCACAAGAGCCAAAGGCTCGAGTGCTGATATTGACTGAGGGCTCATAATACATCTGATATGAACAATGACATGTTATGATCTTTTTATCGTATGCTTCAACAATGGAGAAAAATAACAGTTTAATATATTGATCCTTTTAAGTGGTTCTCAAGTAGAAGTTCAAAAAGTTAAAAAGTTTAAGGAACGTCGGACGCTAAATGTAATTATTCGATATGTAATCTTTCTATCATATGCCTCAACAGAGGAGAAAAATAAAGGCAATAGTAGTATACCGCTGTTCAATAGTCATAAATCGATTTAACTGAAACAACAGTATAATTTATTTTTATACTGACCATTAAAACAAATTCAACAAAACATAATGAACACTTCGGAAATGTAAACATTTTGCATTTTATATAACATATTTTCCTGTTTTCTAATAATTGTTTTGTACCCTACTTTGTAATGTTTTTAACTGAAAACATATCATTGAGGTGTATTTTTCCCCGGAATGTGCCGAGTAACGCCTGAATACCATGCGATAACGTTACGGAAAGGCATGTGATAATAGCCGGACGCATGTGATAAATTTTTCATATCAGCCCGCTAAACACCATTTCAGAATATATGGAATTCACGTAAATTTCATGCTATTATCATACAGTGAAATAATAAGTTATTTACTCTAAGTATATGATAAATAAATATATATATTATACAGATTATTATAAAACAAAACATTATCTTTAATACTTAGTTATGTATTTTCCCTGGAATTGACGTGTTCGCCTCGAGTATGGAAGGTAGTTGGTTTGGACCCCTGCCAGGTCAAACCAAAAACTTTAGAATTGGTTTTTGCTGCTTCGCCGCTAAGCACACGGCATTAAGAGGAAGTGCAAAAACTGGCCGGCTCGGAATCAGAATATTGTGTCCGGGTAAGGTGATATGTCTTCCTGCGTACTATTACTAGCACGTCACAAATCCGGTTCAGCGTGTCGGTCTAGTGCAAAGC
Organism: Mytilus californianus; assembly: GCF_021869535.1. Lineage (NCBI taxonomy): Eukaryota > Metazoa > Mollusca > Bivalvia > Mytilida > Mytilidae > Mytilus > Mytilus californianus. Next base: position 1,649,915 of record NW_026262686.1, read on the forward strand.
AAGGTCAATATTCATATTACAATAACATATTCTCGTCCTGAATCTACATATAAATTTGCCGCTGGACATTAAGTAGGCATCCATCATCATCATAATCCCTGGAATTTAGTCATACAATCTTCATATCATTTTCCTTTGAAACTTTCCTGAAGTTTTATATTGTATTTATGACAACAACATGTTACTGGTAGCTAGTTACCGTATAGCGGGTTATTTTCGCGGGTGTAAAATTTCGCGATATAGGGGCAACAAAGTATACGAAAAGTTTTGGCGGTTTTTATTTTGGCGGATTCTTTAATCCAAATTAAATATTTCAGCGGATACTAAAATGGTTGCAGTTAAAAATTTGTAAAATTTGACAAACAAGCGTTTATTGTTATGGTTAAATGATTGTTTTACGTGCATGAAGTCTTATTTATTGATTATATTTTGATACAGTTAATCAAATATAATACCGGTACTAAGATATTTGTCAAAGGTGTACACACTTCTTGTAAATGTAACGGTTGGTTAGTTACGAAATTGACCGGACCTTTGATGTACTAATTAGATTATAAAATCATCATGAGTGACTTGCAACTCTTATATAATTTGACACTAATCAATAAGGATAAAATACCTGACAAAGTACCTTACACGCTTATATTATTAATTATTGTATTATGTAACTAATTAACTAATTAACACCTGATCGCCAGTGAACAATGACCTTTTGCATTTATGTTGTTTAAATTAACATAAACCATTATTGATCCGACGAACGAGCAAAATATATTTTACAAAACGCTTTAGTTATTGGAAAGTACCGAACGTATGCATATATTTTCGTGGAATTTAATTTCGAGATTTCCCCTTACCCGCCAAAATAAGCGAAGATAAACACACCGGGAAAATAACCCGCTATACGGTATATTCCCCAATAAACAAGGCTTGAATTTGAAGGAGTGGTATATAATCTGTGTGTGTGTGTCTTCCCATCAACTTTTTACCTGTCTGGCTAACTGTACAAACGCCAGTCTGTCCATATTTCTGTTAGAATTTCAAATGTGACGTCACATTGTGCGTTGAGGCTTTGGCTAACTCGGCTGTGTATTTTTATGTGTTGGATTAAGTTGTTTTATGTAATGTATCCGTTTTTATTCTGTAGTTAGTCCCCACTTCGGTTTTATCATGTATATCTATTATATAGTCATTTTATAAAATTTACTGTTTGCAAAATTATAAATTATTCTAAATAATAAGGATGTTCTTGTCCCAGGCAGAAAACCCTGGCCGTGTTAGGCGCAACTTTTTGGAAGTTTTGGTCCTCGGTGCTCTTCGGCTTTGTACTTGTTTTGGCTTTCAAACTTTTTTCATCTGAGCGTCACTGGTTGGTCTTGTGTGGACGAGACGCACGTCTGGCGTATTGAATTTTAAGCCTAGTACCTTTTGTAAGCTATTATTCGTGTGTTTTTTTGTCCTATATGTTCTCCCATTTATTTGTATTGTGGTCCTGTCATGTGATGTTGTCGTTGTGGTGTTGTGTTTGACGTTGCCATAAAAGCGGGAGGTTTGGCATGCCACAAAACCAGGTTCAACCCACCATTTTTTTCTTAAAATGTCCTGTACCAAGTCAGGAAAATGGCCATTGTTATATTATAGTTCGTTTCTGTGTGTGTTACATTTTAATGTTGTGTTTTTGTTGTGTCGTTGTTCTCCTCTTATATTTGATGCGTTTCCCTCAGTTTTAGTTTGTAACCCGCATTTGTTTTTATCTCTATCGATTTATGAGTTTCGAACAGCGGCATACTACTGTTGCCTTTATCTGTCGTTTTCTTTGTGCATGTAATGCCTTGAGGGGTATCAAATGTCACTGTCAGAAATTTTGAATGCCTCCAGGGGTATCAAATATACTTAGAATTGTGGTTGACCAGGGTGTGTTGCATGAACAAACCTTGAATGTCTGTCTGCAAGGTCATTGGCAAGGTCACAAACCCTATACTTTTCTGTAAATGTATATGAAAAGTTATGTCCGATTGGGACGTTTTGAATGCTATGAAGGCTATTTATCATGCATGATATTACTGTTGCCTACCACTTGAAAATGTATTGCAAATTAGGTGTGCATGTGTTTCAGCATGGTCAAGGCAAATGTTTTTATATATTAAGATGAAAAGAAGGTGATGTTTGGTTTTGTTCTTTTATTATAAATATTTGTTTTTCAGGAAGGCATCAGTCACAAAGTAATAATGGTATAGTTTTCTATTGTACAATAGAGACCATTTTATAAAAGATGGCACCCCTGTCTGAAGAAGAAGATAATTATATCCGATTAGCTTTGTTATTGAAAGGAGTGTCACCAAGAGCAGTTCGTACTTATTTTGATAGAGAATATCCACCGACTCATCTACCCTCGACACTGAAAACAAACTACAACACCCTTGATGGCCTGACAAAAACCAGAGTGATAAACGACGCTCAGTGGAATATTTTATTTCCAAGAAATGGTATGTGTCGTAAAATTACAGATCAGGGAGATATATAATGTGATTCATAACAACAGCAACCCATAACAACAAAACCATCAGTTTTATCAGGTTCATCATTCAATTGTTACTAAAGACAAATTGTCTCCATCATGTTTTTTTTTATCTCTAAATCACCCTGAGTATAACATGACAGAAAAAATGAAAACAACATGTTATAAAATACATGCGTCCGAAACTCTTTTCTGGATTTACCTTCACCAGGAAAGCTCAAAGCTGAATATTTGAAAGCCAAGAATGTTTATATCAAATGAGATGTAATTAGATTTATTAAAGACAATCAAACAATTGATATCTGTCATCAAAAATAAAGGAAAAAATAATCAAGCTATAATCACAGACATATCACTAGAGATGTTTCAAACATAGGACAGGGACATTAACATGTAATATATTAAAGCTAGTATTAAGAGTACTAAACTTTCCACTCATCGTGAACAAGTAATATAGGAAGTAATGCACAAAAAGTATGAAAAAGCAGAGTGCGACATACGGCCCTACATGGTATTGGTTTTGTGAACAAATAACATAGGAAAGAATGCAAAACTAAACATTTCCGAGCTTGGTTTGAATGCAGTTTATCAAACATTGGATTTAGTAAACAATGACGCTGGAGTACAGCTTGAAATGAAAAAAAAAGACCATTTGATATACCTGCAAACCATTTTTATTCCATTATCATTAAACCTATATAAAATCATATGCTATAATCTTAATTGGGGAGAGTGGATGGGAGGCTACATGCATGATATTATTGTTCCTACTGAAACTGCTTTTGAAATTTCTTACACTGATCAAAACAGTTAATCTACTCCTCGAAAACTACAAAATACAAATCTCATCCATACTTGAATTTTATTATCCTTAAGTATCCAGTGTACAGTTTGTGTATTTTATTCCTGTCAGTCAACAAACATGGCCACCATGGCTAAAAAGGAACAGGTGTACCATATTTTACTACTTTTGATATTCTAGATGTTGCTTAGTATAACACCTTAGATAATATAGATGTACCTGATTTCACAACTTCCCATGATACAATTCCTCAACTTTTTATGTAATAATTGCACTCAGTTCCGTAGCGTTTGTATTGTTTGTATATATGTAAATATTGTATTCCTCTTGTTACACGTATGTAATGTGTCTGAGTGATCAAATAAAGTTGTAATCAAGTCATTTCAGGTGGATCTGATTCTAAAATTCTTGATATCATAGGGGTTATCTATTCAACAACTTTTAATGTCATAAGTATACCTGATTCTAAAACTTTTATGTCACAAGTGTACCCGATTCTAAAACTTTTATGTCACAAGTGTACCCGATTCTAAAACTTTTATGTCACAATTGAACCTGATTCTAAAACTTTTATGTCACAAGTGAACCTGATTCTAAAACAGGTTTACCTTATTCCTCAACATTAGAATGATGTTGCTTAGTCTTTAGTTTTCTATGTTGTGTCTTGTGTACTATTATTTGTCTGTTTGTCTTTTTCGTTTTTATCCATGGCGTTGTCAGTTTGTTTTCGATCTATGAGTTTGAATGTCCCTCTGGTATCTTTCGCCCCTCTTTTACAAATGTTTCTGCTTGAAATACGTTTGCTATTAAAGTACCTGATTATCATGATTATAATACTTTTAATGTCACAAGTGAACTAGATTCTTATACCTTATGTTACAGGTGTATCTGAATCAACGACTTTTGATGTAACAGGGTAAAAGGTGACAACCTGATTACAATACTTTTGATGTTTCAGGTGAATCTAACTTTAATACTTTTATAGTTATATGTGTATCCGATTCCGAACTTTTTGTTGCACAGGTGTTCCTGAGTCCACAACTGTTGATGTTATAGGTGTACCTGATTCATTAACTTTTTCTGTTATAGATGCGCCTGATTACATAACTTTTAATGTTACAGGTGCACCTGATTCCAAATGTTTTGATGTTTCACTGATGATCTGTTTGATCAGAAACTTGACATATGTTATTCCTCCTATCAATGGATTTGACAGTCTTCCACTACCAAGTGAAACAACACCAGGACCTGATCTAACCAGGATTGAATGGTACAGAAACAAACTAGCTCATCATGGTAGTAATGCAATAGACAGTGCTTATTTCAATACAGCTTGGAGTGATATATCAAATGTGAGTGTATTTTTGTTATACATAGCAAAAGGCAGGTTATGAGATGGTCCAAGGCCTCTGTCTCTTTATGAAAATGCAAAAATTTTTCAGCATCTGTTTCAAATCACAGATAAACGTTAAACTGAGTAAGGCGACCATTATAGAATATATGTATCACAGATGATCACATTACCCAAATCATTAGATATTCAAGAGCTTGCAGCTGCTACTCGGACTTTATAAAACGTCAACAGTGTCTGAGCTGTTTGATGAACCAGGGTAATGTCAAAGAATGTCTCATCCTTTTTCTAAAAAAGTTTATGGGAAGATACCAAAACCTTGTTGATAAATATTCAATATCAACATCACAAATAATAAATGATGGTCTTGAAGTATAGATTTTAGGTACTGAAATTGTTTATCATCTTAATTACGTGTTATAGTGTTGTTTTATTTTTCTTTGTAAATTATTAACCTTTACTTATAGTTCATTTTTGGTTATATCTTTTTGGCGAGGCTTGTTATTTATACACCCTGCCATTGTGTTATTGTGCTATGGTAATTTTTTGTATTCCTGTCTTTCATTTTTGCATATGTGCTTTGTCTATATTCCATTTTGTTTTTCTTTGTTGACATATTTTTTTTATAGTGATTAAGATTATAAAACAATGTTAACTGATGTACCTCTATTTTTGACATTTTTACCTATGCTGTCTGTTGTTATGTTCACACATTGTTGTCAATATAATGGAATTATATGCGACTGTCATACAAATGAGAGGTTAAGCTAGCTATAAAACCAGGTTTAATCCACCATTTTCTACATACGGAAATGTCTGTACCAATTCTTGAATATGACATTTGTTTTATATTTGTGTTAGTTTGTAACCCGGATTTGTTTTCTCTTAATCGATTTATGAACAGCGGTTTACTACTGGTACCTTTTATGTGTTTGAGCTTTTGATTTTGCCATTTCATAAGGGAATTTCCGTTCGGTATTTTTTTTAATTTACTTTTCACAGATATGTTTCAATTGTTGTAATCACAATACTGTCCTCTAATGTGACATCACTGTATGTAATGAATCACTGCATTTGTAATTGCAGAAGTTTTAATAGAAGATGTTACTAAGTTGTAACACATCTGTCTGATTAATTTTTCAATTTGAACAATAAAATATATTTAAACTATTTGTACTTGTGTCGTGGGATCCGAGCATGAAATGATAATATATTAACAATATATGATAACTCACCAGGGTTAATTCAGGTGATACAGCAATTATACACAAAGTACAGTAATAATAAACGATCAATGCAATTAATATACAATCCATACATGCGGTTAAAGGTGAAAAGTCAGAATGTATCATTATGCGCACTACGTCGTCGGTACATGATGAGGTACATATACAACAAGGACTGGTTCAGTAGTATACATTGGTGTTCAGCACCACACTCGACCCATTTCAGTAGAACCAGGCCAGGGTTAAATCAAACGACTAGAAAAAACACACATCGTCTGTGAAATTGTTATCCATATATCGATATTGAAATGAACGATGTCTCATATATACAAACAAAGTTGCATAAAATTTCATGCTAATATCCTCATTATAAAAGTTTAATAAATATAACACAATTAATGTCTCATAGATCATAAAACACGAAAAATAAACGGTTCATAGAATAATTATGTCCATTCCTCTGGTAACATAATCCAACGCAATATTAAACATAGTTACTGTTCGAAACTAGTTTCCCAACCAGTCTTACAAGATTCTCTTTGTTTTTGGCATCTGAAAGAACTTCAAAGCATTGTCATTTACGGGTCCACATCAGCACAGACAACGGTTTGTTCCTCAAGCGACTCACTTCAGTGGCAATCACTGGTAGATTCCATGGGTGGTTTACTGGACAGCATGCAAACGGGGATAAGAAAGGTGAATCAGTTTCAAGCACAAGCTGGTGTGGTGGAATCCTAGGAATTACTTCTAAAACGGTATTATCCCAAATGAACTTCCCAGATACACTGAAAATTATACTTGGCTGTTGTTACTAAGCAGTCAGCTCCTCAATAGTTCCTTCAAAGCAGTGGCGGTAAAATTTCATGTCAGCGAGGTCATGGTGGATTATTATTTCCAACGTCCGTTTGGCGGCCGAACCGTCACCGAAATCTCTGCAATGAATTATAACAGGAAAACTTTTCCTCCTGGCTAAGAGCAGCATATGTATAGAGTCCTCCTCCTGATAACGACGTGCCTCTTCTTTACACCTGCTAGGATTACGACATTGATTACAAATGCAGGTTGCAATGTAATCAAGTCCAACTTCACCAATGGCAACACATAAATGGTTATCTGTCAGGGAGTCCAGTTGATCCATCTGCCTCTTGGATATACCTTCTGCAGCAAGATGTGGATGTATACGCAAAGAGACATAAACACCACGGGCAAAGCCCACGTCCGAAGCCCAGTTGTTCCATCTTGATGGAAAAACGTAATTTGCCACTCCATAATAGAAACATTGAGAGCAGCCAGGTTCCACTACTGATTGTCAATGTTGAAAGTTTCATCCTTCTGAGTATCTGATCTAGATGAAAATGGCTATCCACGAACACAAGATGTTCATCAGACACTGAAATTGACTCGGTTATGTTAGGACCTTCATTTGTCAAGCATTGTTTCTGTAGTAAAAATCTTTGCTGTTTCACTGCCCCAACTCGGGATAGGAGAACTGCTATCAGTTCCTAGTTGAAAATACCGATGGGATGATTTGGTGGATTGCAAATATAAGTAAGTCGGCACTGATTAAGGACAGTAATTATCGGCCCAAAAGGTCAAAAATTTAAGTTCTAAAAGGTGAAAATTGTTTTTTCACGAAAGTGTAAAGTTCTCTCTGTAAAATGTAATCCAAGAGATCGTCAAGAGTGGAACATTCTAACCATGCCCTAATTTGATGAAGTGAACCCAACATAAGCTGGCACCAAAGATGCATATGGTCTTTGTCAAATACGGTATTTACCCCATGTTCCATTGTATGTCGGTCCGCCCAAGAACCGGTTTGGGCCTCTTGAACTTCACAGCTCCAACAGGCCATGTGTGGTTTCCAATACCATGGCAAATGTTTCTTTAAGACATGGCGTCTCATCTTTTCATGTGTCACTAAACCACATACAACACATTGATGTGATCGACTCCTAAATGTGGTTATGGAATTACTTTTAATTTCTTCTGAACTGGATGCAGTAACAGTATACGGTGCGGGACCTGGGGCCCCTGCAGATCTCTGTTGGTGATCAAATTGTTGGTAGACGTCTACGTCATGCACTTCACGGTTATCAGATGGTTTGTCGGTTGTGTCTTCATACCCAACTTCATCAATGACCATCATATCAGAAAGCTCTCTTGCTTTAGAAGAACTGTCATCACCAATTGACTCTCCATGAGCATTTAATGAAAGAATGTCATCCTCCATATTCAAGGAAACTGCAAGAGACAAAAGATAACGTAAGTATATACAATCATATACTATATACAATATGAACACTACGTAGCTACGTTTTACAAAACTACTGGAAATCAGTGTACCGAGCCGGGGGCTTAATTGTTTGCCCTCTCCTAGTACATGGATACTCATGACGGGTCGTCGGGGACCTGTTCCCCTGAACATCTAGACTATGATCGGCAACTTCTGAAATGAGAAAATCATCATTAGTAGACGAGGCTAATAGCCCCTGTGATGCCACATCGTTCGGATCCCCCTTGTCAATAAAAAGCTGCTGGAATTCATCATTCAGAAAAACATCACTTACCAAATCAAGGTTCTGTAGAAGCTGTCCACTGCAGTAAAGAAGGGTTTTGTCAAGATCTGTAAGTGGGTCTTCATGTGTACTCTCGTCTGCATGCACAAAACTTGTGTCATAGAACAGATTGTGTCTCATTCGGCGTAACCACAATGGTATCTCTCTGTCCTTACATCTCGTCAGGCGGTCATGGTCATGGAGATCGAAGTTTCTTACTGTGTCCTATTTTAGTTAATGAGTCAATCTTGTACACTTAGTCTCTGGTATGCTATAGATTTTGTGCTATTCACAGATCATAATTTCTCTTCAAGGTAATAAACTCTGTATTGTTGAACATTTGTTTTAACCTAAGCAGAAGGATTTTTGTTAGAAAAGAATTTATTAATAGATCAGTGACAACTGGCTCTATTTTTTTTTTCAGGTAACCTAAATAAAAAGTCGGTAAAGACAGAACTATTTGTTTTATAATCTTTATTGTAATAATTAAAACACATAAATTAATATTAGACAGGTAAATGTTTATTAGTATTTTTCGCGACGTTTAACTGCGACAAATCGAGAAAATATGCCTTTTTTCGAGTGATTTTAATCATTAGCTAGAAAACAAGTACTTGAACCCCTCTTTTTAAATGACGTTTGACTTGATTATTTACGAAGACTATTTGTTCCAATCTTTATCAAGAAACACCGATGATTTTTTTGTAACTTAGATAAATATACGGCAAAAAATATTGGTATTTTCTAAAATCATAAAATTAATTATTTCCAAAGATTTTGTACGAAGATATTGCAAATTTGTTTGCAAAATTCTGTATGTGCTTATATTTTGAAACAATAATTTTTGAGTAAATGTCTAAAATATCTACCCAATTTATCTCGAAATAAAGCACATAGAGGTATATTTTTTATAACATATTTGAATTGACTACGTGAAAAAAAACTTGTATGCAAATTTTCGTTAGAAAAATCACCAGTCTTAGTATAGCTGTTATTTCGGAGGAGTCAGTTTTTGATGTTTGATGTGTGTGTGTGTGTGTTGTACTGTCCTGTATTGTTAATGATTTCAGTTATCCTTATAATGCAGTCGGTGAATAGGATTCATGACCTACTCCTACACAGACAGAGAAAACAAAAATAGCACTACAAAACATTGAAAAAATAAAAACTAAAGCAACAGGGATATAGCAGGTACTCTGGAAATGTAGTTGTACAAAAAGAATGTATTGGAAACTCATTGATTGTGCACAAGAACTTATTGAAACAAATTAATGTTTTATCGTCTATTGAAATATTTATCTGTAGGCTGTAAGTAGATTGGGTGGTCAACCATTGAATCAAGAATGCCAAAAATTGAAAGTGAAAATCTTAGATCAGTCAAATCAGGAAATTATGTTTGAAATTAAACAAGCAGAGGAAGAGATGAAAAAACTTAGACAAGCAGTGGACAGTTTGAGGACAGAACACTCTGAAGTGACAGAAAATCTGAGAAGGTTACAAGATTTTCACAGTACTTTACAGGCTGAACATTTAGAAATTACAGTAGATTTTAGCAGGTTACACGATTTTCACAGTACTTTACGGACTGAACACTCAGAAATGACAGAAAATCTAAGGAACTTACAAGATTCTCACAAAACTTTACTGACTAAACACTCAGAAATTACAGAACTTTTAAAAGACCCCATACCATGGAACATCAAAGGTAACTTATATATACTCAGTCAAGTAGAACTTTTTTAATACGCTCTTTTAACTTGTTTCAAAATGTATCTCATATTGCTTGTAGTTTGCTTTTATTGCTTGTGCTTATAGTTTCTCCTAAAACAAAACCAGGCAAGAGGATTGTGAAAGCTTTTTCTTCACGAATTAAGAGTGTACACTTTACAATACTGCATAGTAAGTTGTTATTAGACCATCGATCAGATGTTGAAAAGCAATAAGATGTAATTGGCCAACTTTAATTCAGATGTATTTTATCACTTTAAAATAAATTGATTTTACTGTTGTCTGGAGGATTTTAAAGATTGTTTTGTAGAAAAGTAAAAATTGTGAGTTTCCGCTTTTTTTCAAAATCTGTTTAATTAGATATAAAATTAGTAAGAAAAACATTCTGACAACTTCAATCGAGATTTGTATGGATCCCTACAGAAGTACATGTAGTAGGGGGTCTTTGTCTTTTCTTGTCGGTGTGTTTGTCCATTAGTCCTCCCCCACCCTAAGTCTTTCATGCACTTTTTTTTATATTTATTACAATCTATAACGTATTATCGACAAATAACATTTCATTCAGTGGTTGTTGATCGCAAGCTTATTAACTTTCAAGTTTGTTGCCAAAGTTTACCGGATCGTGACATTGGTAAATAATAAAAACAGAGCACGTGGAAAGCGTGACAGATAAGTGAATTGAAAGAGCCATGACATTTGTTTTTATCTTTTCAATGTGTTCCCATTTGTTAATTAAACTATTCCTTAACATATGTTAAATGATTTGTTGTATTAAATGTGTTCTTTAAGAATCTGTTATTTCTATTCACCTCCAACAGCAGGTGTGTTTACATTCCTTCATCACGGTTTTCCCCTCGCACTTGCGCTGTGCGGTGGCCGAAGTAATAACGAGAGGTATTGTTGTTAAGGTCACGGGATACGGAAAAAATATCGCCGAATTAGTGTCTGGGAAGTCAATAATTCAATCTCGAGACATTTATGAAGATTTAAATAATTTAAAGGATTTTCTTTTTAAAAAAAGTTCACGTTTACTTCTTATAGAGTAAATAAACTCATCATATATACAAGGATTGAAATTTTGTATTTGCGCCAGACGCGCGTTTCGTCTACACAAGACTCATCAGTGACGCTCAAAACAAAAAAAGTTAAAAAGGCCAAATAAAGTACGAAGTTGAAGAGCATTGAGGACCAAAAATTCTTAACAGTTTTGCCAAATACAGCTAGGTAATCTATTCCTGAGGTAGAAAAGTCTTAGTATTTCAAAAATTCAAAGATTTGTACAGTTAATTTATAATTATGACCATATCAATGATAAATCGTGTCAACACAGAAGTGCTGACTACTGGGCTGGTGATACCCTCGGGGAATAAAACATAGCTATGTTTTATTCCCCGAGGGTATCGTCACTTTAAGGTGTGAATATGTTCTAAATTGGTCAGACAATACTTGGTCATGTTTTATAATCATTTAAAAACCTTGGCTTTGCCTCGTGATTTAAATATTCATTAAACATGACCAAGTATTGTCTAACCTATAAACAACATTGTGGTATCATGTTCAGTGTATTCCAAAGTACAAGGTTAACCCTGATTTCACAGTTGACTAAACGTTGATATAAGATAGCGCAAGTAGGCCATGCATGGTGTCCTATTGCACATATTCTTATTTCAATTATATTTGGTACAGAATCTAACAAGTGCAAAGCAATGCAATGCAGATTATTTTTGGCACAATACCTTTTCCACAATTTCGAAGAAGGAAATACCACCCCATATTTTTGCTGACGACAACCCGCCAAACATAATCTTGAAATCGTCAAAATAGGACAGGCCCTTATAACAGAGAGCTATATGTGTAGACAAAAAAGAAACGATATTTGTCATAAAATACAATATATTCTCATACAAAATTAAAATAAAATGAAAAAAAAACTTTTCACCAACAAAAATCATAGTTGTTTTAAACTTAACTATGAGTAATGCATATAAAAGAAGATAAACTTTATGAAAACAATTTGGTATTTGAGGGCATTACGCTAAAGTACAGCACTATGTTTTGAAAAGGGTGTATTTATTATTTTTTACATTATTTAAAAAAACCAATAAATACATGTAAGACACTGCAGACCCATACTTAAATTGCATACTCAGAAGTAAGTATTACATTTGTATTTGTAAACCATTTTTTTTTCTTAGTGTATACATGTAACAGATAGTAAACAGTTAATTCCATAAAGATCATTTTTAATTGTTATTGTTACCGGTCTCTAAGGTCACATGTGCCCTTTTTGCTCGAATTGATGTTTTTGTGCATTTTGAGAGAGCAAGAATCTCTCCTCCTTCATTAAAACAGGCAGGTCTTCAAGCAAACGTATTTTTATCACTTTCAAATTATAAGATTTGGACATTATAAATTGTTTATCCCCGGAATGACGATAACGAACTATGATAGGCTTTGGACCTTTTCCGTGTGTTGGAAGACTATGCGCATTTGCAATTGGTATGGCATTGTCTATTCGAGCGTCAGTTATCAAGTCTCAACTGAATAGCTGTCGTGTTGTTCCAAAGACGTTGTCATTTTGGTTGCTGTCGTCTATGCCATAAATCAGTATATCATACTCCTGTCGTGATTTGTTTTTAGCAAAATTGCCTTTCTTTAAGGTCATCAATATGCAGCTGTAACTGTATTTTTTTTGTTTTTCATGCTTATCGTTTTCTAGATATTAAGACTTCAAATCCATGCATCTATTTCTTTTTGTGAGGGTTCAAACTTAACATAAAGGACATTAACATGATTGTTTACCTTATTTATCATACTGGTCAGATTATGTCTAGCTTTAGCTAGCTGTGTAGAAAAAAATCTTAAATTTTATTAGCATTACCCATAATACTGGGTTTCAGTTCTTCAAATTGTTCTAGTGATGTCATATAACATTATCAATACTTATTACATGTATGTAAATGTTTTTCAAATTTATTAGTGCAATATTATTAAATGCACTATACTACAAGTACATGTAGTTTTGTAAAAATGTCGTATTGGAGTTGTATCGACCTTATTACAATTATTATATGCTGTATTTAGTACCCCGGGAATTATAACTATAATACTATTATAAACAATAGGTTATAAAAAACAGAAAAGATATTGTCAGCTTGGATTTTAATCAAACTTGCTATTAACCCACCTTGGTGGGAAAAAACACGAATAATGGAATCCTTTGAATCAATACGGCAGTTGTTTTGCATTTTTGCGTTGATTGATAGAGTTTTTATTGACTTCCCTTTTTGAATTTGCCTTAGAGTTTAGTATTTTTGTTATAGTTTGTTTTTGCTTTGTTATTATCAGAATTAATTATTTGTTTCTTTGTCTCTCACAAAAATATGCAGTAGGGGTCCTTCCAGACATCGTCAGTTTTTTAATTAGGTATCTTTGCTCAGCTTTTCCTCAAAAGTGATATTTTCGGAGCATCCAATTTTTTAGTCTTGATTTCCCAAATGAAGTTTATACAATAATGCAAAAACAAAGCATATTGTGCACATGTACATCATATCATATGTTTTCTTCTGGAATAACATTTATCAAGTACACTCAAGACCAAAAGTATGGACATTTTATAAGGTATCCATGTCAGTATGGCAAGGTATCTAGTAGTTGTCGTATATTATAACTTAATGGTTGTCCTTATTGGATAATAAGGTGATAATTGCAAATCTTTAATTGCTTCTGATAAATTTATTTACAACTTTTATAGACTTGGGACGATTTAGAGCTCGTGATATTGTACGGGCACCGGTCAATTGTCGAAGACTGACTCAACGTCTAATCGCTTTTCCTTGTTTCTTATTGTTGTTTCCCCACATCTTCTTTTATTCATTGCCCTAACAAGTCTCGAAACGACTGTTATATTCTAAGAATAATATTTTTTTCCTTTTAGAACAAATAAAAGATGAGTTAGAAGCTTGGAAAGTAGACGACAACATGTTTATTAAAACAAACGGAGCAAAAAGTGTATTAAGGTGTATTAAAAAACATGGTTGCATTGTTGTCACCGGAAGTTCCGGTACAGGCAAATCATATTTAGTGCGTCATGTAGCTTTAAAAATGCAAAAAGAAGGCTATAATATAATACCAGTTTCAAACCCTGAAGAAATTATCAAGTGGTACAATCCAAGCAAGAAGACCTTGTATGTTGTCGATAATTTTTGTGGAACATATGCTATAAATCAAATGCATTTCGATAAATGGACAAATCTGATGGAAAAAATCAAAACACTAATAGAAATGAAACCTGTAAAGTTAATCATGTCTTGTAGACTACAGGTTTATAACGATGAAAAAGTTAAATCTTTATCATTTTTTCGATTATATGAATGCAATCTTTTGTCTGAAGATTTATGTTTATCAAAAACAGAAAAACAATCTATTGCTGAACTTTATTTGAAAACAAATGCTTATAAGGTCAGTGAATTTCATGACCTTTTTGACTGTTTTCCGCTTTTGTGTCAATTATACAGCAAAAATACCAAACGAAATATTATCAATTTCTTTAAGAATCCATTTGCAGTTTTCAGAGAAGAGATAGATCAACTACAGACAGAGGGAGCACATGTTAAATACTGTGCACTGGCTCTATGTGTCATGTTTAACAATCATGTCAAAGAAGAATGGCTTACAGAAGATGTTGATAAAGATATCAAAACTATTATAAAGAGCACATATGAAGCTTGTAAGGTGGTGAAAGGGACTTCACGATTGGTTGTTCGTGATGAGCTGGATTCACTTACTGATACATTTATCAGAAAGGAAGGTACAGTGTACAGAACTATTCATGACAAACTGTTTGATTTTCTTGCGTTTTACTTTGGCAATGTGATGATTCAATGCTTAATTAATAATGCTTCAAGTCGTTTTATTCGTGAAAGGTTTCTATTTGAAAAGCATTGCAACTGTGATAACTTTATAACTATTCTACCAAAAAGATACCAGGAAATTTATTTAAAGAGAATGGTTGATGATTGGTCAAGAGAAAACCTAGAAGATGTCTACTATAACATTAATATGTCGAATCAAATCTTCAGGCAAAGATTCCTCGTACATATTCAAAGTTTAGAAGTATCACAACAGACACAAATAGATAGTATATATCTGTACATTGCTTGTTCATATGGACATACTGAACTACTTCGGATGTTAACGAATAATAAGGCAGACATTTCTAAGTTTAGAGGTACTATACCATCACCTATGTTCTTTGCTTGTAAACAGGGACATACTGAAATTGTTCAGATGTTAATAAACAATAAGGTGGACATCAATAAAGGTAACGTTAATGAATTTATAGACTTATCCCCTCTGTTCATTGCTTGTCAGGAAGGACATACTGAGGTAGTTCAGATGTTAATAAATAATAAGGCAGACATTAATAAGTGTAAAGATATTGGAGAATCACCTCTGTATGTTGCTTGTTGGAAAGGAGAAACTGAAATAGTTCAGATGTTGATAAACAATAAAGCAGACATTAATAAGTGTACAAATATTGGAGCATCACCTCTAATCATTGCTTGTCAGTCAGGGAATACTGAAGTAGTTCAATTGTTAATAAGCAATAATGCAGAGATTAATAGGTGTACATATATTGGAGCATCACCTCTGTTCCTTGCTTGTCAGAAAGGCCATGCTAAATTAGTTGAGTTGTTACTATACAATAAGGCAGACATTGATAAGTGTAGTGATGAAGAAGTATCACCTCTATTAATTGCTTGTATAAACGGACATACTGAAGTCGTTCAGATGTTAATAAACAATAAGGTAGACATCGAAAGGTGTAACGATTCTGGAAAATCACCTCTGTACATTGCTTGTTGGAAAGGAGACACTGAAATAGTTCAGATATTGATAAACAATAAGGTAGACATTGATAAGTGTTCAGATACTGGAAAATCACCTTTATGTATAGCTTGTGAGAATGGACATACTGAAGTAGTTAAGATATTACTAAACAATAAGGCAGACATTGATAAGTGTACAGATGATGGCGTATCGCCTCTGTTATTTGCTTGTTGGATAGGACAAACTGACGTAGTTCAAATGTTAATGAACAATAAGGCAGACATTAATAACTGTTCATATATTGGAGTATCTCCTCTGGCCATTGCTTGTCAGGAAGGACATGCCGAGGTTGTTCAGCTGTTAATAAGCAATAAAACAGACACAAATAAGCCTACAAATACTGGAAAATCATGTCTGGCAATTGCTTGTGGAAATGGACATACTGAAGTTGTTCAAATATTATCAAACAATAAGGCAGACATCAATAAATGTAATGATACAGAAGAATCCCCTCTTGTGTTTGCGTGTTGGAATGGACATTCTAAAGTAGTACAGATGTTAATAAGCAATAATGCAGACATTAATAAATGTACAGATACTGGAGAAACACCACTGTGTATAGCTTGTTTTAAAGGATATACTGAAGTAGTTCAGATTTTAATAAATAACAAGGCAGACGTTGATAAGTGTAATGATAAAGAGGTATCACCTCTGTACATTGCTTGTGGGAACGGACATACTGCAGTAGTTCATGTGTTAATCACCAATAAGGCAGACATTAATAAATGTACATTTACTGGAGAATCACCTCTGTTCATTGCTTGCCATAAAGGAAATATCGAAGTAGTTCAGATTTTAATTGATAAAGCAGACATTAATAAATGTACAAATACTGGAGTATCACCTCTAAGCAGTGCTTGTGGGGAAGGACATACTGAAGTAGGTCAGATGTTAATTACCAATAAGGCAGACATAAATAAGTGTACAGATACTGGAGAATCAACCCTGTTCATGGCTTGTAAGAATGGACACATTGAAGTAGTTCAGATGTTAATCAACAATGAATCAGACATTAATATGTGTACAGATACTGGAGAATCACCTCTTTACATTGCTTGTCAGGAAGGACATACTGACGTAGTTCAGATGTTGATTAATGATACGGCAGACATTATTAAGTGTAGACATACTGGAGAATCACCTCTGTTCATAGCTTGTATGAAAGGACATACTGAATTAGTTCAGCTTTTTATAAACAATAAGGCAGACATTAATAATTGTAATAAAAATGAAGCATCACCTCTGTTCATTGCCTGCCAAGAAGGATCTGCTGAAGTTGTTCAAATGTTAATAAAAGATGGTGCAGACATTAATAAGTGTAGAGATAATGGATATTCACCTCTGGACATTGCTTGTGGGAAAGGACATACTAAAGTAGTTCAGATGTTACTGAACAACAAAGCTGACATGAATAAGTGTTTAGGTACTGGAGAATCCCATCTGTTCCTTGCTTGTAGTAAAGGATATACTGAAGTAGTTCAGGTGTTAATAAACAATAAGGCAGACATAAACAAGTGTACAGACGATGGAGGTTCACCTCTGCTCATTGCTTGTCAGGAAGGACACACTGAAATAGTGCAGATATTAATAGACAATAAGGCAGACATAAATAAGTGCATAGAAACTGGCGAATCCCCTCTGCAAATTGCGTGTGACAAAGGACATAATGAAATAGTTCAGATGTTAATAAACAATAAGGCAGACGTTAATAAGTGTCTTGAAACTGGTGAATCAAATTTGTTCCTTGCTTGTGGAAAAGGGAATAATAAATTAGTTCAGATTTTGATAAACAATAAGGCAGACATTAATAAGTGTACAAATATTGGATGTTCACCCATGTACATTGCTTGTCAGGAAGGACACACCGAAGTAGTACAGATGCTAATTAACAATAAGGCAGACACTAATAAGTATAGAGATACAGGAGAATCACCGCTGCACGTAGCTTGTAGGAATGGACATACTGAAGTAGTTAAAATGTTAATAAATAATGAGCCAGACATAAATGCGTGTAAAGATAAAGAATTATCACCTCTGTATATTGCTTGTCATGAAGGACATGCTGAAATAGTTCAGATGTTAATGAACAATATGGCAGACATTGATAAGTGCAAAGATACTGGAGCATCCCCTCTGTGCATTGCTTCTTTGAAAGGACATACCGAAGTAGTTCAGATATTAATAAGCAATATGGTCGATATTAATAAGTGGACTTGTTCTGAAGAATCACCTCTGTTCATTGCTTGTCAGGAAGGTCACTCTGAATTAGTTAAGATGTTAATAAACAATAAGGCAGACATTAATAAGTGCATAGATACTGGAGAATCACCTCTGTTCATTGCTTGTGGGTATGGACATACTGATGTAGTCCAAATTTTAATAAAATGTAAGGCAGACATTAATAAGTGTACAAACATCGGAGCATCTCCTCTGTTCATTGCTTGTCAGGAAGGAAATGCTGAAGTAGTTCAAACGTTAATAAACAATAAGGCAGACATTAATCAGTGTAGAGATATTGGCGGATCGCCTTTGTTTGTTGCTTTAGAGAAAGGACATACTGAAATAGTTAAGATGTTAATTAACAATAAGGCAGACATAAAAAAGTGTACAGATACTGGACAATCACCTCTGTTCATTGCTTGTCAGAAAGGACATACGGAAGTAGTTCAGATGTTAATAAACAATAAGGCAGAAATTAATATGTGTACAAATACTGGAGAGTTATCTCAATTACTTGCTTCTGGAAAAGGGCAAAATGCAATACTTCAGATGTTAATAAACAATCAGACAGACACTGAAAAGTGTAAAGATAAAGATGTATCACCTCTGTACATTGCTTGTCAGGAAGGACATGCTGAAGTAGTTCAGATATTAATAAATAATAATGCTGATATTAACAAGTGTATAGAAACTGGAGAATCACCACTGTTTGTTGCTTGCGGGAAAGGACATACGGAAGTAGTTCAAATTCTGATAAACAATAAGGCAGAAATTAATAAGTGTAGAGTTACTGGGTCCGCACCTCTGTTCGTTTCTTGCGGAATGGGACGTACTGAAATAGTTCAGATGTTAATAAGCAATAAGGCAGACATTAATAAGTGTACATATACTGGAGAATCACCTCTTTTTATTGCTTGTCAGGAAGGACATACTGACGTAGTTCAGATGTTAATAAACAATAAGGCAGACATCAATAAGTGTAGAGTTAGTGGGTTCTCGCCTCTGGCCGTTGCTTGCGATAAAGGACATAGTGAAATAGTTCAACTGTTAATAAACAATACGGCAGACGTTAATAAGTGTACAGATGCTGGAGTATCGCCTCTGTTCATTGCCTGTCAGGAAGGACATACTAAAGTAGTTCAAATATTAATAAACAATAAGGCAGAAATAAATAAGTGTACTAATACTGGAGTATCACCTTTGTTAATTGCTTGTGGGAAAGGATATACTGAAGTAGTTCGGATGTTAATAAACAATAATGCAGACAATAATATCTGTACAGTTACTGGAGCATCACCTCTGTGCTTTGCTTGTCAGGAAGGCTATACTGAAATAGTTCAGATGTTAATAATCAATAAGGCAGACATTAATAAGTGTACATATACTGGAGAATCACCTCTGTGCTTTGCTTGTCAGAAAGGCCATACTGAAATAGTTCAGATGTTAATAAACAATAAGGCAGACATTAATAAGTGTGTAGTCACTGGAGCATCATCTATGAGCTTTGCTTGTCAGGAAGGACATACTGAAATAGTTCAGATGTTAATAAACAATGAGGTAGACATTCATAAGTGTACAGATGCCGGCGAATCACATCTGTTCATTGCTTGTGTGAAAGGACAACCAGAAGTAGTTCAGATGTTAATAAACCATAAGGCAGACGTTAATAAGTGTATTGATAGTGGAGAATCACCTCTGTTCATTGCATGTGGGAAAGGACATACTGAAGTAGTTCGGATGTTAATAAACCATAAGGCAGACATTAATAAGTGTATTGATAGTGGAGAATCACCTCTGTTCATTGCTTGTCAGATAGGACATACTAAAGTAGTTCAAATATTAATAAACAATAAGGCAGACATTCATATGTGTACATCTGCTGGAAAATCACCTTTGTTTATTGCTTGTGGAAAAGGACATACTGAAATAGTTCAGATGTTAATAAACAATAAAGCAGACATTAATATGTGTACATATATTGGAGCCTCACCTCTGTTTATTGCATGCCAGGAAGGACAGACTGAAGTTGTTCATATCTTAATAATGAATAAGGCAGACATTAATAAGTGTAGAAATGATGGGGAATCAGCTCTCTTCATTGCTTGTCACCAAGGATATACTGAAGTTGTTCAAATGTTATTGAATAATAAGGCAGACATTAATAAAAGTATGATAACTGGCGAATACCCTCTGTACATTGCTTGTCATCAAAGACATACTGAGATAGTTCAGATGTTAATTAAGAATGAAGCAGACCTTAATAAGTGTACAAACACTGGAAATACACTTCTGTACGATGCTTGTGAGAAGGGGCATACTGAAATAGTTCAGATGTTAATAAATAATAAGGCAGATATTGATAAGTGTATAAATACCGGAGAATCACCTCTATTCGTCGCATGTCACCAAGGACATACCGAAGTAGTTCAGATGTTAATTAACAGTAAGGCAGACATTAATAAGTGTAATAATACTGGAATATCACCTCCATACATTGCTTTAACCACAGGCCATACTGAAGTAGTTCCTATTCTATTAAACAATAAGGCAGACATTGATAAGTGTATAGATAGTGGAGCATCCCCTCTATTTATGGCTTGTTGGAAAGGATATACTGATGAAATACAGATGTTAATAAACAATAAGTCAGACATAAATAAGTGTATAGATACAGGAGAATCACCACTGTTCATTGCCTGTCACCAAGGACATACCGAAGTAGTTCGGATGTTACTAAATAATAGAGCAGACATTAATAAGTATAAATATACCGGAGAATCACCTCTATACATTGCTTGTCAGAAAGGATATACTAAAGTAGTTCAGATGTTGATAAACAATAAGGCTGACATTAATAAGTGTGTAGATACTGGAAAGTTACCTCTGTTCGTTGCTTGTCACGAAGGACACACTGACACAGTTCAGGTGTTAATAAACAATAAGGCAAACATTAATACGTGTAATGATAAAAAAGTATCACCTTTGTACGTTGCTTGTCAGGAAGGACATTGTAAAGTAGTTCATCTGTTAATAAACAATAAGGCAGACACTAATAAGTGTATAGATACTGGAGAATCACCACTGTATATTGCCTGTCACCAAGGACATATCGAAGTAGTTCATCTGTTAATAAACAGTAAGGCAGACACTAATAAGTGTAATGATAAAGATATGTCACCATTGTTCGATGCTTGTCATGAAGGACATACTGAAGTAGTTCAGATGTTAATAAACAATAAGGCAGACATTAATAAGTGTACAAATACTGGAGCATCACCTCTATTCATTGCCTGTCAGAGAGGACATATCAAGATTGTAGAGTTGTTATTAACAAAGGAGGCAGATTGCAACCTTAAATGTATAGGGTTGTCACCGCTAGATATTGCTAAAATAGAAAATTATACCAACATAGTGCAGATATTACAGACACAGAATAAATATACAATTATATACAGTCGAACATAGGCAAACAAGACAAATCAATCAAACTGTTATGCTAAACAGTGTTTTGATATAATACAAAGAACCGTCCCACTGCTAGAAGAGAAATTAACATCTATATGGTATACTAAGTATGATAGACAATGTGGATATAATCCTGTACAGTAATATAATTTAAAGACCATTCAACTTTTCAACCGGGAACAGTACAAAAAGATAAATCATTATCAAAATACTTATATGTAAATGTCATAATAATGCATTAATATCTACTTATTTCCTTGTTCTTGTTGATTTTGTTTGAATATTGGATGATATTATTTTGATAAGAAAGTTATGCCAATCAGTTCAACCAAACCTTGTTCAGTTTTCATGTAAATAGATACTATGACATGTATAATTTATAGGTGAACAATGTATAAGTTTGTAAAGAAGAATTGTAAGATATACATATCTATTTCACAGGAGAGTTCATCGGAGCGTAACCTTTTTTTTAGTTACCTGAACCCACAGGTCCATTTAAGCTGTTGTCCTAACGTGATGTCTTTTGTCATAACATTTTTAAGTATCCTCTTAACTACCAAACAGACCAATTTGCGACCACTTATTGGCTGAATTATGTGAGAATACCTGTTTAAAGTTCGTGTGTTTTGGTCCTGAAAAATTGTGCTAATCAGCCACTATGGATAATGAAAAGAACGGAGTGTACCTATGATGTCACGCTGGTTGAATGACATACACAAGATCAAACTATTAAAGAAGTCATTTTTTTATTGATGACAATTTTGAGGCAAAATAATGACATAAAAGGAACGTTTTCATGGTTTAACGAACAACCGTGTAACTTATGGTTAAATGTTACAATAATAAAAGTAGGATTTTACATGTCCCTTTCTGGGAGTTTGAATCTATAATAGTGATGATGAAAAATTGTCTATATTCTTAGAATAAAAAAAAGATATTAAAATGACTAGAAATATTTGCTTTGACTAGAGTATCATTTATCAAAAGAAAATGAAAAATGACTGCTCCAATATTTTCTCAAAAATGTTGAATGAATTATGAAAAATGAACCCCGCCACATTCTGTATGTATGTGCCTGTCCTAAGTCAGGAGCCTGTATTTCAGAGGTTGTCGTTTGTTGATGTGTAACATATTTGTTTTTTCGTTCATTTTTTGTACATAAATTAGGCCGTTAGTTTTCTCGTTTGAATTGTTTACCATTTGTCATTTCGGGGCCTTTTATAGCTGACTATGCGGTATGGGCTTTGCTCATTGTTGAAGGCCGTACGGTGACCTATAGTTGTTAATGTCTGTGTGATTTGGTCTCTTGTGGAGAGTTGGTCTCATTGGCAATCATACCACATCTTCTTTTTTATATTCTTTAATTTCTCTTAAACAAATGATTCCCTAACAAAACCTTGAGTTTTTAATTTTTTTGTCAACAAACATATATATCGGGCGGCTTGAAAAAAACTGATTGTCTATCAACATTGCATTGTAGTTCCTTAAATACTTAACTGTAAAACAAAGTTCATAGACATAGACACAAATAAGGCCGTTCGTTTTCTGGTTTGAAGTGTTTTACATTTTGTCATGTCGGACCCTTTTATAGCTCACAGTTTGCTTATGGTTAAAGTCCGTAAGGAGACCTATAACTGCTTATATATCTATGTGATTTTGATCCCTTATGGATAGTTGTCTCATTGGCATTCATACCAATCATACTACATTTTATTTTATATTTATAAAGAATTTGCGAAATGGTAGAAAAACGCTCATAAAGATAACACTTATGACAACCATGCATTGACCAGGTGTCTGACATGGGAAAGCCACATGGACATATGGTATCATACAATTAATTTGTTTAGATCTCAATCATCTCTAAAACATTTGATTAGTGCAACAACAAAAGGGTAAAGTGAATGAAAGGATGTGCAATGAGGTATATAAGAAAGCGGTTCTTATGTGACAAAAGATAGCCTAACAGTTCATATATACAGTATCTCCACAGATTTCACTACCACAATCTGTTGAAATTTAACTAATGATCACTTCTTACACTAAAACAGATAGAGGTCAACAATAATAATGACTTGCTACATTAGACCAGATAGAGGTCACGAATAATGATCACTGCTACACTACAGCTTATAAATGTCGAGAATAATGATCATTTGCTACACTAGACTAGGTAGAGGTCACGACAAATGATCATTTGCTACACTACACTAGGTAGAGGTCACGAATAATGATCACTTGCTACACTAGACCATATAGAGGTCACGAATAACGATCACTTGCTACACTAGACAAGAGAGGTCACAAATAATGATCACTTGCTACACTACAGCTTATAGAGGTCTCGAATAATGATCATTTGCGACACTATACTAGATAGAGGTCACGAATAATGATCACTTGCTATACTAGACCAGATAGAGGTCACGAATAACGATCACTTGCTACACTAGACAAGAGAGGTCACAAATAATGATCATTTGCTACACTACAGCTTATAGAGTTCAGGAATAATGATCATTTGCTACACTAGACAAGAGAGAGGTCACACATAATGATCGCTTGCTACATTAGACAAGAGAGGTCACGAATAATAATCATTTGCTACACTAGACTAGGTAGAGGTCACGAATAACAATCACTTGTTACACTAGACCAGAGAGAAGTCACTAATAATAATGACTTGCTACACTATACTAGATAGAGGTCACAAATAAAAATGACTTGCTACACTAGACCAGACGATGGTCACGGATAACAATCACTTGCTACACTAGACTAGATAGAGGTCACAAATAATAATGACTTGCTACACTAGACCAGACGATGGTCACGGATAACAATCACTTGCTACACTAGACTAGATAGAGGTCACAAATAATAATGACTTGCTACACTAGACCAGATATAGGTCACGGATAACGATCACTTGCTACAATAGACAACAAAGTGGTCACAAATAATGATTGCTGCTACACTAGACCAGATCGTGGTCACGAATAATGATCATTTGCTACAGTAAACTAGGAAGAGATAACGGATAATGATCATTTGCTACACTAGACTAGGTAGAGGTCACAAAGAACGATCACTTGCTACACTAGACAAGAGAGGTCACGAATAATGATCACTTGCTACACTACACTAGGTAGAGGTCACGAATAATGATCACTTGCTACACTAGACTAGGTAAAGGTCACAAATAATGATCACTTGCTACACTAGACTAGGTAGAGGTCACAAATAATGATCACTTGCTACACTAGACAAGAGAGGTCACAAATAATGATCACTTGCTACACTTCAGCTTATAGAGGTCACGAATAATGATCATTTGTTACACTAGACTAGGTAGAGGTCACGAATAATGATCACTTGCTACACTAGACAAGAGAGGTCACGAATAATGATCACTTGCTACACTACAGCTTATAGAGGTCAGGAATAATTATCAATTGCTACACTAGACTAGGTAGAGGTCACGAATAATGATCACTTGCTACACTAGACAAGAGAGGTCACTAATAATGATCATTTGCTACACTAGACAAGAGAGGTCACAAATAATGATAACTTGCTACATTAGACCAGATAGAGGTCACGAATAATGATCACTTGCTACACTAGACAAGAGAGGTCACGAATAATGATCACTTGCTACACTAGACAAGAGAGGTCACGAATAAGGTTCATTTGCTACACTAGACAAGAGAGGTCACAAATAATGATCACTTGTTATACTAGACCAGAGAGAGGTCACAAATAATGAACACTTTCTACACTAGAACAGAGCGAGGTCACAAATAATGATCGCTTGCTACACTAGATCAGAGCGAGGTCAAAAATAATGATCACTTGTTACACTAGACCAGATAGAGGTCACAAATAATGATCATTTGCTACACTAGATCAGAGCGAGGTCACAAATAATGATCACTTGCTACACTAGATCAGAGCGAGGTCACAAATAATGATCACTTGTTACACTAGACCCGATAGAGGTCACAAATAATGATCACTTGTTACACTAGATCAGAGCGAGGTCACACATAATGATCACTTGGAAGCTATTAAACCAAGAGTTCCAAATGGTGAAGTTGAAGTCATCCCTTCGTAAATTTTACGGACGCCATCACGAGTTGGTTGACCGTTATGGAATAACCGTTTCACAGATGATATCGGATATGTTCCTTATGTCGTAACTACAATACCCTTCCCTTTTCACGGATGTGACTTACCGAATTAGACTATTTACCGGATTTGTAATAACATAAGCAACACGACGGGTGCCACATGTGGAGCAGGATCTGCTTACCCTTCCAGAGCACCTGAGATCACCCCCAGTTTTTGGTGGGGTTCGTGTTGCTTAGTCTTTAGTTTTCTATGTTGTGTCATCTGTACTATTATTTGTCTGTTTGTCTTTTTATTTTTGGCCATGACGTTGTCAGTTTGTTTTCGATCTATGAGTTTGACTGTCCCTCTGGTATCTTTCGTCCTTCTTTTGTTACACTAGACCCGATAGAGGTCACAAATAATGATCACTTGTTACACTAGATCAGAGCGAGGTCACAAATAATGATCACTTGCTACACTACATCAGAGCGAGGTCACAAATAATGATCACTTGCTACACAAGATCAGAGCGAGGTCACAAACAATGATCACTTCTTGTTACACTAGATCAGAGCGAGGTCACGAATAATGATCACTTGCTACACTAGACCAGACAGAGGTCACGGATAACAATCACTTGCTACACTAGACCAGATAGAGGTCACGGATAACAATCACTTGCTACACTAGACCAGATAGAGGTCACGGATAACAATCACTTGCTACACTAGAATAGATAGAGGTCACAAATAATAATGACTTGCTACACTAGACCAGACGATGGTCACGGATAACAATCACTTGCTACACTAGACTAGATAGAGGTCACAAATAATAATGACTTGCTACACTAGACCAGATAGAGGCCACGGATAACAATCACTTGCTACACTAGACCAGATAGAGGTCAAGGATAACAATCACTTGCTACACTAGACTAGATAGAGGTCAGGGATAATAATGACTTGCTACACTAGACCAGACGATGGTCACGGATAACAATCACTTGCTACAATAGACAACAGAGAGGTCACAAATAATGATTGCTGCTACACTAGACCAGATCGTGGTCACGAATAATGATCATTCGCTACACTAAACTAGGTAGAGATAACGGATAATGATCATTTGCTACACTAGACTAGGTAGAGGTCACAAATAACAATCACTTGCTACACTAGACTAGATAGAGGTCACAAATAATAATGACTTGCTACACTAGACCAGATAGAGGCCACGGATAACAATCATTTGCTACACTAGACCAGATAGAGGTCAAGGATAACAATCACTTGCTACACTAGACTAGATAGAGGTCACAAATAATAATGACTTGCTACACTAAACCAGATATAGGTCACGGATAACGATCACTTGCTACAATAGACAACAGAGAGTCACAAATAATGATTGCTGCTACACTAGACCAGATCGTGGTCACGAATAATGATCATTTGCTACACTAAACTAGGTAGAGATAACGGATAATGATCATTTGCTACACTAGACTATGTAGAGGTCACAAATAACGATCACTTGCTACACTAGACAAGAGAGGTCACGAATAATGATCACTTGCTACACTAGACTAGGTAGAGGTCACGAATAATGATCACTTGCTACACTAGACTAGGTAAAGGTCACAAATAATGATCACTTGCTACACTAGACTAGGTAGAGGTCACAAATAATGATCACTTGCTACACTAGACAAGAGAGGTCACAAATAATGATCACTTGCTACACTTCAGCTTATAGAGGTCACGAATAATGATCATTTGTTACACTAGACTAGGTAGAGGTCACGAATAATGATCACTTGCTACACTAGACAAGAGAGGTCACGAATAATGATCACTTGCTACACTACAGCTTATAGAGGTCAGGAATAATGATCAATTGCTACATTAGACTAGGTAGAGGTCACGAATAATGATCATTTGCTACACTAGACAAGAGAGGTCACAAATAATGATAACTTGCTACATTAGACCAGATAGAGGTCACGAATAATGATCACTTGCTACACTAGACAAGAGAGGTCACGAATAATGATCACTCGCTACACTACACAAGAGAGGTCACGAATAATGATCATTTGCTACACTAGACAAGAGAGGTCACAAATAACGATCACTTACTACACTAGACTAGGTAGAGGTCACGAATAATGATCACTTGCTACACTAGACAAGAGAGGTCACGAATAATGATCACTTGCTACACTATAGCTTATAGAGGTCACGGATAATGATCACTTGTTATACTAGACCAGAGCGAGGTCACAAATAATGAACACTTGCTACACTAGAACAGAGCGAGGTCACAAATAATGATTGCTTGCTACACTAGATCAGAGCGAGGTCAAAAATAATGATCACTTGTTACACTAGACCAGATAGAGGTCACAAATTATGATCATTTGCTACACTAGATCAGAGCGAGGTCACAAATAATGATCACTTGCTACACTAGATCAGAGCGAGTACACAAATAATGATCACTTGTTACACTAGTCCCGATAGAGGTCACAAATAATGATCACTTGTTACACTAGATCAGCGCGAGGTCACAAATAATGATCACTTGTTACACTAGACCCGATAGAGGTCACAAATAATGATCACTTGTTACACTAGATCAGAGCGAGGTCACAAATAATGATCACTTGCTACACTAGATCAGAGCGAGGTCACAAATAATGATCACTTGCTACACTAGATCAGAGCGAGGTCACAAATAATGATCACTTCTTGTTACACTAGATCAGAGCGAGGTCACGGATTATGATCATTTGCTACACTAGACCAGAGTGAGGTCACAAATAATGATCACTTGCTACACTAGACCAGAGCGAGGTCACACATGATGATCACTTGCTACACTAGATCAGAGCGATGTCACAAATAATGATCACTTGTTACACTAGATCAGAGCGAGGTCACAAATAATGATGACATTCTTCACTAGACCAGACAGAGGTCACGAATGACTATCACGTGCTAAACTTTACAAGAGAGAGGTAACGGATAATGATCACTTGCTACACTAGGCTAGATAGAGGTCACGAATAATGATCACTTGCTACACTAGGCCAGATAGAGGTCACGAATAATGATCACTTGCTACACTAGGCTAGATAGAGGTTACGAATAACGATCACTTGCTACACAAGACCAGATAGAGGTCACGAACAACTATCATTTCTTACACGACGTCATACATTTTGATGACTCACTATCCTATTACCATTTTGTTGTTTAAACACCAGTTATTTATAGTGCTGGCATCATGATTTAGTTTTCTCTATATCTCCACCTTATAATTTATACCATGGATATGAAGTGTTCTATCATCAGCATACATGTCAATGAATTTGATGCCTATAAAGTCATATAATTTATGAATAAAACGAACAGTAGGGGGCCTAAAATGAATCATTGAGGAACCTCATATTTAATAATATCAGAATCAGAAGCTGTATTACCTGAGCACACTTTTTGTAGTCTTTTAGAGAGGTATGATTTGAACCATTTCACTGAATGATCTGAGACTTTGTATAAATGTAATTTATGGCAGAGAATGATGTGATCAACAACGCCAAATTTCTCTTTTTTGAGAACCAGAAAGAATTTTCTTACAACATTGCCGTCATCAATATATTTATGTCAGTTATTCATTAATTTGGTAAGGGCTGTTTGGCATAATATAAAGCTTTATACAAATAGTTTGCGCCGTCCCCACCGGAAAGATTTGGACCTTATATGCGCATACTTTGCATATATATGCACATATAGTTTACTTTATATATGCACATACTTTTTCTACATATAAAGTAGTTCTTCATGTGCATACTTTTCTCAATATGAACCTTTTTTTTTTATTGTATAAAGAAGAAGCATTCATATGATATTTGTCTGTTATTTTTCAGACTGTAATAAGGGTCCCAATACCATATATTAAAGAATAATATGTATTAAGTTTTTCTTAAGGATGTATATTGCTCAGTTTAAAAATAACCAACTTTTTATATTACTGCACATTTTTTGGGGTTGTATAATGGTATAGCCCTTTTGCCTTCTTCTGTAGTTACTTATTTTTTAATCCATAACTTTGTATTAAAATTGAGAATGGAAATGGGGAATGTGTCAAAGAGACAACAACCCGACCATAGAGCAGACAATAGCTGAAGGCCACCAATGGGTCTTCAATGCAGCGAGAAACTCCCGCACCCGGAGGCGTCCTTTAGCTGGCCCCTAAACAAATATGTATACTAGTTCAGTGATAATGGACGTCATACTAAACTCCAAATTATACACAAGAAACTAAAATTAAAAATGATACAAGACTAACAAAGGCCAGAGGCTCCTGACTTGGGACAGGCACAAAAATTCGTCGGGGTTAAACATGTTTTTTGAGATCTTAACCCTCCCCTATACCTCTAGCCAATGTAGAAAAAACAAACGTACAATAGTACGCACAGTAAAACTCAGTTAAAGAGAAGTCCGAGGCCGATGTCAGAATAGGAAGCAAAAGAAAATAATCAAAATGACAATAATACATGAATAACAACAGACTACTAGCAGTTACAGACATGCCAGCTCCAGACCTCAATTAAACTGATTGAAAGATTATGTCTTCATCATATGAATATCAGGCACAATCCCTCCTGTTAGGGGTTTAGTATTATACCATCATAAAATATATGAGAAGAACATAACCCGTGTCATGCCAACAACCGGTTTTAGCCGGTTTGTTTGTAATAAATTTTAACACAAGGTTTCTTACCACTAATGGCACGTTGGAACTGATTTTAGTGGTTGTTGTCCCAACTGTTGAGTTTTAAAAGTCTTCAGTATAGTTTTAGTAAATGTAAATTGTTGTCTATCATTGTGATGTAGTAGGAGTTATTTTGGTTTCCGCACTCTGTCGGTAGTTTGCCTTATCCAAATTTAATGAATCTCACACACTTTGTTAAGAATAACAACAGGCAGAGTTCGAATTAGGGCAGTAATCAACACTTTTGTCCTATATTAGTTATATATAAAGTTGAATTATTTGATTCATCGTTTTCACGTCATGACAGCTAACAAATGTATCGTTATTTTAGTAGTTACTGTATATATTGATGTTTGAAGGGGCATAACTCTTTCATTTAAAAAGAATTGATCGGCACTGATTTTCGAACTCGTCCATGATATTGAAGAACTGTACACATGAAAACGATAACAATTGCCAATGAGACAACTATCCACTGGAGACCAAATGACATAGATGTTGGCAAATATAGATTACTGTACAGCCTTCAATAATGAGCAAAACCTATACTGCATAACAAGCTATAACAAGACATGACAAAATGAATAAAATGCTTCGCCAAACGCAGCCTGAAACGACCAGTGAGATCAAACCCTGAACAGTTGGGGCAAGTTTGGACACAAAATTTCAAGCTTGATACTTAGATATAAGTAGATATTGTATGAGTGCCAATGAGACAACTCTCCATCAAAGTCACAATTTGTAAAAGTAAACCATTTTAGGTCAAAGTACGGTCTTCAACACCGAGCCTTGGCTCACATCGAACAGCAAGCTATAAAGGGCCCCAAAATGACTAGTGTAAAACCTTTCAAACGGGAAAACCAACGTTCTAATCTATATAACACTTATGAACCATATTAACAAACGACAACAACTGAATTTCGATTGTGATCAAATTTTTGTCATAATATATAGGTTTCTGACACAAAATAAATGTGGTCAAAGATCTTAAAAATTTGAAATGAGACTTTTAATTTACCTATTATGGTCTAATATCCATAAAAAAAACACCAAAAATTTAATTTCAGTTGAAATCAAACACAGTTAATTTTAGACCCTTCAAACCTTAATAAGAACTAATGTGAAAACAGGGCCCAAAATAAAAAATCTAAATGCACAATAAGATTCAGCATATCATAGAGCAGCAATAATTCAGTTTTTGATGAAATCAAACAAAGTTAAATTTTGGACCCTTTGGACCTCAATAGAGACCAATTTAAAAATGGGGACCAATATCCAATATAGTCATACAAGGTTAGAACTGCCCAAAATTAAAGACTTATTAATCCCATTGAAATTGGTTAAAAGATTTGTATTTAATTTCAATTGAAGATTTCTTGCTATTGCCCAATAATGTGCAATTGAAGATTTCTTGCTATTGCGCAATACTTTGCAATTGAAGATTTCTTGCTATTGCGCAATGCTGTGCAATTGAAGATTTCTTGCTACTGTGCAACACTGTTAATCTATTATATATGATAATTTACACATCCTGTTAGGTGTGTATCTCCTGCCATAGCAGTATTTGTTGCTTTTATATATAAATCAGAAATAATCAATGTAAAAATGGAAAATTTTTAGAAAGAAAAAAAAATTATGAAAAACAATTAGTGCCCCTAATTCCCGAACGTTTTGGGTGATTACCCCCAAATTCAATCCAAGCCTTCCCTTTGTGATATGGAACCTTGTGGTGCAATTTCAGAGAGATCCATATACTTATCCACAAGTTATTGTCCTGAAACTACAAAATGCTTGTTTTTGGCCCCTTTTTCCTAAAATGTTTGTACAAACCTCCAAAATCAATCCCAACCTTCCTTTTGTGGTATGGAACCTTCTGGTAAAATTTCATAGAGATCCATTTACTAAAACTTTAGTTATTGTTCGAAAACTAAATGTGTCTTTGGACAACATCTCTGACGATGACATGATACCATTAGACGAATGCAAAAATATTTTGACGGTCGTATAAAAAGAATTCAAAAAAAAAAAACAAACAGCCTGACAGAATTTGCCATATTAAGTATATTTTATTGTCTGAAACATCAACAGAAGGATTAGACACACCTTTTTCATCTTCTCCATAAATGAAGAGTGAGTATCGTTACATTAATCTGCAATCGCCATCAGTTTAAATATTTTTTCATAAACATCTTCTTCATTAACTAACATTCCAAGTGGATCATAATTTAAATTCTAAACAGTGATGTAGAACTTCTTTTTTGTTGGTAAAATTTGATTTACAGTCAAACTTGAACACAGAGGTCACCCTCAAAAACATGAAACACCGACCTTAAAAGAGAGGTGACCTTTGAACTGAGAGTGACCTGACAAGACAGTTTTCCTTGATAGAAGGTACCCATAATAACAGGTTTAACTGTAATTTAATTGACAAGATTGTAAAACTAACAGTCAAGTTATGATATGATACAATCAAGATTCAGTAAGATTTTATTTGATTTTTTGTGTTTAACGCCACTTTTAAGCACCGCTTTTGGGCTATTTCGTGGCGTCCAGTTTTTATTGGTCAAGGAGGATGCATTGCCTGGAGAAAACCACCGACCTTTGATAGGAAAACTGACAATCCTTGTCATATAAGATTGGAGTAAAGTTCACCCGCACGAGCAGGGTTCGATCTCACAACCTCAGTGTTGACTGGCAAGTGATTACAGTAGTAACTACTTAGACCAATCGGCCACCGAGGCCCCTAGATTCAGTAAG
Source organism: Mytilus californianus (assembly GCF_021869535.1). Classification (NCBI taxonomy): domain Eukaryota; kingdom Metazoa; phylum Mollusca; class Bivalvia; order Mytilida; family Mytilidae; genus Mytilus; species Mytilus californianus. The sequence continues at coordinate 1,683,321 of NW_026262686.1, forward strand.
ACTATACATGTAGTAAGCCAAACTTTTTGACTGACCAAAGTTTCAGAATACAGCAAATCTATATGTATTTCATGTTTATCATATTTATATTGTTAATGAAAGGTACTGCTTCATAAGTCAGAACAAATTAACATTTTTAATGTTCAAAAAGATCACAAAAAATGTATATGTATATATTATAAAAGAAAGGCACTCCTTCGTTGGTCAGATCCAGAAATCATTTTTAATGGTCGAAACAATCATAATAAATCTACATGTCTGTTGTATCCTAACGGTTGTCCATATGATACCTTTTGTCCTGTTTGAACTTTGAATTCAAAATTTCTTGGAGCTTCAAAAATAAGAACAATTGTGGATCCGAGATTAAATTCTCCAAACATGTCACCTTTCTGGAATGATTTTCCCATCTCTGTTCCCTCGATTATACATGCATCACGGACATTGTTTCTATCTCCATGATCTCTGTGGTTCGTTGTTAGTTCCTAGAAAATAATTACATCAAATGTTAAAGAATGGAATTTCAATACTGTATAATTAAAGACTGTCAGTGTGTGATTGTGATGTCAAAATAAAACTGTGACAAAATAATTCATCCTACTGTAAATTCAGTTTTAGCAAAATCTTAAGATTGGGAAGAAAGTGAAAGAAATATTAGAACTGACAATTTTCATTCTCATTACATAATTTGAATCAAGCATCTCCTGAATATCACATGTATTTTACCATGATCAACAATTATCATTGAGGGGGAAGCTGTTGATAACATTGACTTCCTGCAAGTAACAGCTTCCCACTCAATGATTTCTAGCTTTTGGTTGTGCAAAGTACTTTTTATGTATGGATTATACATAGAAAAATCATAACAAAATGTTTAATGTGACTTAAGAAAGATATATCATACATATCATTTTATTCTGGTATCACCTAAGTTGAACAAAGGTCTACAGAAAAACACATTAATTTACATTACATGATATAATATTAATGTAAAAATAATAGAATATAGATGCTTACAAAAGTTAAGGAGATATTATGTCATTATGCATGTACATGTACTAGTTTCCTGCTACAAAGTGGATATATAATTATCTCCCCTTTTCCAGGCCTCTACGATAACCTTTTTTTCAACTTGTCCAGTAGGACAAGTACAACCCAAAACTTACTTGTTCAAATGAAATTGTAACTTGTCCAAAAAAAATCTTAATAATAACCTTTTTTGCATTTTAAGTTGATTCAAGGAACAAAATGAATTAAAACAATAGAACAGAATTTAATTTATATCTTTTGAAATACTTTTCAAAAATATGAGTCGAGAACAACTGAATCTAGTCATGTCACAGGGCTTAGGTTCTAGTTTTCATCAATGCCAAAGTCTCATCAGACTCTGCACATGAGGCACTGTCTGATAGGCCTGTCAATGTACACTCATTGGATTTGTATCCTGGTTGTTTAAGTTGAAAAAAGATTATTCAAATGCAATCAATAAAAAAAAGAAGATGATGTATGATTGCCAATGAGACAACTCTCTGCAAGAGACCAAATGACACAGAAATTAACAACTATAGGTCACCGTTTACAAGTATTGTTTCTTTCTACATATGATCAAATATGATTTTGTGAATTTTATGGTAAATAATTTCTTCATTTTTATTTAAAAAATATTTTTGTTAAAAGAATTACCGGTATGGTATTTATTATAAAGCAACAAAATAAGGTAGGAAAACAAGGTACTGATTTGTCTTGGTCCCCAAATGTCTCCTGCATTGCCAAACTGTCTATTAATCATGTCTATTAAATATGTCTCCTACGGTGCCAAACTGTCTATTAAACTTGGGAGCCGAATCGTTTCCGAGCTGGTGACGAACTGTCTTGTAAAGTTACCTTTTCTACAAAGCCCATCGCTGATTCGGATCAGTAAAACTGGTTTCCGAAAATAGTATGCCTTTTACCTATGAAAAAGTACCTGACAAAGAACCAGTTTAAAATTATCGGTTTGCAAGTAAACATGTCAAATTAATACTTGTTTTTATCTTCTTTTCTTGTTTTTTGTTTGTAATTACTTTGTTCATCAAAGTTGGATTAAATTTATTTTCTGCAGGTTAATTTTACTTGTCCCGTCGGACAAGCTTGATATAGCTTTTACTTGTCCGACCTTTTTTTCCTCTGGTACCGGACAATCGGACAAGCGTTATTGTCGAGGCCTGTTTTCTAGATGCAGACAGAACAGTGATCATATTTTGTAATGTAGCAAGAAAGCTCATACATGTACATTCAAGACAACAAATTTGACTGTATTTACAATGCATTCCCTTAAACCTATTTTTTTTTAGTTCTCTCATACATAAAATCATATAAATTTCTTCATCCCGCAAATATATTGCATTTCTGCAGATTTTTTTTTAAATGACTAATAAACAAGAATGTGTCCATAGTACACGGATACCCCACTCGTACTATCACTTCCTACTTTTAGTGGACCATGAAATTGGGGTCAAAACTAATTTGGCATTAAAATTGAAAAGATCATATCCTAGGGAACATGTGTACTAACATGACTAAGTTTCAAGTTGATTGGACTTCAACTTCATCAAAAACAACCTTGACCAAAAACTTTAACCTGAAGCGGGACAGAATGTTGGACGAATACCCGAACAATAAAACAGGCCCACAGACTGAAAAACATATTGCCCATAGGTTTTATACTCCCCTTTACAGTGAACGCATAAGAGTAATAGTATATTTAGCAAATACTTAAGATAATGAGTGTATAATTTACATTTAGGAAACTTAATTATCTTCCTTTAATATAAGGTTGTAGTATGATCACAGGGTTTCTGGAAGTAAAAGCAGGTCCTACTCCACATGTGGCACCATATATCTATGTAAGGTTTCAATCAGCATGATCAGACAAAGTTTTGTATACTTATAGCATAGGGGAAATGAAATGACTGATGGACATATAGACTGGTCAAAAACTATATCTGCCCTGTTTTTAGTAGTGCTGGGATATTATAAAGGGATATGTGGGATAAATATCAATGAGACAGCAACCCAACTAAAATAACCAAAAGACATCAGAGGGTAACATACAGTTGTCAACAATAGACAGGTGTCCAATAGGATTGCTCTATTATCTTAGTAGATCTTGCAATGAATGACCTTTGGTTATTTTCAGTTCCTACCCTTTTTAGCTATGGTTTTCAGTTCTTTTCACTCCCCTCCAAATCAACCTTACAATGACCTTTGGTTTTTAGCTATGGATTTCAGTTCTTTACAGTCCTAACCCATCATTGCCCATTCTTCAAGTCTTGGCCTTAGTTTACAAACCTCATCACAATATATTCTAATTGATCCTACATTAGTTGCTCCAACGGCAGTGTAGCTGAAGAATCCATGCTTCCATGTTCCTGCATAGACAACTCTCTCATTAAAATTAAACAGACCTTCAATCCATCTGGCTATACCTGGACTTACACTTAGTAGGTCTCCTAGAAATAATGATAAATATATTAAACAGACCTTCAATCCATCTGGCTATACCTGGACTTACACTTAGTAGGTCTCCTAGAAATAATGATAAATATATTAAACAGACCTTCAATTCATCTGGCTATACCTGGACTTACACTTAGTAGGTCTCCTAGAAATAATGATAAATATATTAAACAGACCTTCTATCCACCTGGCTATACCTGGACTTACACTTAGTAGGTCTCCTAGAAACAATGATAAATATACATTATTAGGTATAAGTTCATGATGAATTCCATAATAAGTTATACATGTTATAAGATGAATTGGCAAGTTAATGCAGTGGATTGGCTAAGAATGATTAAAAGAAGATATATATAGGAAAAATTAAAAATCTATGGTGTGATTTTAGCTCCTTGATGTAAGATTTTAATTTAATGTTTTTGGAAGCAGACATTTACTCAGATACCAACAATGACATAATGATAGGTTAAATAATATAACATCTTTGATAAATCGAGGTGGATCACCACTTTATATTTCCTCAAATAGAATTTATTCTTATACTTTGCCAAAATGTTAATTTTATCATGATTTTTTCAGATATATTATCATGATAGACCAGAATGGGTCACCATGGTCACAGTGCTATTTTTCAAGTTCTTGCAAAATTGTAGAATATCCATGAACATGATAAAAAACCCTACTTTTTTTGTGAATAAAAAAAAAATTTGAGATAGAATTTTAAAATAAAACATTAAAGAACTAGAGGCTCTTGAGAGCCAGTGTCACTCACCTTGGTTTATGGGAATAACAAAGCACACTCTCCAACATTGTAGACGAGAATAGACCATGACAAAAATCTCTATATTGTTGATCTTGTATTACTGATCTTTTAGTCTGTTTAGTTTCTTTGACTTATTAATAGATCTTGCCTTGCTGATTATTTTTGTGATTTAGAGTGTTTATTTATTCATAATGAGGAATAACATAAAAAAAAAGCTTCTCTCTAAATATCATAAAGATTTGTCATTTATGGGCAATAACTCCTATAAGAATTTGTCTAACAGTTTTGACATATATGGACAATTGGTAGAGCTCATTATTCTTAACCTATTTTATCCTTTCAGATTTTCTCTATTCATGCTATTTATAACGGTTAAAAAAATAATAGATAAAACTTGATTTTTACCCCTATGTTCTATTTTTAGCCATGTCAGCCCAGTTGGTTGGTAGGCAGGGTTATCTGACACATTTTTAACAAGATACCTTAATGATGATTGTGGCCAAGTTTGGTTAAATTTGTCTCAGTAGTTTCAGGAGAAGATTTTTGTAAATGATTACATAAATTGTCCAAAAATGACTATGAAAGACAATAACTCCTAAAGGGGTCAATTGACCATTTTGGTCGTGTTGACTTTTTTGTAGATCTTACTTTGCTGAACAATTTTGCTGTTTACAGTTTATCTCTATCTATCATAATAAAGCCAAAAACTGCATTTTATTCCCCATGTTCTATTTTTAGCCATGGGGGCCATCTTGGTTGACGGGCGGGGTCATCAGATACATTTTTTAAACTAGATACCCTAAGGATGATTTAGGCCAAGTTTGGTTTCATTTGGTCCAGTAGTTTCAGAGGAGAAGATTTTTCTAAAAGTTAACGGACGACGACGACGACGGACGACGGACGCCAAGTGATGAGAAAAGCTCACTTGGCCCTTTTGGGCCAGATGAGCTAAAAAATTATGTCCCTGATATTGTTTTCTTGCTACTAGTATAAAATTAAAATCTCATTATCATTCCTTTAAATTTTTTTCACTATAAGACATGTAAGAGTTATCTCCCCTTTAATGGCTAAGTTGAAAAATTGAATCAACTCTTTGGTCGGGTTATTGTCTCTTTGACATATTCCCAATTTCCATTCTCAGTTTTACAAACAAAATATTTGATATTTGTCAAAACAATCTAAATAATGCAATAAATCGCTTAGATGCATTGACTTATTTTTCTTCATTTAAATAAACAGTCATATACACATTCATTGCCAATCTGTTTTAAATTTGCAGTTTAAATCACTGAACTAGACCGACTGTGTACTACAATTTTACGATCCAAGATGAGGGGTATTCAATCTACCATATATTTAATCTGGAATTTTACTCCTATTAGTTCATCTGTTTCTCTACTGATCATACAGATCCTCTTTCCATCTATTGTAAAAATTCCCTCCTTTTTTTTTTATTAATATTGTATTTATATTGTGTCATAGAACAAATTAATATTCATTCAGTGTATGTTTACTTGTCTTGTTGATATGTCTTTTTGATTGAGTTAAGCCATTTCAATTGATATTTTAAAGTCTGTCTTTCTATGTTGTAATGTTACACCACTGTTTGAGGTTAGGGTGAAGGTTGGCACCTATGTTAAAAACGTTCTTACCAGCTGCATTTGTTTACACCTGTCCTAAGTCAGGTGCCTGTTGTTCAGTGATTGTAGATTGTTGATGTGGTTCATAAGAGATTTCTGTTTTTATATAGATTAGACAGTTGATTTTCCTGTTTGAATTGTTTTACATTAATTAGTCATTTAGGGGCCCTGTATAGCTTGCTGTTCGGTGTGCGCTAAGACTCTGTGTTGAAGGCCATACTTTGACCTATAAAGGTTTACTTTTACAAATTGTGACTTGGATGGAGAGTTGTCTCATTGGCACTCATACCACATCTTCTTATATCTATTTAATATCATCATTTAAAGGCAATAACTCCTATAAAGGTTAATTGACGATTTCTGCTCAGTTGACTTATTTGTAGATCTTATTGTTTTCCTCATTTCTATGGTTAAAACTGTAAGCTAACAGATAGATGCCAAGTTATGGCAAAGACTGATTGCTAATCATACCTCTTCTACTTATTTTTGAAGCATAAGGAAAAAAGATGGTATTTCCGAGTTTTACCTTTTTTCACAGTTAAGGAATGACTGTAATATTTTTTCTGTCAGTGAAGAAATAACATAAAAAATGTGGTGCACACTGAATAACCTGAGTAGCAGTTTATTTTAAAGTGTGCACCACATTTTTGATGTTATTTCGAATAGACAGAAAAAATATTACAGTCATTCCTTATTATTTAATTCTAAATTACCTTTATAGCCAGTTTAAATCATAAAAAAAGTTGATGATGTCACGGTCACATGACAAAATAATGACTATGAGCTGATAGACAAAACACTGTCAGCCAATCAGAAGACGTGTTACATCCAAAGGAAAATTATCTTTAGATGTACTGTTATCTTACCTGGAAAATGTCTCCTGTAACTTATTTTCCAATCAGAGGCAGAATGAAATCTGTGATAATCTCCAGGGGCTAGATATACAACACAATGGTAAAGTTCATGTCCGGGTTTAAGTTTCAGTTTCTGATGGTATTCCTCATCAGATAAATTATTTACATCGTCAATATCTCCTCTCCAGGTCAAAGGTCCTAGGAATCCTTTTAAAGAATATGTCACACCTTTAACTTGCTCTAATATTCCATTTTTACATATCCCATAATGCAGTATTCTCCCATCAGCAGGACTTGTCTGAAATATAATTAAAAAAATAAATATTCCTCCATAAGCGGGACTTGTACAATATATAACTATAGATATGAGAAATAGGAACCAATTCATATCAATATGTAAATAAGGAGATGTGGTATGATTGCAATAAGACAATTATCCACCAAAGTTCAAATGAAGTGTACAGCTTTCAACAATGAGAAAAAAACAATACCCTATAGTCGGCTATATTAGGCTGCCACATGAAACATATGAAACTGTTCAATTTAGAAAACTAATGGTCTAATTTCAACAAAACAATTTATGAAAAACAGATATGACAGACATGAACCAAAGACAACCACTGAACTATAGGCTCCTGACTTGGGAAAACCACATTAAGAATGTGGTGGGGTTAAACATGTTTGTGAGTGCTCAACCGTCCCCCTAACGTGGGACAGTGGTTTAACAGTACACTGATGTCATATGGTATTTTGCCCCCACCCCCCTGAAAATTGACCTTGGGGTAAAAATACCATATAGAAAAATGACCCTTGACTGAATTTTCTAAATCTAGGAAAGGACAGTTACTGCTGTTAATAATTGATTTATTTAAAGTAAGTTCTGTCGGGTAGATTTCAGCGGTATACTTAGAGAATTCTTGGTTATTTAACACAAAAATATCAAGATAACAGTAAGTGTTGATGAATTTATTAATTTGGAATTTAGAGGGGTCTTTACTGAGTTTGGTGATTCATACAGTAGAGGAACAATTGGTGCCCATAGGAATACCAACAACCTGTCGATAAACTTTATTGCAGAGACGTACATCAATGTTGTGAAGGAGAAAATTAACAGCTTCAATCATCTCATCACACCTCCAGTTAGCATATCTAGCATATTTACCTTTCATTTCACAAAGTTTTTCTAGTTTTACTTATGACAAGCAGAACAGAAAAGATTGAACTGCATTCTCAATATTTCCCCAATTTTTTTCACGATTTCTTATTTATACCATATATTCTTGTTAGCTTTAGTTTCATGATTTCGGCCTTTTGATGGGGCAGATAACTCTTCACTGTTTTCATTATTTGCCTTTCATGGCCTTGTAAATTGAATTAAAATGAATGGCATTCTATCATGTGTAAGATGTAAAGTAGGGGAAATTAGACAAGTAGACACAAGTGCTCTTTTCCTAATATACATGTAGTATTCCATTTTGATATAAATCCAGATTTGTTTAATATTCTTTTTTCTGATAGAAATGTCTCTTTAATAATGTTAATCCTTTCGATCGTTAATTTTTACCAGTTTTCTACAATGGCTATAAAAACCCAGATTACCCTATGCTGTCATGAAAACCAAATGTTATACCCTTCTATGTCTTCTCTCTCAATACCATGTTAGGTTACTTACTTGGGTTTAAATTTTAAAAACTTTTCAAGTTATATAAAACTGAAAATTCAACTTTTTCATGTTTTGTATGGAAAATCAATTCAAGACATATCATTGCAGCTATATATATTGACATACACTTATATGTGTCATAATATAAGAACATGATCGAGTAATATCTATTCAAGATGTTTTACAATTAATGATATGATGGGGGCAGGACAAAACCTATGGTGAACTAAAAAGGGGTTTCTCAGGCAATTAAAACTTTATATCATTTAGGGGTGGAAATCTGAACCATTCCTCAAATAATATTAAAATTATTTACCATTTATATAAATATAACAGCTAAAAAATATAAATTAAAGTTTCAAGGGCAACGCCAAAATGAGTTAACAGGTTTTTCAAAAATTTCACAGTAGATAGAGTTTGTCGTATGGAAGATTTTTACCCTTATTAATTTTTCTCTAATTGCTATAGTCTAGATATTAGTCAACAAGAGTGCACACAATCAAATATCTCGCCTACTTTACTGACCATTGATTTTATGTTGTAAGTGTAAAAGATAAATGTTTACTACAAGTGTCACATAAACTTAACTAGATCCATAACAATGAGGTCAAGGTCAGAAAATCCTGTCAGGCAGACATGTTCACCTTACAATTTTTCCATACACCAAATATAGTTGACCTAGCTATATTGCAATTGCTTACCCATGGTAATTGAAAAACAGAACTAAACAAAAAAACTTAATATTGATCAATGAACCATGAAAACACTTATGTTACATGTATCTGAGAAAAACAGACTTAATCATGTAACTTCAACCTTGAACACTGATCCATCAAATGAGGTCAAGGTCAAGTGAACCTTGTTTGATGGACATAGAAGTTGCAAGGAATTAAACAATTCAATGATTTAAAATATAAATTCTTACCAGGTCATGATCAGCGTTAACAGTTCTCACTCCTGGTTTTAATGTTCTTCGGAAAAATTCACCTAAATTTTTATAATTTCTTAGATCTGGGTCTGCAGCCTCATTCAATTTACAGTCAAACATCCACACATATAGTCCAATGAGGGGTCGTCTCAAAACAACAGGTAATTCTAAATTGTTAATCGTTCCCCATGCTCTAGACATCATTTTTAAAGGCATTTTTCTGTACAGGGTCACCTGAAATGAAAACACATTGCTTGTATCATTGATATTAAATACATAAATAGGATTTAGATTTTCTGCATATCTCTAAAAATCATTAGAGAAACAGATTCCAATTGTCCATGGTGGTATTTATTTCAATTGTCTATGGGGGTATTTATTTCAATTGTCTATGCTGGTATTTATTTAAATTGTCTATGGGGGTATTTATTTCAGTTGTCTCTGGTAGTATTTATTTCAGTTGTCTCTGGTAGTATTTATTTCAGTTGTCTTTGGTGGTATTTATTTCAGTTGTCTTTGGTGGTATTTATTTCAGTTGTCTATGGTGAAATTTATTTCAGTTGTCTTTGGTGGTATTTATTTCAGTTGTCTATGGTGTTATTTATTTCAATGGTCTCTGGTGGAATTTATTTCAATTGTCTATGGTGGAATTTATTTCAATTGTCTATCTTGGTATTTTTCAGTTGTTTATGGTGGTATTTCTTTCAGTTGTATCTGGTGTCATTGTTTTCAGTTGTATCTGGTTGCATTTGTTTCAATTGTCTTTGGTGGCATTTGTTTCAATTGTTTTCGGTGGCATTTGTTTCAATTGTCTTTGGTGGCATTTTTTTCAATTGTCTATGTTGTTATTTTTTTCAATTGTCTGATGGTGGCATTTATATCAGTTGTCTTAACAATGTTGTTATTTTTTCAATTGTCGATGTTGTTATTTATTTCAAATGTCTATGTTGTTATTTTTTTCAGATGTCTATGTTGTTATTTTTTTCAGTTGTATATATATATATGTCAATGTATGTTGTTATTTTTTTTAAATTGTCTGTGTTGTTATTTTTTGTTATTTTTTCAATTGTCTCTGATGGTATTTATTTCAATTGTATCTGTTGGCATTTCTTCTAATTGTCTATGGTGGTATTTTTTCAATTGTCTTTGGTGGTATTTGTTAATAGATCTTTATAATTATTTGTCAATAGTGGCATTTGTTAAAATTATTTCCCGAACATCTCATTTTTTAAACTTTCCAGTTAGTATATCAAGGTTTAGTAGATTTTTGTTCAGAGGGAAAAATGATTCAAGGAGAATCTGTCTTTAAGGTTAAACTAAAATAAATGATAAAAGTAGATAAGTTAGACAGTACAGTAAGATGTACTTTAATATCAGACTTTTATATAAGGTTCTGAAGGACACACAATCTAACATGTACTCTTAGTTCTTATCAGATTGGCTTACCTTTAGACCAATTCTCCCAATAAGTCAGATTAACTTAACTGTTAAAGGATACCTTACTTGTCATAAAGAAAGGTATCGCACGGTTTAAAACTAGAAAAGATAGTATATTATATTATGGACCACTACCTAAGTCGAAGAGAGTTCTAACCCTTTTATCATAGACCACTCAGCTTAAGTTGGAGAGAATCGGTAACCTTTTATTAAGGACCACTAAGCTTAAGTAGACGAGAGTTTTGACTCTTTTATTATGGATCACTATAAGCTTAAGTCGAAGAGAGAGTTCTGACCCTTTTATTATGGATCACTAAGCTTAAGTTATAGAGAGAGTTCTGACCCTTTTATTATAGACCACTCAGCTTAAGTTGAAGAGAGAGTTCTGACCCTTTTATTATAGACCACTCAGCTTAAGTTGAAGAGAATCGGTACCCTTTTATTAAGGACCACTAAGCTTAAGTAGACGAGAGTTTTGACTTTTATTATGGATCACTATAAGCTTAAGTCGAAGAGAGAGTTCTGACCCTTTTATTATAGACCACTCAGCTTAAGTTGAAGAGAGTTCTGACCTTTTATTATGGATCACTAAGCTCAAGTCAAAGAGAGAGTTCTGACCCTTTTATTATGGACCACTCAGCTTAAGTTGAAGAGAGTTCTGACCTTTTATTATGGATCACTAAGCTTAAGTCAAAGAGAGAGTTCTGACCCTTTTATTATGGACCACTCAGCTTAAGTTGAAGAGAGTTCTGACCTTTTATTATGGATCACTAAGCTTAAGTCGAAGAGAGAGTTCTGACTCTTTTATCATGGACCACTCAGCTTAATTCATACAGAATTCTAACCCTTTTATTATGGACCACTCAGCTTAAGCATGTTAAGCGGAAGAGAGTTCTGACCCTTTTATTATGGACCACTATAAGCTTAGGGGAAGTAGAAGAGAGTTTATTATGGACCACTCAGCTTAAGTCAAAGAGAAATCTTATCATTTTATCGTGGACTACTACATAAATTTACAAGAAATCTTACCGTTTTATTCAGTTTTTTCTTATGTCTATATGCTCTTTTCTTCTTGTGTTTTATAAAATCAGTATACAACATAAGTTCCTTTAATTCTTTGGATGGGATACCCCATCTTAGTCCATAAAACTTTATTTGACGAGGGTCCAGTTTGGATAAAGCATACCACAGTCGTTTCCTTGAATAGTGATAGAGTTTCTTCAATAGTTTTTTGGACATAGCGTGTCGTCCAGAAATTAACAAGACAAGTAAAATTGTACTATAGAGTGTCACATAGATTTGACTAAAGTCCTCTGATGATTGTGAGTCATCAGATTTTGTTGTTATTGTCGTTGACATGGTTATTTACTTTAATTATCACAATTAGAGATATGTCTGTTTGTATATAAAAATCCAGATCAGTAATAACCACAGATGTTCACATCAATAAATATCATGCACTAGGATTAATTTTCTGCCATGTATACAATGTATACAGTACTGAGTTTCTGACATGTATATGCATACAATCCTGAATTTCTGACAGAATACAATCCTAAGAATGTTTAACTAGAACAACTGATAATCATTATATAGGATTAATCATGCTAACCGGCATGCAAAGAAATGTACAGAACATTATTCTAATATTTATAGATTTTCTGTGTAAGTTGAAAGGTCAATTGAGTTGAAGGGTCATAACGGATGTCAGACCATATGTTTACAATGGATTAGGTTCACACTATGGATATTTGTAGAATCACTTCATATTTAAATACCAGTTATTTATTCACTATAAGCATGATATATGTACATGTCCATTGCTTAAATTCATTTAAATAGAAGTCATACGTTAGAATTAAATTGATAAATTTCATTCAATATATATCTTAGTTTAACGTACAGTAATCACAATCAGATAATCAAAATAAGACTTAAGCATGTTAAGTGTTTAAAATAACTGTATTATGATAATGTCATTAAGTATGCTACATTTATTATGATCAAAGGTTAAGATGCATAACATCATTTAGTGGAGTCACAAGATAATGTCATTTTCAACTTTTAATAATGGACCACAACTTGCTAAATGTAGACTATAAACTATGCTTTTAACATTTGAAGTAATAACTAAACTATTTATTTCATCCACTCATAGTCTACAAAAATGGTGCAGAACCTTTGATTTTAAAGATAATTTGAGGTAATTAACAGTGTTTTTTTTTTATTTTAGGATTAAACAAAATTATTAAATAATATTGAAGTTGCATAAAATAGTTCAAATAAGTCTATCAATAAGGCAAATGAGTCAGAAGTTCATCATTATTATGAGAAAAATGACATAACATAAATATAAAATGAAATAAATTTAAAATCATCAGTGGTTCATGTCTGGCATATTTGTTTTTCGTAAATTGTTTTGTTTTGTTCTTAATTAGCGCATAGACTGTTAAAGTTTTTCTCAATTGAATGAACACATATTTTTCATGTCTGGGTCTTTTATAGTCGACTAAACAGTATGGTTTTTTTTCTCATTGTTGAAGGCAGTATGGTTGCTTATAACTGCTTACATCCACTTCATTTCAACTTTGCAGGGGCGGATCCAGCCATTCTAAAAAGGGGAGGTTCCAGCTATATGTCCCCATTCAAACGCATTAATCGTCCCAAAAAAAGGGGGGGTTCCAACCCCCAGAACCCTCCACCTGGATCTGCCACTGCTTTGGTATAAAGTTGTCTCATTGAATTGGCAATTGGCAATCATACCACCTGTCCTTATTCCTTATTGAAACAGTCATGACAGTAGATTGGTAATTTATGTATATGATTTCCTGCGGAGAGAACTTGTGAATTCTTGCCATGATTGGGAACTAAGCAAAATGAAATTGAGAATGGAAATGGGGAATATGTCAAAGAGACAACAACCAGACCAAAGAGCGGAAAACAGCCAAATGCTACCAATACCCTAAGGAACATTTAGTTAAAGTTTGGAGGTAATTGGCCAAGTAGTTTCAGAGGAGAAGATTTTTAAATGTTAGCAAACTTGATGAACAAATTGTGTAAAACTGTTTTAAAGGGCAATAACTCCTTAAGGGGTCAATTGACAATTATGGTCATATTAACTTTTTTGTAGATCCTACTTTGCTGAACATTATTGTTGCTTACAGTTTATATATATCTATAATAATATTCAAAATAATAACAAAACTAGATACGCCCGCAGAGGTCCAACCCTGAACAGTTGGGGCAAAAATGGACACAATATTCAAGCTTGATTCAGGTCTGAATTTGGATTGTAATTAAATATTTGACATATTATAGGTTTCTGAATAAATGTAGTCAAAGAACTTGAAATTGGATATATATTTTAAATTAATTAAAGATTTCTTGCTGTTGTGCAATACTTAGTAAATCTGTTGTCAGACTATAAACAAATAAAGTTCAATTAATTATCAATATCATATTAGAAATTTATGAAAATAAAAAGGGAGCTTACATCAATAGATATAAACAATTCACCAAAGTTTCATGAGAATTGGTGACAGCATTTTTGAGTTATTGTCCGAAAACTGGAAAATCACACCTTTTTTTAATGAATAAAACCCCATAACTCAGAAATGCAAAATGTAAAATTTATAAAATTCTTAAGGGAGCTTACATCAATACAAAAAAACAATTCACCAAAGTTTCATAAGAATTGCTGAAAGCATTTTTGAGTTTTTGTCCGAAAACTGGAAAATCCCCCCTTTTTTATTGAATAAAACCCTGTAACTCGGAAACGTAAACTCTAAAATTTATAAAAATCAAAAGGGAGCTCATGTCAATAGATATAAACAATTCACCACAATTTCTTGCAAGTTAGTGAAAGAATTCTTGACTAATTGTCCGAAAACTGGAAAATCCCCCTTTTTTTAATGAATAAAACCCCATAACTTGGAAACGTAAAATCTAAATTTTATAAAAAATGAAAGGGAGCTCACGTCAATAGATATAAACAATTCACCAAAGTTTCATGCAAATTGGTTAAAGCATTTTTGAGTTAATGTCTGACATGTTGACGACGGACGGACAGACGGACGGACGGACGGACAGACAGACAGACGGACAACGGTATACCATAATACGTCCCGTAAACGGGCGTATAGAAATGAAAAATTTTCTTAAAACTACCAATTCGGTGGCAGCAACCCAACAATGGGTTGTTCGATTTCAGAGCTGATAGATCTTGACCAATTGAACAATATTACCCCATGTCAGATTTGCTCTAAAAGCTTTAGTTTTTGAGATATAAGCCAAAAACTGCATTTGACCCTTATGTTCTATTTTTAGCCATGGCGGCCATGTTTGTTGATGGATCAAAACTTCGGATACAATTTATAAACTAGATACCCTAAGGAACATTTAGTTAAAGTTTGAAGGTATTTGGCCCAGTAGTTTCAGAGGAGAAGATTTTTGAAATAGTTTACGACGACGACGACAGACGAAGACAGACGACATCGACAGACGACGACGACAGACGACAACGACAGACGACGGACGACAACGGACGCCAAGTGATGGCATAAGCTCACATGGGGCCCTTCGGGCCCCGGTGAGCTAAAAATGTGGACTAGTTCAGTAATCATACTAAACTCAGATATATATAAAAGGATAAGACAATAGCAATTTGAACAAGTGATTTTCTCTTTCTGACAGGTATATTATGTTATGGCCATTTCCCCAATGAGCAAGTTTTAAGAAAAATGCTGAACCCTGCCTAGTACCCGAAAAAAATATTATGCATAATTCACCACACTATAAATATTAACTGGCTTTGTGTTGAATTTACGTTGGTTATGGTCCTAGCTTTTGGTAACCCTTTACACACACCATTATTTATCAAAAATGATGTCCTGTTTTAATATTCAAGAAAAAATGTGAATTTATGAAGGTATAAACTAATACCAGACCAGTATTTATATCTCTGTAGGCCTAATCTCTTGGCCTTGAGTATTTATACATTTATTTATCTAACATTTATAGATATAATATATAATATGTGTTATTCAAAGCTTGCCAAATTCAAATTCATGCATGCCATCTGTTACACAATACCATAATAAAGTCAAATTTACACAGGAAATAATGTCTGGTTTAAACACATATTATTTAAAAGATAAAAACATATCTAAACATTTTAAAATTTTTATTATTGACTATTAATATTTTATCAACTTTCATCAGAGATAATCAGAACCATACTATTAAACTTAGAGATGAATATTGACATGATTAATACATGGGGAATACTAAAGCAACACCAAGAAAAACCTAAGAAAGTATGGGTCATATTTTTTTCAGGAAAGTGTGACAAAGCACTCACAAGAAAATGTAAAATAACGAAGGAAAAATCCCCTGTCAAAAAGATGAAGAAAATTGGTAAATGTAGATTGGGTGAAAGAGATTTGGAAAAAAAATGGGGAATGTGTCCAGGAGACAAAGATGATGCCCCCCCCTTTTGCAGTAAAATTGACACTACCCAAATCTGTAATTGATCTGAGTTTTGTGGTAATAAGCATTGTGTATAATATTCATAAAATTTGGTTGAGGAAAACTTAAGTTGGAGAACAGAAACAAAATATTCAGAAATTTTATATTTGTAAAGGGGCAATAACTCTAGAATTGTGAAAATGATGCCACTTTATACACAATGCTAATATAACAACCCCAAAACACAGATCAAGTTCTAGAGTTATGCCCCTTCACAATTGGCAAAAAATTGCTAAAAATTTTTCCATTCCATTCTCAATCTTATTGTCATGATTTGTTTAGTATATCTACATATGACCTATTGTTGTTAACTTGACGTTTGACCTCTGGTAGAGTCTCAGTTATCTCATTGGCAATCAGGTCCACTTATTTCTATGTTAATTGTGTAGGTGGGAAATCATGCAAAGTTATAAACCAGTGAAACAGAAACATTAAGTTTGTTATGTATCAAGCTTTTTCTAATTCTTCGTCAATTTATCCCTTTCTGCACCCATTGTATAAAAAAAATTTAATCAACGTGTGGTTCGTTTGATCTCAGTTCTTCATTGGTTAAAATCCGATTATGACGTCGAATTTTCTTGCTTTCCTCTGAATTTCCTATTGTGACAGCATGAAAAAAGGCGACCATGCCTGATGACGTCACATATTGTTACTAAATGGGTGAAAAACATGCTGTATACAGATGACATATATTGCTGTTCTGTCTTAATAGTCAAAGTCAAAATTTAATAGATCAATTATCTAATCTGACAATTTGCTTTACCCTAAACAATTTAAACGCATAATGGCATGAACAGGGCAAGTTTTCAAAGATAGACTTTAAATTGAGTGTGTTGTGAGTGTTTATATTATTGGGGGTGGGGGTGAAGGAGGGGGGATGTTTCAGTTTAAAAAAAAACGGAGAAATTTTGGGTGCACTAAATGGTCTATACTTATGTGTAATTAAAAGGAATAGATACATATTTATTAGTCATGAAAATTAATACCTCTTTTTTAAAATTTTTATACTTTTTTCTATTACTGGATTGATATCAGAACTTGAACATATAAATACACAAACTACACCATTTAATGGAACTATAATCTACTAGGTATGTAATTCAATTATCAAACAATTCCACTACTTCATTCCTGTGGAAGAACAACCTTGACACCATTATAAGACAGACTTTATCATGACAATATAATTTTCCATTCATTTATACTACAGACAGCTGTGACATAAGAGGTCTTTATTATACTTCCATTAAACATCTCATATCTTTTAAAGTTGGCATAAAATACCCAGAGCCTTTGTTAAGGTGGCATGTAAAAACCTTAACCTTTGTTTAAGTGGCATAAAATACCCATAGTTTTTGTTAAAGTGGCATGTAAAAACCTTAACCTTTGTTTAAGTGGAATAAAATACCCATAGCTTTTGTTAAGGTGGCATGTAAAAACCTTAACCTTTGTTTAAGTGGCAGAAAATACCCATAGCTTTTGTTAAGGTGGCATGTAAAAACCTTAACCTTTGTTTAAGTGGAATAAAATACCCATAGCTTTTGTTAAGGTGGCATAAAATACCCATAGCTTTTGTTAAGGTGGCATGTAAAACCCTACACCTTTGTTTAGGTGGCATGTAAAACCCAACCCTAAGCCTTTGTTTAGGTGGCATGTAAAACCCTAAGCCTTTGTTAAGGTGGCATGTAAAACCCTAAGCCTTTGTTTAGGTGGCATGTAAATCCCTAAGCTTTTGTTTAGGTGGCATGTAAAACCCTAAGCTTTTGTTTAGATGGCATGTAAAACCCTAAGCCTTTGTTTAGGTGGCATGTAAAACCCTAAGCCTTTGTTTAGGTGGCATGTAAAACCCAACCCTAAGCCTGTGTATAGGTAGCATGTAAAACCCTAAGCCTTTGTTTAGGTGGCATGTAAAACCCTAAGCCTTTGTTAAGGTGGCATGTAAAACCCTAAGCCTTTGTTTAGGTGGCATGTAAATCCCTAAGCTTTTGTTTAGGTGGCATGTAAAACCCTAAGCTTTTGTTTAGATGGCATGTAAAACCCTAAGCCTTTGTTTAGGTGGCATATAAAACCCTAAGCCTTTGATTAGGAAGCATGAAATACCTTGAGCTTTTGTTTAGGTAGCATGAAATACCATAAGCAAGCCTTTGTTGAGGAAGCATGAAATACCTTGAGCCTTTGCATCAGTAGCATGAAATACCTTGAGATTTTGTTCAGGTAGCATGAAATACCATGAGCAAGCCTTTGTTTAGGAAGCATGAAATACCTTGAGCCTTTGCTTCAGTAGCATGAAATACCTTGAACTTTTGTTTAGGTAGCATGAAATACCATGAGCAAGCCTTTGTTTAGGAAGCATGAAATACCTTGAGCCTTTGCTTCAGTAGCATGAAATACCTTGAGATTTTGTTCAGGTAGCATGCAATATCTTGACCCTTTGTTTAGGAAGCATGAAATACCTTGAGCCTTTGTGTCAGTAGCATGAAATACCTTGAGCTTTTGTTCAGGTAGCATGAAATATCTTGAGCCTTTGTTTAGGAAGCATGAAATACCTTGAGCCTTTGCATCAGTAGCATGAAATACCTTGAGCCTTTGTGTCAGTAGCATGAAATACCTTGAGCTTTTGTTCAGGTAGCATGAAATACCATGAGCCTTTGATAAGGTAGCAAGGAATTAAATGAGCCTTTGTATAAGTAGCTTGAAATACCTTTAGCTTTCGTTCAGGTAGCATGAAATACCATGAGCCAGCCTCTTATTCTTATCCTTTGTTAAAGTATTAAGAAATACCCTGAGCTTTTTTAGGTGGCATGAAATACCATGAGCCTTTGTTATGGTAGCATGAAATACCATGAGCCTTTGTTATGGTAGCATGAAATACCATGAGCCTTTATTAAGGAAACATGTAAAACCCTGAGCTTTGTTTGGGTAGCATGAAATACCAAGATCTTTTGTTTAAGAATTTTAGCGGTTAACCCTAACCTTATACATTGTTCCTCTCAAATCTTAGATGTCTTAACATGCTTAATTTCTGTACTGGTAGATACCTCCGTTATTTGGAGCACCCCTTGAGAACTGTAACAGTTAACCCTAACCTTATACATGTACTTGTTCCTCTCAAATCATAGATGTCTTAACATGCATAATTTCTGTACTGGTAGATACCTCCGTTATTTGGAGCACCCCTTGAGAACTGTAACGGTTAACCCTAACCTTATACATGTACTTGTTCCTCTCAAATCATAGATGTCTTAACATGCATAATTTCTGTACTGGTAGATACCTCCGTTATTTGGAGCACCCCTTGAGAACTGTAACAGTTAACCCTAACCTTATACATGTACTTGTTCCTCTCAAATCATAGATGTCTTAACATGCATAATTTCTGTACTGGTAGATACCTCCGTTATTTGGAGCACCCCTTGAGAACTGTAACAGTTAACCCTAACCTTATACATGTACTTGTTCCTCTCAAATCATAGATGTCTTAACATGCATAATTTCTGTACTGGTAGATACCTCCTTTATTTGGAGCACCCCTTGAGAACTGTAACGGTTAACCCTAACCTTATACATGTACTTGTTCCTCTCAAATCATAGATGTCTTAACATGCATAATTTCTGTACTGGTAGATACCTCCGTTATTTGGAGCACCCCTTGAGAACTGTAACAGTTAACCCTAACCTTATACATGTACTTGTTCCTCTCAAATCATAGATGTCTTAACATGCATAATATAATTTCTGTACTGGTAGATACCTCCGTTATTTGGAGCACCCCTTGAGAACTGTAACGGTTAACCCTAACCTTATACATGTACTTGTTCCTCTCAAATCATAGATGTTTTAACATGCTTAATTGTAAAAGGAAATTTAACATGTTGATGTCAGACTAATTTCCTTCCTGCTTGTTTATGAAGAATTAATATCAAGTGACATTTCTTACCACAGCTTTGTTCAAGACAAGCAATTAAAATAAAGTGACATTACTAACCGTAGATTTGTTGGCAACTTTCGGTTGGTCGGCTGGTTGGAATTGGAAGTAGATATAATAAGATATTCCACCAAATGTAGCTGTTCCTATGGTAATCCATCTCCATTTGACCTTTGATTTTGACCTTTGAACTGTATGAACTTCTGACTGAGAAATCAACAAAGATTGTCGAATTTTACATTTCAAACAACTGTTTATTATACCAGGACCAAACCTGCAAAAAAGAAGAATAGAATAACCAAACCTAAAAAAAAAATGAAATGTTGATACTACTAATAGATGCAGCCTCAACATTCATTAAGAGAAAAACATACCAAATACAAGTGTTTCATGGTCAAGACAAAGTGATCAGAGCCATTGTTTCAATATGTATGTCATGGTTTATAGGACAAAACACAAAGTTCTATGCACCAATTAACATGATTAAGTTAAAAAATCAATATCATGAAAAATATAAAAAAAAAGAGGTTACATAATGATATAAAATTGGATTCAGCCAATATCTTGATCTGTTTGTACTTTTTTTCATCAAAATCAAAGTTAAACGAACAGCTTGGTTGGATCATGGAAGATTACATTGACAGGAACTCCAATGACAAGTTAGTACATTCCCATCCCCACTGATTTCTTTAGAAATTAAAGGTTCCAACTGAATTTGTCAAGTATGTGATAACTTCATTGTGGGGTATTTGTGATGTCGCCATCGCTTGTTCCGTCAACTGAAGCTACTCTAATCACATGGTTTGGATATTGAATGTCTTATCTACCTAACAATGTAAATAAACATGGAAACTCCCATGGTTATTTGTAGATCGCTACATGAATGATGACACCTAGTTTCTTTCAATTAACGATGACAAAAGACTAAAAGATTTAAAAAATTGGTCAATATTTAGCAGAATAACACATGAAAATTAAAGTGGCCGAGTGGTCTAAGTAGTTACTACTGTAATCACTAGCCAGTCAACACTGAGGTTGTGATTTCGAACCCCGCTCGTGCGCGTGCACTCGACTCCAATCTTAATTGACTAGGATTGTCAGTTTTCCTATCGAAGGTCTTTTCTCCGAGCACTCCGGCTTCCTCCACCAATATAAACTGGCCGCCATGAAATAGCCCAAATGCAGTGCTTAAAAGTGGCATTAAAACACAAAATCAAAGCATTGTCGATGTAGTGATCCAGCCATATTCAATGATAGTCTGATATTCATTCTGACCATACTTTTTTTCAATATTTTTTTCTCTTTTCATTTCCGATCTTACAGTAAAATTTCTATGTTATTGTCCAAAGGGAGGGAATTTCGCAATATTGATGCAAATATTGATAGATATTTTAGATTCTGTCAGGTTTTTTTTTATAAATATTTGCAATCTAATGGTATTGACAGGAATAGAAAAGGAAATCTTCAAACAAGTCATATATATTTTAAATATGCCATGTATAGTAACTGGCTTAATAATTTCCAGAAAGAGGCCTTGGAAATGCACTTTCTCAACAACAAAAATTAAAAAAAATAATAACTATTTTTTATCTAAATTGGTGTTCATTCTTCACTAAGAAAAAATACATTTCCTGTATTCAAATTTAAATGTACAAATACCTAATGCTGAGATATTTCCAATTACTGTCAAATATAATGGGATATAAATGTAAAACAAACAAATAAATTTTATTGCAGAAAATGCTCAGGTAAGAGTTATGCAATTTTGTTTATTGTTTCAACCAAATTTCTGATCATTGTAACTAATTAATTAGAACTTGATTATTGACTTATGTCAGAGGATAATGACACTGTTTTTACAAGTGAAATAAAATTTGCTTACATTTTTTATACATATTTTTTACAATGTTTGTCTTTTCTTTGAAGAAAATGTTAGTGTAGTGTAGATAAAAATAAATAATACATTTGTAGGTTTACTATTGAGGTCAAGAATGTGTGTATCCAGTTAGGTGTGTAATAAATTGTGTCTATTTAATTATGTAACAGGTCAAGAGAAAGAGATGGCGAATTAAGACTGGGGTTGTTTCCAATTAATACTTACACCTTTGAGTGTAATTATTTGAAAATCATGACAGTTAATAATCATCCTGACTCTTACTTGCCTATGGAAAGAATTGGACTAATACAATTTCAAAAAAGTGTGGGAATCAACTTAGATATATTAAAAACACATGTTGACCTAAATTTCATTGAACAATAATTTACACAAACATAAGATACTAATATGATACTTTCCAAATACTTATCAACTGATTCAATTGATGTCCAAAAATATTTTCAAATTAATTCCTAAATGGTAAATCATTTTAATTTTGATTTACAAAGGAACTATATGCAAGTGTATATCTAAAATAAACGGGTTGTTCGACCAATCTATTCTTAATTTAAGGGCAAATAACATGTCAAAAGTTGGCAGTCGATGATTAAAATGGTGTAGAAAATTTCTGCAGGTCATAAAAACACATAATTAGTTTCAAGATATGTCTTCAACTTAGTATTCTGCACCATCTCCAAAAACAGAGTGATCGCATAGATCCAGCATGGCTGAATCAAAAATCAAAAATCAAATCATGAAAGTTAATTGCATTCGGGAAGGAAGATAAGATTATCATAATTTTTACTCTTCAGATTTTTGGTGAAAACAGTCACAAGGTTTTCTTTTCTTTCTTTTTATTTGTTTTAACTAAACAAAGCCCGCAGAATCTGACATATTTTGCATTAAGTGACATCAACGATTTTGCAGCATCCCACTATAAACTTTTTAAGTTGGTTTGTTGGAGTTCCTGTCAATATAATACTTCCATGGTATGATCTAGTGATCTTAAAATCATTCATAATGGGTGAATTTTTACTGAAAACAAATTTCTACTACAAAAGGTATAAATTTTTCAAGCTTATCAATGTAAGACGTTTTAGAATTGTATGAATTAACTAAACACTGAAAACGAATAGATTTTGTAGATTGCTGGTGACAAGAATACATACTAAAATTTAAAATTTTTAAAAAAGTCTTCATTTTCATCTATTTTTCCTAGAGGCCCTTAAGCATGTTAAGCTAATAAATTAATAGTTATGAATTTTAATTACTTAAAAAAAACCCACATTAAATACACAGCCAATAGTTGGAAACAGAACCAATTGTATAAAGAGGAATAACTCTTGTTTTTAATTCGTCTGAACAAAAATCTCTGCATATCCACATACATGTAACAAATATATGGTAACCATAGTCATAAATTTACAGTAACAGGTAATATATATACATCTGTATAAGCCTTGTATATATGCCTTCCTAATATTTTATCTGAATTGAATATAATTAAATAAAAATTGAAAATTTAATACGTAAATACAGATTTAGATACAAATGTGCTTACATGTGAAAGTAATAAAACACAAAACATTTATTTTATTTTGCTGTTGTCATGGTTATGAATATTTTGAAAAACAATAGAATACATGACCTGAATGGAAGCAGCAAAATTCATCTATAAAATTCCTAAAGAAAATTTTAACATTTGTTAAATGGACATGATGGAGGAGGTTATATCTAAATCAATCTGAAGATACCAAGACCTTGTTGATAAATATTCCATTTCTACTTCACAAATAATACATGATGGTCTTGAAGTATAGATTGTAGGTACTGATGTTGTTTATCATCATAATAACGTGTTATAGTGTTCTTTTTATTTGACATTGTATATTTTTAACCTCAGAGTTCGCGAAAACTTTTTTTGACCTGTCAGTCATGGGACTGACAAAGCAAGATTATATGTTAATCCTACAAAATTTTTACCGGTCCTACAAAATCTGTCAATTTTATCCTGAAATAAAATTAATAACATATTTTATCGAAAAATAACTTTATATTAGTTTTATTCTTCGTTTATAACACGTCTACTGCTATACCCCAATGTTTGACATTTTTATCCATTATGTCTGTTTCTTTTGCTCACACATTGTTGTCAATATAATGGCATTCTATATGCGACTGTCAAACAAGTGAGAGTTCTATAATACCAGGTTTAATCCACCATTTTCTACAGAAGGAAATGCCTGTACCATGTCTGGAATATCAGAATATGACAGTTGTTGTCCATTCTTTTGATGTGTTTGAGCTTTTGATTTTGCCATTGATAAGGGACTTTCTATTTTGAATTTTACTTGGGAGTTCTGTTTTTTGTTATTTTACTTTTGACCTATTAAAACAAATGCGCTTTTCAATATTTTTGTTATTTACTCAAAAATTAAGCTTTTTTTGCACTGTAAATGTATATCCCTTTTTCGCTAAAATACCCCGTATCGAGGCTGTTCGCTCCCAAAACACATTTGCACCCTACACGTTCGCCCCCTAGTTTCTTGTGCACCCTATTTTTATTCAAATACAGGTGGAATTATTAGATGTATTTTCAGATGTATATATATCAAAATATTTATATTTTCATGAAAAAAAATTTAAATGAAATATTTTTTGGGGTGATTAGATGATTAATTGTTAATCATTTATGATTAATATTAATTTGTATTTACAGAAGTAATTTGGTATTATTGTTATGTGTTTGAAAATCATGATTACTGTTATACATCAGTCAAGGGTGTAACTTAAATAAGTTATTAAGACAGGAAAAATTTATTTTGATTCGGCATATTTAAAGTTAAATATACAACACAAGCTCTGAGGAGCTTTTGACCGAATATAAAAACAAATAAACAGTCTAAGATATAAAACAACCTGTAATTCAAAGTTGAATCTCACATACATAGCATGTAATAAAAATTAAGCAACAGATTTAGAATGAAGTAAAACATTGTTTACCTACATGTATATAAAAGTTTAAAATTTAGATTAAAAATATGGTAACTATTCAAATAAATACATTACTTTTATAAAAATCAAATAAAAAAGTTTAGAACTTATAACTATAGTATATGCTTTGAGATCTAGAAATTTCAATGAACAGAATATATTCAACATGAACTGATTATCCAATTTCTAGAAATATGTGTCAGAAATTAAAATTTAAATATATAAAAATTTGTGAAGAAATATATCAATACTAGTCCAAAGCAACAAAAAGCAACATAAATAATAAACAGCTCAAAAGTTATCTGCAGGCAGAACAGCGACATTCCAAACCGTTCCAGGACTGAACAAGACTTTTAAAATGTGAAAAACTATTTTCAGTCCTGAAATGGTTTGGAAGGCTGTTCCATAAAGTTGCGGCAGCAAATTTGAACGATTTTTTACCGTAACGGGTTGACTTTACCTGTGGAACATCCAGAATATTTACATACATGTACCTGAAAGAATACTTAGATTGTTTGACACTCACCAAATTTTGTAAGCACACAGGAGTTATATTGTTCATAATCTTTAAAGTTTCTAGAGCCATTGTTCTTATCCATCTGATCTGCAAGGAGGGCACCTGAGCATTTATGTAAGAGGTCCTTGTAGGAGCTTCTTAAATCCTAGTATACAAAACAAAGTGCTCTTTCCTGCACTTTTTCTAGTTTTTTGGAATTTTTCTCAGTGCAAAAATGCCATGCCAAAGGGCAAAAATTAAAATTACTAAGAATAAAAGTATGAAAAATAGTAAGTTTACTAAGTCTATCCAAAACAGAGCCCAAACGTTTTAAAACATTTAGTTGCTGTGAGGCTCTCCTGCAGATTGAGCTGATTATGAACATAAAAATTTAACTGATAGTCAATTTCAATGCCTAATCATTTTACTGTTTTTTCACATGTAAGGTTCGAATTTTGAATATGTATAGATGGGTTTTTTTCAAAGGTCTTTTTGCCAACAGCCAAAACTTGAAACTTGTAAGGATTTGCTTGCATTTTATTCACCCATTCACCCGGAACCACTCAATAAGTATTTTGACTCAGATTCCAAATTTGAAATTAATAAATCAAAATCTGGAGTACAGAAAGACAAAGTATTGTCATCTGCATAGCTATATATTCTACCATTTTTAACAAAAAGAAAAATATCATTTATAAATACGTTAAACAACAATGGCCCTAATATAGAACCCTGTGGTAAGCCTTTATGGATGTCAGCCCAACCACTCAGAACATTGTTGACTTTTATTTGTTGTTTACGATTAGATAAATAGGACTTTAAAAGAGCAACTGAATGGGGGGATAACCATATGCTGATAATTTATCTAGCAAGATATTGTGCGGTAGGCAGTCAAAAGCCATAGAAAGATCCATTAATACCGCTGCGATGTACTGGTTTTTATCAAGAGCTTCAAGCCAATCTTCTAACACTCTGAGAAGTGTGGTCTGACATCCACGTCCACCTCTAAATGCACACAAAAAAGGATTAAATATTTTATCAAAGTACATGTATTCAGTTAGCATGGTTAGTTGAATTTCATATATTTTTTCAAAGATTTTAGAAAATATGGGTAAGACACTAACTGGTCTATAGTTTGTCTTTAATAATGGGTCACTCTTTTTATGAAGGGGGGGGTCACTTGGGCTTCTTTTAGTTTATCAGGGAAAAAGTTATTTTCAATTGACAAATTTGAGTTGTCAGCTGTGGTGCAATATAAGATTTACAATTTTTTACTATTTTTGCTGGAATACCATCAGCTCCTGAAGCCTTCTTGATGTTTTTTTTTATTAGAGAAAAATAACATACATTTGTTATTGTGGACTAAAAAATAAAAAAAATGTGATAACATATGTATGTTACATGTTTCAAAGGGGCAATATACATCCTTTATTTTGTGAAATTGTATACAAGTTCTATTGATATTATAATTGTCTTTCTGTATACTAAACTTTAAAAAGATACAACAGTTCATAGTTTGTCAATCATGGTTCATAAGTGTTTCTCGTTTCTCGTTTTTTATATAGATTAGACCATTGGTTTTCCCGTTTGAATGGTTTTACACTAGTAATTTTTGGGGCCCTTTATAGCTTACTGTTCGGTGTGAGCCAAGGCTCCGTGTTGAAGACCGTACTTTGACCTATAATGGTTTAATTTTATAAATTTTGACTTGGATGGAGAGTTGTCTCATTGGTACTCATACCACATCTTCTTATATCTATATAGTACACCTATGTTATTACAGAAAATATATGCCTGTAATAACTAAAGGGTGTTATTACAACTTCTCTACATCTCTTCAAAGCCTTTGCTCAGACATATATCACAATGTATTTTAATTTATTGTAAGAAATAATGATCAGAGCATGTAACATGTAATGAGGTTCTGGCAAGATTCCAAGTAATTCCCAAGTGTCTCATATAATAAGTTACATGCCTGTAATAACTAATTAGCCTTGTTATTACAGCTTAGTTTATCCCTTAAAAGCCATGTCTCATTGATTTACCATGGTTGATCAAAAATGTATTAATTGAATTGAAAAATTAGTTATCAAGGTTATGTATTAAGTTACTGTGCAAAGTTTCAAGAATTCCCAAGTGCCCACTAAAAATAAAAATATTTATAATATATTTGACTTAAATAACAAACATATGCTACTACAGATTAAGAAAAAAAAAGTAGACAACTCATGAAAGTATCTGTAATAACACGTGTATGTTATTTTTCTCTAATAATTTATTTAAGTTACACCCTAAGGCCTTGACTGTACATGTAACTACATTTGTAGCTTTGGTGTAAATTAAAATACAAGTAGTTTGGTAGGAGTAAAAACAATGAAGATTTTAAATAGAAAACATGAGAGATAATTGTTTTTAACAGCCTCTATCATCTTGGACAAGTATGATATACAACAACGCCAAACATGGTAGAGGGTCTGGATGCAGGTCCTTCATCAGTGTTCCAGCTAGGATTTCAAAAGGGCAGGGAGCCAATCATGAAAAGGGCACTTTAGCACGATGATTGATATGTCAAAAAGGGCATGTCAAACATTGTCTTATTTAAACTGCAGGGGTTTCAGCTAGGAGTTTAGAGGGGGTTTAGTCACTTTTACGATAGATGAAAATCAACATTATTTTGGGTAACAGTAAGGGACCAAGGACGTATATTACTAGCTATAATACATATGCCCTAGTCTTTTATGGACAAGGATCTTTGAAGACATTAGGCATGCTACAAATGTAGGTAGTCATGGTATGATTTTACTGGTGTGATGCTTACATATGATGATAAGAACAAGGATCTAGAAATTTAGTTCACAATTTCAGTTATTTTGAGGGGACATCTTGATCAACAGAAGTCGGGTCCTTTTTTCAAAGCAAGGAATCGCAGCATAAATGAAATTGTAACGACTTTTTCACTGCATTATCAATATCCCTGTAAAAACGTTTTAAAATCGATATTTGGAATTCATTTTTGTGAGCTTGGAATGATTAAAAAGACTGTCTATTTTAGATTTATCAAGAGAAGATCACGTTTATTTTCGATTTTTAAACGAAATGAAAACAGGAAGTGACAAGAGGATAATAAATTTAGAATGAATCCGGATTCATCTACGGATTGGTTTGTGTTTAATGTAAAGGCAAGAAATTATCATTTTTTAAATTTCAGTTGCTCAGTAAAAAATATATTTGTCTCTCTGGTTAATTTGATACTAAATGATTTCGCATTTTACATTTAAGTGTCTATTAAATTTGTAAAGATACGTTCACGCATGCGCGGTTCATGATAAAGAAAGCACATGTTTGAATCGTGAAAATATTTTTGATTGTTTTGAAAAAAGTTTTATCTTTATAATTGAAATTGTCAAAAGATTTCAATGAAAAGTTTTATAAAATGTGACGAAAATACGTTCAAATCATGACAAATGACGAAACTATGTCAACTGAGCTGGAATAAGTAATCGTTTGAGAAATTTTGAAATTATATAAACCTGACTGTCCAGGGGGAAACAATTTTGTTAAATTGACGAAATAACAAAAACGTTTATGGATAAATGAACTACAAATTTAATGGGAAAAATAATTACAGTGGTCAATTATGAGGTTTAATTAACGAATTAATGACCCATCCAATGGCGATAAGCGGATTATCTGTAATCACAACTTATTACACCTGCTGTAAATGTTAATTAGCTGAGGGTCGTAAACTTGACATAAATATGAAGACAGATAGAATAATAGTATTTTCTTCAAAATATTATAACAATAAAGGCTTGGACTTGCGGAAAAGGGCAGGGCGTCTTAAAAAGGGCACAGAGCGTCAGAAAAAGGGCATAGGGCTGCACCCGGAAACGACCAAGCTGGAACACTGTTCATTTCCGTATTCTTATATTTTAGCACACCATTAATCTGTACTTTTATTTTTTCGGGCCTATTTTTCTCTATTCTTCTTTTTTTGGGACCATTTTTCTATAGTAATGGTCCACTGTTCTCTATTCTGTAAGCCCTATACAGACCCTCATGGTAATGCACCTGATAAACATGTGCTTTGTAGTCCGGATTTTGTTTTATTCTTTGTTATCATAGCAATGTCATTGTGACTAGTTTGATATCTGTTTGGTACATTTATCTTCCGCCTGTCTTAGAGATGAATGACTTGTCCTTTGATTATCATGACATTATTCATTATTCATTTCATTTCGTCAAAATAATTCACAAAACAAAACCTGTTTATGTTTAAAAAATGTCACTTTATTTTTAAATAATAAAAAAAACTTATTATCTTTATTTTATAGCAAACCACTAACTAAAGCATGAATAAAAAAATATTCAAAACATATAACCTTTTGTCGACCTAAGTCGAACATGAATGGGAGCAAACGTGATTTTGGGAGAACGGACCGGGATTCATAATACCCCAAATGCCAATGGGTTATTATGACCCATTTTGAGTGGTTGTCCACAACCTGGTAAACGTAGAGTCCAGCGAGACAGGCCGTCCAAGTAACGCTTAAGGACTGAAGCACCGGCACTTGTTTATATCCATGGTAATGTCGACTATCCATATATAATAGTTGGCTAAAAATGGAGGGAAATCAGAAGCTACCTGTGAACTGAAACACTAATGTAGCGCTTACGTAAACTAGATTGTTATTTGGTCTAACCTGGACTTATTTAACAAGTGGTTCATTTGTATTTCTTTCCACTTTTATCAGGTCATATGTTCATGGAGTGGCGTCACATAGGAGTAGGAAAAGAAACCGGTGATACTGGTTCTTTTTTGTCTTCTTGAAAATAGTCCTCCCTCGTAGGCGTACCTTCATATATTATATTAATTTGAGTCACTACTAATCCAACAATTTAAATCATTCTGTATTTACAATAGACAAATCCACAACCATACCAGAAACAATAAAACACATTGAGGACACCTACCTAACCTCACTATAACTGAAAATGGTCTCGCGTGAAAAACTGCTCCGGCAAAGACGTAAACCCATCAAAAGCTTCTGAACCAGATGGAATCCCTAACAGAATTCTCAAAGAATGCGCAAGCCAAATAGCACCAGGACTGACAGGGATCTTTCAAAAATCTGTAGACACTGGAACCCTACCATAGGACTGGCTAAACGCAAACATATCTTGCGTATTCAAAAAAGGCGCCTTTTAACTAAACATGCTGCCGAAAACTACAGACCTGTTTCACGAACATTAGTTCCATGTATAATCCTTGAACACATTATATGCAGGCACATAATGAAACATCTAGACAGGCATGGAGTTTTAACATCATTAAGGGAGCTACCATTTGATTTTTATGGGGGGGGGCTAGGATGAAATTTGAAAAAAATAGGCAGGACAGGAGTTTTGAGTAAAAAAAAAAGGCAGGATGAGACACTTGCAAAAAAAAAAAGTAAGGATGACAATTTAGGTAAAAAAAAGTCAGGATAAACCTTAAAAAAAAGCAGGACCGAATAGAGTGGAAAACAAAAAGACAGGACAGAGATTACAACTAAAAAAAATGCAGGACAAAATTTTTCATCCTAGCCCCCATAAAAATCAAATGGTAGCTCCCTAAGTTCAGTTTCTTGTATATTCCTCCATTAATTGTGGAGCACTACCCATAGGGTATAATTGTAGCAACTATATACACCTTAAAACATAAGGAAACATTTAATTATGTACAGATGACTGAATTTGGGCAATACTAATTAATATTATAATTAATTCATAGGATTGTCATCATAAAATTATAAAAATAATATTCATAATGTGCTGAGGTGTAAGAACAAGTTAAGTAAGAATTGGATATATTTACAAATTTATAAGAATTTAGAATTTAAGTGGTTTTAAATTAAACTTTTTTATAATTGTTAGTTAAAGGTGCTTTACGTACATCAGAATTTATAATGAAAAGGTTATTTTATAAGACTTATGTAAAAGGGTTGGTGTTAAGAACAATTCAACATATATACATAAGTTTTCCTTTACAGTTTAAAATTACCTTATTTTGGATCTTATCATTATTCTTTAAAGGTACTTGATATCTTAAAACTTAGCAAAAAAATAATTTAGGTCCTAATGAGTCATAAAATAGTTAGATGGTAAAGTAGGGAACTATTTTATTTTAAAAAAGTTTACTTATACTGTACTTGTGTTCAAGTTTTTTATCCTTTTTGTGCGCAGCATGTGCATCTCATAGCACATATTTCTAGCCAGAGTTTCAATGTTTTCATACACAGCTGAGTAACAGTTTATGTCCTTGCTAGTACAGTCCATTATGAGCTGCAGTAAATTCCCTTGTTGTATGATCTTCTTGTATGTTGAGGTATCAATTTCATCCATTGTCTGTTCGATTTTTGAGCAATATTTAGATCTTATAAATGTTCTAGATCTTCATTTTCCTGTTCACAGATTGTACATATCGGGTTAACTTTCGATCGAACTTAGCTCTTTTGGCTTGTAAGGGGGGCCCGCTCCAGTCATGCTTCAGTGATTCCCTATATAATCAACCAAATTTTTCCAACAAAAGGGGGGGGGGCCCGGACCCCCCCCCCCCCCCCCAGGGCAACCCCCCCCCCCCCGGGATCCGCCTATGAATATGTACGTTATTGTTTCAGATCTGGCTACTCATGCGAAACCCAATTACTAATCACACTAAATGACTTCATGAAAGCATATGATGCCGGTCTACAAACTTATATTGCCATCTTATACTTCTCCAAACCCTTCGACACGTACAGTACCCCAGAAGAAACTGACTTATTTGTAGATCTTACTTTGCTGTACATTATTGCTGTTTATAGTTTATCTCTATCTATAATAATATTCAAGATAATAACCAAAAGCTGCAAAATTTTCTTAAAATTACCAATTCAGGGGCAGCAACCCAACAACGTGCTGCCTGATTGGTCTGGAAATTGCAGGGCAGATAGATCTTGACCCAATGAACAATTTTACCCCTATGTCAGATTTGCTCTAAATGCTTTGGTTTCAGAGATATGAGCCAAAAACTGCATTTTACCCTATGTACTATTTTTTAGCCATGTCGGCCATCTTGGTTCGCGGGCGGGGTCATCGGACACATTTTTTAAACAAGATACCCTAATGATGATTGTGGACAAGTTTGGTTAAATTTGTCTTAGTAGTTTCAGAGGAGAAGATTTTTGTAAAAGATTACAAAAATTTACGAAAAATGGTTAAAAATTGACTATAAAGGGCAATAACTCCTTAAGGGGTCAACTGATCATTTTGGTCAAGTTGACTTATTTGTAGATCTTACTTTGCTTAACATTATTGCTCTTTACAATTTATCTCTATCTATAATAATATTCAAGATAATAACCAAAAACGGCAAAATTTCCTTAAAATTACCAATTCAGGGGCAGCAACTCAATAACATGTAGTCAGATTCATCTGAAAATGTCAGGGCAGATAGATCTTGACCTGATAAACAATTTTACCCCATGTCAGATTTGCTCTAAATGCTTTGGTTTCAGAGATATAAGCCAAAATCTACATTTTACCCATATGTTCTATTTTTAGCCATGGCGGCCATCTTGGTTGGTTGGCCGGGTCACTGGACAAATTTTTTAAACTAGATACCCCAATGATGATTGTGGCCAAGTTTGGTTTAATTTGGCCAAGTAGTTTCAGAGAAGATTTTTGTAAAACATTACAAAAATTTACGAAAAATGGTTAAAAATTGACTATAAAGGGATATAACTCCTTAAGGGGTCAACTGACCATTTTGGTCAAGTTGACTTATTTGTAGATCTTACTTTGCTTAACATTATTGCTGTTTACAGTTTATCTCTATCTATAATAATATTCGATAATAACCAAAAACGGCAAAATTTCCTTAAAATTACCAATTCAGGGGCAGCAACCCAACAACAGGTTGTCAGATTCATCTGAAAATTTCAGGGCAGATAGATCTTGACCTGATAAACAATTTTACCCCGAGTCAGATTTGCTCTAAATGCTTTGGTTTCAGAGATATAAGCCAAAATCTACATTTTACCCCTATGTTCTATTTTTAGCCATGGCGGCCATCTTGGTTGGTTGGCCGGGTCACTGGACACATTTTTTTAAACTAGATACCCCAATGATGATTATGGCCAAGTTTGGTTTAATTTGGCCAAGTAGTTTCAGAGGAGAAGATTTTTGTAAAAGATTACAAAAATTTACGAAAAATGGTTAAAAATTGACTATAAAGGGCAATAACTCCTTAAGGGGTCAACTGACCAATTTGGTCAAGTTGACTTATTTGTAGATCTTACGTTGCTTAACATTATTGCTGTTTACAGTTTATCTCTATCTATAATAATATTCAAGATAATAACCAAAAACGGCAAAATTTCCTTAAAATTACCAATTCAGGGGCAGCAACCCAACAACAGGTTGTCAGATTCATCTGAAAATTTCAGGGCAGATAGATCTTGACCTGATAAACAATTTTACCCATGTCAGATTTGCTCTGAATGCTTTGGTTTCAGAGATATAAGCCAAAATCTACATTTTACCCCTTTTGTTCTATTTTTAGCCATGGCGGCCATCTTGGTTGGTTGGCCGGGTCACCGGACACATTTTTTAAACTAGATTCCCCAATGATGATTGTGGCCAAGTTTGGTTTAATTTGGCCAAGTAGTTTCAGAGGAGAAGATTTTTGTAAAAGATTACAAAAATTTACGAAAAATGGTTAAACATTGACTATAAAGGGCAATAACTCCTTAAGGGGTCAACTGACCAATTTGGTCAAGTTGACTTATTTGTAGATCTTACGTTGCTAAACATTATTGCTGTTTACAGTTTATCTCTATCTATAATAATATTCAAGATAATAACCAAAAACGGCAAAATTTCCTTAAAATTACCAATTCAGGGGCAGCAACTCAATAACATGTAGTCAGATTCATCTGAAAATGTCAGGGCAGATAGATCTTGACCTGATAAACAATTTTACCCCATGTCAGATTTGCTCTAAATGCTTTGGTTTCAGAGATATAAGCCAAAATCTACATTTTACCCATATGTTCTATTTTTAGCCATGGCGGCCATCTTGGTTGGTTGGCCGGGTCACTGGACAAATTTTTTAAACTAGATACCCCAATGATGATTGTGGCCAAGTTTGGTTTAATTTGGCCAAGTAGTTTCAGAGAAGATTTTTGTAAAACATTACAAAAATTTACGAAAAATGGTTAAAAATTGACTATAAAGGGATATAACTCCTTAAGGGGTCAACTGACCATTTTGGTCAAGTTGACTTATTTGTAGATCTTACTTTGCTTAACATTATTGCTGTTTACAGTTTATCTCTATCTATAATAATATTCGATAATAACCAAAAACGGCAAAATTTCCTTAAAATTACCAATTCAGGGGCAGCAACCCAACAACAGGTTGTCAGATTCATCTGAAAATTTCAGGGCAGATAGATCTTGACCTGATAAACAATTTTACCCCGAGTCAGATTTGCTCTAAATGCTTTGGTTTCAGAGATATAAGCCAAAATCTACATTTTACCCCTATGTTCTATTTTTAGCCATGGCGGCCATCTTGGTTGGTTGGCCGGGTCACTGGACACATTTTTTTAAACTAGATACCCCAATGATGATTATGGCCAAGTTTGGTTTAATTTGGCCAAGTAGTTTCAGAGGAGAAGATTTTTGTAAAAGATTACAAAAATTTACGAAAAATGGTTAAAAATTGACTATAAAGGGCAATAACTCCTTAAGGGGTCAACTGACCAATTTGGTCAAGTTGACTTATTTGTAGATCTTACGTTGCTTAACATTATTGCTGTTTACAGTTTATCTCTATCTATAATAATATTCAAGATAATAACCAAAAACGGCAAAATTTCCTTAAAATTACCAATTCAGGGGCAGCAACCCAACAACAGGTTGTCAGATTCATCTGAAAATTTCAGGGCAGATAGATCTTGACCTGATAAACAATTTTACCCATGTCAGATTTGCTCTGAATGCTTTGGTTTCAGAGATATAAGCCAAAATCTACATTTTACCCCTTTTGTTCTATTTTTAGCCATGGCGGCCATCTTGGTTGGTTGGCCGGGTCACCGGACACATTTTTTAAACTAGATTCCCCAATGATGATTGTGGCCAAGTTTGGTTTAATTTGGCCAAGTAGTTTCAGAGGAGAAGATTTTTGTAAAAGATTACAAAAATTTACGAAAAATGGTTAAACATTGACTATAAAGGGCAATAACTCCTTAAGGGGTCAACTGACCAATTTGGTCAAGTTGACTTATTTGTAGATCTTACGTTGCTTAACATTATTGCTGTTTACAGTTTATCTCTATCTATAATAATATTCAAGATAATAACCAAAAACGGCAAAATTTCCTTAAAATTACCAATTCAGGGGCAGCAACCCAACAACAGGTTGTCAGATTCATCTGAAAATGTCAGGGCAGATAGATCTTGACCTGATAAACAATTTTACCCCATGTCAGATTTGCTCTGAATGCTTTGGTTTCAGAGATATAAGCCAAAATCTACATTTTACCCCTTTTGTTCTATTTTTAGCCATGGCGGCCATCTTGGTTGGTTGGCCGGGTCACCGGACACATTTTTTAAACTAGATTCCCCAATGATGATTGTGGCCAAGTTTGGTTTAATTTGGCCAAGTAGTTTCAGAGGAGAAGATTTTTGTAAAAGTTAACAGACGACGCCGGACGACGACGACGACGACGACGACGACGGACGACGGACGACGGACGCAAAGTGATGAGAAAAGCTCACTTGGCCCTTCGGGCCAGGTGAGCTAAAAATGAAAGTAGTAGTAGAAGGAGAACAATCTGAAGAAGTGTCAGTCGACTCTGGTGTACAACAAGGTACTGTCCTGGGACCTTTACTCTTCCTTTGTCATATAAATGACCTCCCAGACGCAGTCAGATCTCCAGTCCGACTTATCGCAGGTGACTGCCTACTATACAGATCGATAAAGACACAGAAAGACCATGACATCCTCCAAGAAGATCTCAAGAACCTAGAAGTATGGGCAAATAACTGGGGAATCAGAGGCGGATTTAGGGGCCCTTTTGTGGGATAGATTTGGTTGATTATTTAGGAAATCACTGAAGCATGACTAAGCGGGCTCCCTCTTATGGCAGTCAGTGCCCCCCCCCCCCCCCCCACCCCACCCCTTTATGAAAATTTCTGGATCCGCCACTGGAAATGAGGTTCAACGCAAAGAAATGCTACATTCTAAGCATGAAAAACAAGAGCCATTAAATCTATAGTTTATCACCTTGAACCCACAAGTGCGCGCATCGAGCGCAGAGAGCTTCAAAACTGCTCTCGCGCACCGTCAATAAATCGACGGCGCTCTCTCTACCGTTGTATTAAAGCCAGTATTGATATCCACAACGTATGTTCATAGTACGAAGTGAAAATTTATAGTAATACCAAACACTTATCAAAGCTAGTATATAGACCAGATATAACACCTGAATAACATTAAATAACAAAAAAGCAATACAATTAGTATCAACAGGTCAAATAAACAAGAAAGTACGATTTGAGTGTACTCGCAGTTACTGACAGCTAGTTAAAAGCCAAAACAATTAATAATAAAAAATCATGCATCAGAGACTAAAATCAACTAAAACACATCCCAGGGATTTAGTATTTTAACGTCATGGACAGTCAAAGAAGACATGACTAATGCAATGCCAAAAATAAATGTATCGACAGACAGTAGGATAGTTAGGAGTTTAACCTCTTTATAGATCAAAACGAACGTGGGTATGTCTTTATACATCCCGTTTGAAAAAATACAAATTTAGTTATGTTTTAATTTGCTGATGACAAAATCGATATTAGTGCCAATGTAAACTATATTCAAAGATCTAATTACAACATTGGTAAGATCGATAACCTTTACTAATAAGTTTGTTTAAAGGTTCGATGAGTTTACACGGATCACATAGTGATTTCCGCGCTTTAAGTACAATATTACCGTAAAATGTCTATTTCAAAGGTTAGATAATAGATCAACAGCCAAATTAACCAAAAAGCTAGTCATATAACATAAGCCTTCGTATATTCATATCGTTTGCTTTCGACGTTTTTTATCGGATATTTTTTTTACTATCAATGCCGAACCACGTTCGTGGTTCGGCATTGGTAGTAAATAGAGAATATCATATGGCTTTTTCAATATCACACCTGTATCTACCCGAGACACCAATATAATCCCAAGAGCTCTGCTCGAGGGATTAGATTGGTTGAAGGTTGATACGGTGTGTGATATTGAAAAAGCCATATTATATACACTTTATTACATACATGTACCTCAGTTACAACTTTCTCTCTTGGATATTTTTTCACGAGACATGACGTAAAACATATTAGGGATTTGATAAAGCTTTTGTAACCGTGACTGATATCGATTACGTGACGTCATACAGATTAGGGGTGTGATAAAGCCTTTGCAACCGTGATTAATATCGATATCATCACGGATGGTTAATACAGCACGATTATCATCAATTGTATTACACATACAATTTACCTGTATATACTACTAAGTTTATAATAAATATATAATAAACAAGTACTATATATATATCTCTAAAAAAAAAATATCTGACGCATTCAGATGTGAGCATAGAGATTAATCTTTATCATGTTTTTTTTATAATAGTTAAAAATCAAAGTACTGAAGTACTGAACATCGGATGACCACAAGTTCTTGAGGATGGTCAAAAGCACTTGTCTCAGAAAAAAAACAACATATCTCTTTACCTGAAACTGAGGTTAATGTACAGAGATATATTTTTTTCTAGACAAGTGCATGCGAGTATGATGAATAAATGACAGGAAATTCAACCCGTAATAACTATTATATTGTAGTGATACAAATCAGTATACACTGATTTGTTGTTATATATTATATTAAAATAACAGTTTCATATATATATGATTTGCATCCGTTTGTATATCATTCTATTCTACTGTTCTAATAATAGTGCAATGCAAGAGCATGGTGGACACTTTTCTGTAAAAATTTGATTTTTCTAAGATTGGATACGAGTAGGCATTCATATTTTCCCGCAAAAACAATTACAGAGTTACCGGTCCTGTCGCAAAACGTTCTTTGAGATATTCTTCCGCATGCTTTAACACAATTTTTCGGTACGTGTGCATTGATATTATCAATGATTTTTTACTTATATATATATATATCTAACTACAAAACATTATCACATTATTAATTTATGTTGTAAACAAAAATATTTTTATCAGTATTCATTGAAGAGATGTATTAATATCAAATGACAAGGAATGTTATTATGCACTCGTTTATGTGCGCATATTTATCATGTTTATAGATCGGTTACAAACCCAAAACTAATTTACATAATGGAAATCTAGGCGATAGCAATACATCGGAATGACCTCAAGGTCATCGCGATGTAAAAATTGCACACAATTTGACCAAAAAAGGCTGACGATTCTAAAAGTTGAGGATCTAAAGAATTAAAAAATATACTGCATGGACAGGTACTTAATTAAATGTATTATCATAGGTATTTTTCAGAAATAAAGGAGTACCTACAGCTGTGAAATAGACATAAATATAAGATATTATTAGTTTACAATCTGATTAACAAGCTTGAAACAGTTTAGATCCAAGAAGAAATGTCAATTACAATCAGATGTCAAGAACAACTTTTTTAAAAACAATTAGAGATACAATCTATTTCGGTGTATATATCGGGGACCGACGGACGCCGAAGGAAGATGATCTATATAATACAGCTTTTGACAAGTAATTAAATTTGCGACATATATATTTTGACAATCTTTCTTTCAAGTATAATATGTTGTTCTCTTTGAGATTATTATTACGCATTCAGATTGGAAGCTTTAGTCGATAAGATATATTTATAGCATCCGATAAAAAACGTCGAAAGCAAACGATATGAACCTACAAAGGCTTTTGTTATAGGACTATGTATACTGGTATATATAGCTACACCACAGACTACATTCGAAAAAAGTCTTTCACAAAGCAAGCAAATTCTTAAAAAAGTGTCTGTTTCTATTTGGATGAAAAAATCTTATTGATCAATACAAGATGCTATAATGGATAGAACGTATTTGCAGACCATGAGAAGTCTTATATTTTCACATTGGGTGCCTGTGTCATAACACAAATCTCCGTTCATTCATTTTTGGTACCCGAGTATTTTATTGTATTGTTTTTATTGAGTGTTAATTAAAACTAACTACCGGTAAATATTATTGTTATATACACATATGTACATTCACCGTCCTACAATCTGTCAATACCTATATTTTTGCATTGCACAATGTCATGTTTTTTCTCTGACTATTTTCTAACGTCTTTATACTAAATCCATTGGATATTGGATGTGTACTGATTGATATTTATTAATAAGTCTTAGATACTTGATTTGTTTTATATGTTGTTATTAGCTTTGATCTAACTTTCAGTAGCTGCGAGTACTCTCAGATCTGTACTTTGTGTCTTTTTTGTTTATGTGCCTTGTATCGATGTGGTGAGTTACGCCCTTTACAACTGATTTTTATAGTCTGTTCTTCTGTTGTAATATTACACCACTGTCCCAGGTTGGGGGAGGGATTGGCGCTCGCAACCATGTTTAACCTCGCCACATTTTGTATGTGCCTGTCCCAAGCCAGGAGCCTGTATTTAAGTGGTCGTCGTTTAATTGTTTCTGTGTGTCAAATTTGTTTTTTTGTTTTGTACATAAATCAGGTCGTTAGTTTTCTCGTTTGAATTGTTTTACATTCTTCATTTCGGGCTTTTTATAGCTTACTATGCGGTATGGGTTTTGTTCATTGTTGAAAGCCGTACTGTGACCTATTGTTGTCAAATTCTACGTCATTTGGTCTCTGGTAGAGAGTTGTTTCATTGGCAATCATACCACATCTTATTTTTTTTCTATTTATTTTCTTTCAAATGCCCATGAAATCGAATTAATAGATAAAATAAATGATTTCTGATTTGAATAAATGATGCAAAACAAAGGAGAGAAGAAGATACCAATATTTAAAAACATAAGAAAAACATACATCATGGCAAAAGGAAAAAACAACGAAAACATTAACAATAGTTCATCAGGAAACTGCATAGAACAATTGAGTACACCAAAATATCGCAAAATAAAACGAGAGAGGAACCAAAATGTTCAGGAAGAGGCAGGCACTCAGTTCCAGTGTGCTAGTTAAATCGGGACATTGATGGTACATTTTATTGGTTATAGCTCATAAAACAGTGGGGTGGCTAAGGTCCCTTGTCTAACCAACAATATAATTAAAATATAGACCTCTGATTTCGTTATTCTCATATTATGAGCTCGCGAATTAATATAGATTTGAATTTTAATCAAATTGTCTAACTAAAAGACATCAACATAGTCATCATACATTGGTTCATCTACATCGGTTCATCAACATAGTCATACTACATCGGTTCATCAACATGGTCATACTACATCGGTTCATCAACATAGTCATACTACATCGGTTCATCAACATGGTCATACTACATTGGTTCATCAACATAGTCATACTACATTGGTTCATCAACACGGTCATACTACATTGGTTCGTCAACACGGTCATACTACATTGGTTCATCAACACAGTCATACTACATTGGTTCATCAACATAGTCATACTACATTGGTTCATCAACATAATTATAATACATTGGTTCATCAACATAGTCATACTACATTGGGTCATCAACATAGTCATACTACATTGTTAATGCATGGTCATAATACATTAGTTCATCAACATGGTCATAATTCATTGGTTCATCAACATAGTCATAATACATTGGTTCATCAATATAGTCATACTACGTTGGTTCATCAACATGGTCATACTACATTGGTTCATCAACATAGTCATACTACAATGGTTCATCAACACGGTCATACTACATTGGTTCATCAACACAGTCATACTACATTGGTTCATCAACGCAGTCATACTACATTGGTTCATCAACATTGTCATACTACATTGGTTCATCAACATAGTCATACTACATTGGTTCATCAACATAGTCATACTACATTGGTTCATCAACATAGTCATACTACATTGGTTCATCAACATAGTCATACTACATTGGTTCATCAACATAGTCATACTACATTGGTTCATCAACATAATTATAATACATTGGTTCATCAACTATAGTCATACTACATTGGGTCATCAACATAGTCATACTACATTGGTTCATGCATGGTCATAATACATTAGTTCATCAACATGGTCATAATTCATTGGTTCATCAACATAGTCATACTACATTGGTTCATCAACACGGTCATACTACATTGGTTCATCAACAGTCATACTACATTGGTTTATCAACATAGTCATACTACATTGGTTCATCAACATAGTCATACTACATTGGTTCATCAATATAGTCATACTACATTGGTTCATCAACATAGTCATAATAAATTGGTTCATCAACATAGTCATACTACAATGGTTCATCAACATAGTCATACTTCATTGGTTCATGCATGGTCATAATACATTAGTTCATCAACATAGTCATAATACATTGGTTCATGCATGGTCATAGTACATTGGTTCAACAACATAGTCATAATCACTGGTTCATCAACATGGTCACACTACATTGATTCATCAAAAAATTGAAAACAACACGTTTGATAATTTCATGCGTCCGAAGCGCTTTTCTGATTTACCTTCATCAGGAACGCTCAAAGCCAAACATTTGAAATCCGAGGGATGTATAAGTACCGAAACAGTTGAAGAGCTATATGACAAAAATACATAAAACAAATAGCCAAATTTATCTAAGGTCAACTTTGCCTGAGGGAGTTGAAATCTTAGTTTCTTGATAATTTCAAAATTTATAAACAGACAATTTTAGAAAGGTTTGTTAATAATCATGTCAGTACCGAAGTACTGACTACTGAGCTGATGATACCCTCGGGGACTGATAGTCCACCAGCAGAGGTATCGACCCAGTGATGTAAAAAATTGAAAACAACACGTTTAATAATTTCATGCGTCCGAAGCGCTTTTCTGGATTTACCTTCATCAGGAACGCTCAAAGCCAAACATTTGAAATCCAAACATAGTCATACTACATTGGTTCATCAACATAGTTATAATACATTGGTTCATCAACATAGTCATAATACATTGGTTCATGCATGGTCATAATACATTGGTTCATCGACATAGTCATAATACATTGGTTCATCAACAAAGTCAAAATACATTGGTTCATCAACATAGTCATACTACGTTGGTTCATCAACATAGTCATACTACTTTGTTTCATCAACATAGTCATACTACATTGGTTCATCAACATAGTCATACTACATTGGTTCATCAACATAATTATAATACATTGGTTCATCAACATAGTCATACTACATTGGTTCATCAACATAGTCATAATACATTGGTTCATCAACACGGTCATACTATATTGGTTCATCAACATAGTCATACTACATTGGTTCATCAACATAGTCATACTACTTTGTTTCATCAACATAGTCATACTACATTGGTTCATCAACATATTCATAATACATTGGTTCATGCATGAATATCATGTAAAAACAAAACATGACAGAGTCTGAAAGTTAAATCAAAACACGGGGTTTTAGAACTAACAAATCTATTTAATAGACGGAATAGAATTCGAAGCAACAGGAAAGAGTTTGGCTGTAAAAGCTCTTCAACTTCGTTCAAATGATTTGGTCTTCCGAGTGTATTGATTCGAACGCCAATAATACGTCAAGAAGCGTCACTGATAGTTCTTATGAGTGTCTAGTACACTAAATTACCGACATTCGCCTGGTATTTTTGATGACTTTTTAACAATATGATCAACTCAAAGATTGACCATGCTCTATTTGTTGGATACGATGGACTTTCCGTTATTGATTTGATAGACACGATAAAATAACTGCAACAATTCGATATACAAAAATAAGGAGGTGTGATATAATTCACTTGCCAAGAAGACACTGAACTATCCATCA
Organism: Mytilus californianus; assembly: GCF_021869535.1. Taxonomy (NCBI): domain Eukaryota; kingdom Metazoa; phylum Mollusca; class Bivalvia; order Mytilida; family Mytilidae; genus Mytilus; species Mytilus californianus. Next base: position 1,727,036 of record NW_026262686.1, read on the forward strand.
CAGTTGAAAGCTCTATATTGTTGTTTGTAACTATACCAAATTTAAATAAAGTTTCGTATCGTTTACTTGACCAGTTTACTTGTTTTAATACACATGGCCAAAGCACTGTTGATTACCTTATTACAAATGAAAAAATGTAACACTATTGTTTCAGAAAAAGGGTGAAGGTTTGGTACCATTAAAACGTTTAAACCCGCTGCATTTGTTTGCACCTGTCCTAAGTCAGGAATCTGATGTTCAGTAGTTGTCGTTTGTTGATGTGGTTCATAAGTGTTTCTCGTTTCTCGTTTTTTATATAGATTAGACCGTTGGTTTTCCCGTTTGAATGGTTTTACACTAGTAATTTTTGGGGCCATTTATAGCTTACTGTTCGGTGTGAGCCAAGGCTCCATGTTGAAGACCGTACTGTGGCCTATAATGGTTTACTTTTATAAATTTTGACTTGGATGGAGAGTTGTCTCATTGGCACTCATACCACATCTTCTTATATCTATTTGATAGAGATCTTTTAATAATGTGCAAAAATGTTATATCCTTAGGTAAAATTTATTCAAGATATCCTAAGGATCCTGTTATTAAAGGCAGATATTATAAATACTATAGAGTCTATAATAAATGTAGAAAAGTTAAATATAAGCAATTTATCAATTCCATGCTACTAAAACTTGATACTCTTAGAGTTGATAACCCTAAGCAGTATTGGAAATAAATAAATGACATTCAGGATAGCAAAAAGGAAAACTGCTCTTCACAAATTGACTCAGATACATGGGCCAATCACTTTCGTAATCTTCACTCTGCAATTGATAATACATTTTATTCCCGGCTTAAGCAGTTGGAAATCATCCTGAGTGACAAAGAAAAGTTTTCAATCTTTAATGATTTAGATAATCAAATTAGTAATAAAGAAATCTCTGATGCTATTGCAAGCTTAAAATCAGGCAAGGCCTGTGGACCTGATTTGATATCAAATGAAATGTTAAAACATAGTCAGTCATATTTGATAAATTGCTTATATAAATTGTTTAATTTATGCTTCAAGAACAGTGTGTACCCAACGATTTGGGCTGATGGTTATATTTCGCCAATTTTCAAATCTGATGATCCTTGTGATCCATCTAACTATAGAGATATAACAATTACTAGCGCCATTGGTAAACTTTTTAACAATATTTTAAATACAAGACTTGACAAATTTTTGTACCAAAATAATTTGATTCATAATTCTCAGATTGGCTTTACATAAATGCCAGAACTTCAGATCATATATTTATAATGAAAATACTGATAGACAAATACTGTCACAGTAAAGAGGGTAGATAATATACTTGTTTTGTAGACTTTCATAAAACATTCGACAGTGTAATTCATATAGGTCTAAAACTGAAGCTTATTAATAGGAAAGTTGGTACTTTGTTTTATAATATTATATCAGATATGTATAAAAATAATAAAGCATGTGTAAAATTTGAGCTTGTCTCACTGACCCATTTAGCATTAAATTAGGTGTAAGGCAAGGGTATACCTGAGTCCTTCTTTATTCAAAATTTTTATAAATGACTTTCCATCTTATCTTGACTCCTGTCTGGATGCAGTTTCCCTTCACTCAGAGAAATTGAATTGTTTGATGTATGCATATGATATTGTAATTATGTCAACCTCAGCCACAGGTCTCCAAAGTAGACTAAATCAGCTAGAAAAATATTTTGCTGACTGATACCTTAAAGTTAATATTAGAAAAACTAAAGTTATTATTTTTAATAAGGCCGGAAGAAAAATTCTGGCTGATTTCCTGCTACAGAATAACTTGATTGATTGTGTCTCTCATTACAAATACTTAGGTGTTCACTTTACTGCATCTGGAAGTTTTCATCTAACTAAAACTGAACTATATAATAAGGCTCTTAAGGTTATAATGTTTCTTGTAATAAATTACAATCCTCCTTATTTAATCTTGAAAATATTTATAAAAATCTTCAGTGTAAGAAACTTCATCTCAAGTTCTCAAAATTTACACTTGGTGTACACAAATGAAGTGTAAATTTTGCTGTATTATCAGAACTGGGGCGTTTCCCCATACATTATGATATTGTAAAGTCAATTGTTAAATACTGATATAGATTTGAAAATCTTCAGACTGAATTCAGTCTGTTGAAAGACGCTTATAAATGCAGCCAAGAGCTTAACAAATCTAACATAACTTCTTGGTTTTCATTTGTTAAGAAATTATTAGAAGTTTTTTAAATTAAACAAGAAGTAAAACATTTTGGACAATATAAATTTTTGAAAATATCTAACAAATTAATTCACACTTAATATATTAAAAATACTTCTGATGGAAAATTGTTCAATTATTTGAAATTTAATCTAAATTTTGGCTATGAAAATTATCTCTCTTTGGTTAAGAACTTTGATTTTAGAAGAGCTATTTGTAAATTACGTTTATCTGCTCATAAGCTTCAAATTGAATTTGGCCGTTTTTCAAATATTCCACGAAATGAAAGAATTTGCAAAAAAAAGGTCCTCTGGCTATGTTGAAGATGAAATCCATTTTTTAACACCATGTGAAAAATTTAACTCTGATAGAGATGCTCTCTTTGACTTTGTTTGCCATAAAATACCAAACTTTTCTTTACTGGACAATCAGCAAAAATTCATATATTTATTAAGCTGTGAAGACAATCAGGTTCTTAATGCTGTTGGAAAATTGATTCAAGTCAATATGAGTTAGATGTATTTATCTCTCATATAAATATATTATATTAATTTACTATAAACCAAGGGCTTTTTTACAGTCTAATTGTATTGTAATTGTGTATTTAAATTCTATGTATCTATGCTAATCAATGTTCTTTTTCCTTATACATGTATTCTCTATATGCCCCTTGTGGGCCCTTAATTGGTAATAAAATATATCTTATCTTATCTTATCTTATCTATCTTATCTTATAGTCCAAATGACGTGGATGTTAGTTAAGAGATAACTGTATTGTACTTGAAGCTTTGCGAACGTCCGCAAAGCTTCAAATACAATACAGTTATCTCTATTCTAATGCAAAACAAGTACATAATTCAATTTCAATCATTATCTCAATGTAAAATTCTCATTAAAGAAAATTCCGCAAAATGATGTTATCTTCTTTGGCCCCTGAACTAGGTGATGTCATAGGTATGCTTCCGGCGTCAAACGTAAACACCGGGCGTTTTCTGGCTTCTTGACCGCTTCAGAATGTAATAAAATTTGATAAAAAGAAGATTTCTAGGTGCAACAAGTGAGTTTTTTGGCTTATTATTGTAAAAATTGCATGTCAATACATTCCGCAATTCAAAATGTCGGCTTCCTTAGTTACAGACAAGGAGATAGAGAATTTTACGCTTACTGTCATCCAATCAGAACCATTGATACAAAATAATTGCACTAGAATAACAATAGGCCTTCTACAAGGAACAAAATACATACCGTATATATCGTCAGCTATTGAAGGCCCGACCATGAAAAAATATTAAACAATCCAAACGACAAAACCCAACGACCTGGCCTGATTAACGAAAAGCAACAGCAACCAATGAAAACCACTTCATTGACAGGCATATGAAGAATGTAGTGGGGTTAAACATGTTTGTGAGCGCTCAATCTCTCCCCTAACCGGGTACAGTGGTGTAGCAGCACAACATAAGAAAAAAATGTAAAAAATCAGTTGGAAAGGGCTTGACTCGTCAGGTACATCAGCACAAATAAACAAAATACACAAAGTAACGAATCGGATGTTAGAGTACTCGCAGTAACTGATAGCCTGTTCAAAGACAATCACAACTAATAAATAAAATCTTCTCTCCCATGCTAAGGTATCGATCAGTACCTATCACTCTAAAGATTCAGTATAAAGACGATATAAGCAGTGTGCATGAGAAAAATATGACTTTGTGTAATACTAAAATATAAGTAAATAGTATCGACACGACTGTATGCTTGATAGACAGAATAGAATCAATAGAAAAGATTTACTATTTTCTGCTAAAAAGACATGATAGAAACCACAGAAAAAAAAATATTGTATGCTTTATTTGATGGCCATTGTAGAATCAACAGCAAAGTTTAATTGTGATTTATTTTACGGACATGAAAAATATTCACATATACAATATTAGGTCAATGTCAGAAAAATATAAACTTTTTGTATGAGGCTGAGAAACTAGGAAGGGCTCGGTTGCCCTTCCCCAGTTTTGTGCCGAATACAAAAAAGTTTATATTTTCTGACATTGACCTAAATTATGTTGTTTTTATACTGCAACTTAAATGAATACATTGATAGCTATTTAAATTGTAACACAAATTTCATACTTATTTTCATCCCTAAATGAACCCCTGATTATGAAAAAAGAGTTCCATGATGAAATTGAAATTTTACAAAATAGAGCTTTGTTACTATATTTAGGAAATAAACACAACTTGTTGCAGTATAAAATGCTTTATTTCACGGACACGATAGAATACATAAAAAATACTCACAATGCTTTAAATTGACGAACACATCAGAATTAATATTAAAATATGTACCCTGCTTTATTTGATAGAAACAATATAATTATCACAAAAAGATTTATTATGCACTCTGTATGGTACTTATTGTTATAATTATGACATAGAAATAGCAGAGAAGACAATTACATAGATCTATATCAGGACGTCTGCATAATCATTATAAATATAGAATTTTACAAAAAAGACAAATTTACTATGGTGCTATCCAAAAGATACCAAATGTTACCAAAGATGACAATTTTGTCATAATAATGGATACACGAACTGGAACACTGCTGTTGGCAGGGGCGGATCCAGGATTTTAGAAAGGGGGGGCGTAGTATGTAATATTTGCCGAGCGGAGCTTGGCGAAAATTTTTTGGACCTTTTTTTTTGGCTACAAAACATAAAATAAGTGTAAAATGCACATTTTTAGTGACGGTTCCTAACGTGGGGTATGTATATTTTATAGTTAAAGTGCCGGTAAGCTTGGTGCCGCATTCTCCCCATTAGTTGTCTATTATAAAATGATTGAATGGATCTAAAGCTATGTACTAATATATTTGATGTGAGATTTGTCAGTAAAAAATGGACATGGAAAATTCTCGTTTGTTGTATGGTTAGTTAGCATAACCTCACAGATTACTTGTTGTAAACATGATATACGGCTATTCAATGAAGTTTATAATACGACCGACACGAACAAAGACAAAGAAGCAATTTTTATCCAAATGTTTGGTGAAATGTTTCACTCAACAAGGGAAGTGAGGGGTTCCAAATCAACCAACGGCTACGAATGAGTCTGAAAATCAAATGACAACGAAGTTGTGAATGACGGTCGACAAATGGAGACATAAAGGCCACACCCAGCAGGCAGGTTGCAGTTGGGCCTTGAAAAAAGTATTCAGTATATCAGTTCGGCGAAACAGACATTCCGGTCAGATATGGGATTTACATGCAACCCCCCCCCCCCCCTCCAAAAAAAAAGAATTTTTGTTTAAGGCAAAAATCAGGGTAAGAATTTTTTCTCTAAAATATCTCAGACTGCCCTATCAAATCAAATGGTCCGTACCTTTATTCAGCAATGTTATTAATTGGCTGGGGCGTGTGGGGTTAAACATATTTTCGTAGGTAAATAATATTGCCGTGGAACTTTTTTTTTCATGAGAGTGTAATAGAGTATTACTTTCTGTTGAGTGGAAATATGAAATAGAAGTCAATACGTTCTTGCTCAATCCTTTGTCGCTTTGAAGGCGTCATGCTTGTCATCCTCCGCCTAAGCAATGTGTTACTGTAATTTGAATTTCAAAATGACTGAGTGACGTTTCGAAAGTACAGATCAACTCCACCGTAGCGAAACATATGACTGACATAATCAATAATATATTACAGTAAATACGAGCGAAAATATCTTTATAAGTAAAGAATTGTCGCATAAAAATTAAATACACGACCGGAAAATGGCAAAGTTCACGAAGTCTAGTCTGATTCATCATTTTACAAAAAAAAAAAAAAAAAGTTCATGCAAAGGGGGGGCGTACGCCCTCTACGCCCCCTCTGGATCCGCCACTGGTTGGTATCTTACTATGATGCTACCCAATAGATACCAATTGTTACCAAAGACGACAACATTGTCATAATAATGGATATACGAACTGGATCACTGCTGTTGGTATCTGTTTGTAATCTGTAAACCTTTGGCATATTCTTATACAACTCTATCTCAATCATACTGTGTGTTACTTCAACAGAGTCGTTGTCATTTTCAATGTTTACAAGGACTGAAAAAACAATCAAAGTAATAAATAATTGATCATAATTGTGTTGTAGAAGTATATGAAATACTACTGTACTAAAAACTTATTGACTTTTAATGTTTAAAATGAAATGCAATTTTACCATGAATTTTATTATACTCGCGGTTAATTATCCTAAAATCAGTCAATTTGTTCACTTTGATGCTATACTATTATGTCTTATTTTTCAATGTGTAACGAAATTGGCTGAAAAGATTTAACTGTAACTTTGGTAGACATTGTCAAGTGTTTAGTTTATCATGAAGGCTGGACAATTCAAGCCTTTAACTGTAACTTTAGTAGACATTGTCAAGTGTTTAGTTTATCATAAGGGGTGGACAATTCAAGCCTTCAACTGTAACTTTAGTAGACATTGTCAAGTGTTTAGTTTATCATAAGGGCTGGACAATTCAAGGCTTTAACTGTAACTTTAGTAGACATTGTCAAGTATTTAGTTTATCATAAGGGGTGGACAATTCAAGCCTTTAACTGTAACTTTAGTAGACATTGTCAAGTGTTTAGTTTATCATAAGGGGTGGACAATGTAAGGCTTTAACTGTAACTTTAGTAGACATTGTCAAGTGTTTAGTTTATCATAAGGGGTGGACAATTCAAGCCTTTAACTGTAACTTTAGTAGACATTGTCAAGTGTTTAGTTTATCATAAGGGCTGGACAATTCAAGGCTTTAACTGTAACTTTAGTAGGCATTGTCAAGTGTTTAGTTTATCTTAAGGGGTGGACAATTCAATCCTTTAACTGTAACTTTAGTAGACATTGTCAAGTGTTTAGATTATCAAAAGGGCTGGACAATTCAAGGCTTTAACTGTAACTTTAGTAGACATTGTCAAGTGTTTAGATTATCAAAAGGGCTGGACAATTCAAGGCTTTAACTGTAACTTTAGTAGGCATTGTCTAGTGTTTAGATTATCAAAAGGGCTGGACAATTCAAGCCTGGTAGACATTGTCAAGTGTTTAGTTTATGATAAGGGTTAAACTGGACAATTCAAGTCAAAACCAACTTCTATCGATAATAAAGCCACGTACATAACCTTTCGGATACTGATTCATCTTGATTACAAATATCATTCAAGGCCAAATTTTACAAAAAGTAAAATTTGTAGGAATGCCTCAAGGTTCTTTTTCAGACAGCGATATATATAACACTTAATGACATTTCAGTTCTGCTACACGTAACAATCGTTGAAAATCTTTCAAGAATACAATTCAGACTTTCATGCTCAAATGTATGTCTATGCTTTTTCAGTCAACAGAAAAGGGAGTTCAAACGGAAGTCTTTCCTAAATTTACTCTGGTTTGCATACCTTTTTAGATGTTGATCCACGATCTGAGTAAAACAAATACACGGGAACATGGTCATGCCTCTTTTATGAAATGATTTTTGATTCATCAAAAAAAAATAATAAATAATAAACGATACATTTACATCTATTAACGCATTTTTTTTAGGAACTGTTTTAGTTATTTCATAAAAAACAAATCTTGTTTTTTTATAATTTTGATTTTACTTCAGCGTAATTTTGTAAATTCTCTTAACATTAAGAGCGCTTGTTAAATCCATGATATGACATTGTATGATGTGACAATAGCATAATGGTTACAATTATGGATCCGAAGAAGAATCGGAAACAGGTTTCATAGTCTCATTATATAACTTGTTTGTAATCGGCATATTTCAAACCATCCAGCAAGTATCTAAAATCGTCAGACTTTCGGAAGAAAGAACCTTTTTGCCTGAATTATTGAGTGACGTCAGACTTTCGGAAGAAAGAACCTGCATTATTGAGTGTATCACGCCCTTGCTGTAGAAAGATTTTAGAAATTTCTCGACTTTATGCACATATCATTTCCCAGTATTTTTATTCTATTAACGACATTGCAATAAAACGTAATATGAGAAAATATTATCTTTTTACGAAAGACATTATGTTTACAGATATATAAGATGTCGATACCGACTGTAATTGTGTTTAAAAGTATTCAAAAGTCTATGGTATCTATAAACCTGTTTTTTTTTCTCCTGTGTAGAGGCTACTTGCCTGGAGCTTCAGATACTTCATGGAAATGTTAATATATTTTCATGTGTAGAGGCTACTTGCCTGGAGCTTCAGATACTTCATGGAAATATTAATATATTTTCCCGTGTAGAGTTTACTTGCCTGGAGATTCAGATACTTCATGGAAATGTTAATATATTTTCCCGTGTAGAGGCTACTTGCCTGGAGCTTCAGATACTTCATGGAAATATTAATATATTTTCCCGTGTAGAGTTTACTTGCCTGGAGATTCAGATACTTCATGGAAATGTTAATATATTTTCCCGTGTAGAGTTTACTTGCCTGGAGCTTCAGATACTTCATGGAAATGTTAATATATTTTCCGGTGTAGAGGCTACTTGCCTGGAGCTTCAGATACTTCATGGAAATGTTAATATATTTTCCCGTGTAGAGGCTACTTGCCTGGAGCTTCAGATACTGCATGGAAATGTTAATATATTTTCACGTGTAGAGTTTACTTGCCTGGAGCTTCAGATACTTCATGGAAATGTTAATATATTTTCTTGTGTAGAGGCTACATGCCTGGAGCTTCAGATACTTCATGGAAATGTTAATATATTTTCCTGTGTAGAGGCTACTTGCCTGGAGCTTCAGATACTTCATGGAAATGTTAATATATTTTCCTGTGTAGAGGCTACTTGCCTGGAGCTTCAGATACTTCATGGAAATGTTAATATATTTTTACTTCTGTCGACACTTTTATTATGAAAACATTAATTTACTAGTATTGCACGACATGATAAGCTTGCTTTTATTTAAAATAACATTATACCTGTCCCATCCTTATATACATTTACTGGGAACTTCTTTGTCAGATTTCCATCGGAGATTTTATTTGAAATAAATATTAAAATCTAGAAAACAAACATAAAAGAAAACATACAGATATTATTTTAAAATGTTGTCTTTTGTAATATAAATCAATTACAAGAACTAAAAGTGAACAGGTCTGGAATATTTTTCTTGTGTTGTTTTAAGTTTGTTCTCCTTATACGATCTGTTTGTTTCCTGAAGATATTCTTTCAACTCATTCTTCACCATTTCACAATTTCAAAATTAGTGTCTGTTCAGTCTAGGAATTTATTCTATCTTATTCATACGTATAATGCAGATAATGTTTATCTATATTTTTGGCATTTTCATGTTTCATCACTGAAATGTAAAATGTTTAAGAAAATGACATTACAATGGAGGCCGGATGCGGCCAAGTTCGCGATTTCGCGCTTTCGCTGTTTGAAGTTTTCGGCTTTGAAAATCCCAAAACGCGAAAGTGGCCTCATCCGGCTTTTACATAATACTGTAGTGACGGTGTCCTTGAAATACTCCAATTTGGCAAAACTATGACATGTATATCAACGTGCTACGCGTGCTTTTAATGCATAGAACCTACGATTGTATAGTATTGTTTGTTAGGTGAGTTTTGTGTATAATTACATAACATGATTGTTTTCCTTATGATATCGTTTGGTTGCTGCCTTATTCACGTATACAATTGTTTATTTGTACCTTTGTATTTCGTTAGGTTGCTGTCTTAATTACTATACTACACACCTCACTATACGCATAATCAATACCTGGTGTTTATCACCACGAGAGAATACAAAGTAATCATCAGCTGCATACACCTCTGTTTGTTGGTCTGAGGAAAAATCCAAATCAGATCTTCTTCTAAGGAGTGACAGTTGCGAAATAAACTGTTACCAACAAAATAAGAAAGGTTCCATTTGAAACACAGAGTAAAAGGGACACTGGATCTCTAAATGAGACACATTGGAGTGGCTTTCGTATCTTTACATTACTGATGACTTAATGAGACACATTGGAGTGGTTTTCGTATCTTTACATTACCAATGACTTAATGAGACACATCGTAATGGCATTCGTATCTTTACATTACTGATGACTTAATGAGACACATTGGAGTGGCCTTCGCATCTTTACATTACTGATGACTTAATGAGACTCATTGGAGTGGCTTTCGTATCTTTACATTACTAATGACTTAATGAGACACATTGGAGTGACTTTCGTATCTTTACTTTACTGATGACTTAATGAGACACATTGGAGTGGTTTTCGTATCTTTATATTAATGATGATTTAATGATACACATTTGAGTGACTTTCGTATCTTTACATTATTGATGACTTAATGAGACATATTGGAGTGGCCTTCGTATCTGTACATTCCTGATGACTTAATGAGACATATTGGAGAGGCCTTCGTATCTTTGAATTACTGATGACTTAATGAGACACATTGGAGTGGCCTTCGCATCTTTACATTACTGATGACTTTATGAGACTCATTGGAGTGGCTTTCGTATCTTTACATTACTAATGACTCAATGAGACACATTGGAGTGACTTTCGTATCTTTACTTTACTGATGACTTAATGAGACACATTGGAGTGGTTTTCGTATCTTTATATTAATGATGATTTAATGATACACATTTGAGTGACTTTCGTATCTTTACATTATTGATGACTTAATGAGACACATTGGAGTGGCCTTCGTATCTTTACATTACTGATGACTTAATGAGACACATTGGAGTGGCCTTCGTATCTTTACATTACTGATGACCTTATGAGACACATTGGAGTGACTTTCGTATCTTTACATTACTGATGACTTAATGAGACACATTTGAGTGGCCTTCGTATCTTTACATTACTGATGACTTAATGAGACACATTGGAGTGGCCTTCGTATCTTTACATTACTGATGACCTTATGAGACACATTGGAGTGACTTTCGTATCTTTACATTACTGATGACTTAATGAGACACATTGGAGTGGCCTTCGTATCTTTACATTACTGATGACTTAATGAGACACATTGGAGTGGCCTTCGTATCTTTACATTACTGATGACTTAATGAGACACATTGGAGTGGCCTTCTCATCGACTGAATACATTGAACATAACTATGTGTACCTTCCTAATGTACATTCATATGTACCTTACTATTGTATATTCCTATGTGTATCTTACTATTTTACACTCTCGTGTGTACAATATTATTGTATATTCCTATGTGTATCATCCTATTCAGTGTACATTTCTAAGTGGACGTTCCCATTGTAAATTCCTATGTGTACCATCCTATTGTCCATTCATATGTGTTCCTTACTATTGTACATTCCTATGTGTAACTTCCTTTTATACGTGTTCATGTGCATATCACAAGTCATTAGCCTTGTCAGTGGTTATCTATTGTTATTTCATAATGTTTTTGCCATTTTGGGGAATCTGATGGTCTCTGTTTGATTTATACATAATTTGTTCAAGACTCGATAGGACGTACATGAGGTAGAGCTGGACGAGTTGTACAAATAACAGTCTATTGTTTATTACTGTATGTTGATTTTTATACTGGTATATATGTTTAAGTTGTGGATTGATGTCTCATTGATGTATAACCTATATCTCCTTATTGATTAACATATGTACCTTATATAACCGTGACTTTTGGTTGTAATGTGGCCATAAAGCTTCTCGGTTTTCTGGATCGTTTCCACCATTGAAAACTTGCTCTGTACCATAATAAATTATAGGAATACCCTAAGAAAAGATTTGAACTAAAGATAAATAAAACTAAAGTAAACATATGAATTGAAGGTTTCCTATTAGTTGAATATGTCTTCTCGCTGAGACTATACGAGTACAGAGATAACTTCGATTTTCCCATTGTAAACTTTCCATCTTAAATGTGGAAAATTCCAGCTGCACCTCTATATGGCGCATAAATCTCGTTGTTGATACAATATTGCTGGGCTTGCGTTTCCTACCACGATTTTCGTGTTTTATTTCTAAGAGGCTTAATTTTGAACCAAGGGCTTTTAATTTTTACGTTTTATTCACGAGAACTTTTCACGAGAACCATAACGGGTTCTTCAGTAGAAAAATGACTGCTTACGTTAAATGTTTATATATTTATGAAGCTGTAACATATGTCCGTTGTTAACTTTAACATCCTACCCCTGTTGAACATTCTATATGTTTACTATACCTTTATCTGCTAATATGGTATTAACTATAATATAAATCTTAAAGAGGTGCGCCATGGTAAATCGTTCTTACCTGTGATAATAAGACATATGCCAGGTTATTCATTAACAACGTTATATTTGGTGATATACTGAGAAATCTTTGAAAGTCATGGTTATCTAAAAAATTTCCAAGAACTGTTATATCTTCGAATTTCATTTTCTGAAAATACAAGAAAAAGTCACATTTTAAACAATATGCAAATGAAACAGCAACCCCACGACAAAAATAAACAAAATTCATCTAATGGTCAACTTGCAGTCTTCAACAATAAACAGGAATGTCTATCCACTAGTACAAGCTATAATTTGACACATGTCCTTTTACTTATAATTAATATTTACAATAGATCTTTAACATTGAGTTTGGGGTTTACATGACGTAGTACGTTTTACAAAAAAGAACGTGGTGCACACAAGGGGAATCGGTATCGAATGTTTTCATCAGTACAACTAGGTGGCGCAAGAACGGAAATCAATATCTAAAGATTTCAGTACCACAAGGCAATCGGTATTTAATGTTTTCATCAGTACCAAAAGGCGGCACACGTACAGAAATCGGTATCTAATGTTTTCACGAGTACCGCTAGGCGTCGAACGGACCGAAATCGGTATCTAATGTTTTCACCAGTACCACTAGGCGGCGAAAGGACGGAAATCGGTATCTAATGTTTCACAGGTACCACTAGGCGTCGAACGGGCGGAAATCGGTATCTAATGTTTTCACGAGTACCGCTAGGCGTCGAACGGACGGAAATCGGTATCTAATGTTTTCACCGGTAACACTAGGCGGCGAAAGGACGGAAATCGGTATCTAATGTTTTCGCCGGTACCACTAGGCGTCGAACGGGCGGAAATCGGTATCTAATGTTTTCACCGGTAACACTAGGCGGCGAAAGGACGGAAATCGGTGTCTAATGTTTTCGCCGGTACCACTAGGCGTCGAACGGGCGGAAATCGGTATCTAATGTTTTCACCGGTAACACTAGGCGGCGAAAGGACGGAAATCGGTATCTAATGTTTTCACCAGTACCGCTAGGCGTCGAACGGGCGGAAATCGGTATCTAATGTTTTCACCAGTAACACTAGGCGGCGAAAGGACGGAAATCGGTATCTAATGTTTTCACCGGTAACACTAGGCGGCGAAAGGACGGAAATCGGTATCTAATGTTTTCGCCGGTACCACTAGGCGGCGAAAAGACGGAAATCAGTATCTAATGTTTTCATCCGTACAACTAGGTGGCACACGCACGGAAATCAATATCTAAAGAATTCAGTACCACTAGGCGGCACACGCAAGGCAATCGGTATTAAATGTTTTCATCAGTACCAAAAGGCGGCACACGTAATGAAATCGGTATCTAATGTTTTCACCAGTACCGCTAGGCGTCGAACGGGCGGAAATCGGTATCTAATGTTTTTACCGGTACCACTAGATGGCGAAAGGACGGAAATCGGTATCTAATGTTTTCACCGGTACCACTAGGCGGCGAAAGGACGGAAATCGGTATCTAATGTTTTCACCGGTACCACTAGGCGTCGAACGGACGGAAATCGGTATCTAATGTTTTCACCGGTACCATTGGGCGGCGAAAGGACGGAAATCGGTATCTTAATGTTTTCACCGGTACCACTAGGCGGCCAAAGGACGGAAATCGGTATCTAATGTTTTCACCAGTACCGCTAGGCGTCGGACGGACGAAAATCGGTATCTAATGTTTTCACCAGTACCGCTAGGCGTCGGACGGACGGAAATCGGTATCTAATGTTTTCACCAGTACCACTAGGCGGCGAATAAAAATAAATAAATAAGCTTTATTTAGAGTCGGCAATGTATACAAACAGAGGCAACATAAGCTCTAATGAGCTTTTAACCGAACGGACGAAAATCGGTATCTAATGTTTTCACCGGTACCACTAGGCGGCAAATAATAATAAATAAATAAACTTTATTTAGAGTCGACAATGTATACAAACAGAGACAACATAAGCTCTAATGAGCTTTTAACCGAACGGACGGAAATCGGTATCTAATGTTTTCACTAGTACCGCTAGGCGTCGAACGGACGGAAATCGGTATCTAATGTTTTCACCAGTACCGCTAGGCGTCGAACGGACGTAAATCGGTTTCTAATGTTTTCACCAGTACCGCTAGGCGTCGGACGGACGGAAATCGGTATCTAATGTTTTCACCAGTACCGCTAGGCGTCGAACGGACGGAAATCGGTATCTAATGTTTTCACCAGTACCGCTAGGCGTCGAACGGACGGAAATCGGTATCTAATGTTTTCACCAGTACCGCTAGGCGTCGAACGGACGGAAATTGGTATCTAATGTTTTCACCAGTACCGCTAGGCGTCGAACGGACGGAAATCGGTATCTGATGTTTTCATCAGTACCACTAGGTGGCGCAAGCACGGAAACCGGTATCTTATGTTTTCATCAGTACCACTAGGTGGCGCAAGCACGGAAATCGGTATCTGATGTTTTCATTTGTACCACTAGCCGGTTCCTTTCTATCACCGAGAATACCATTTACCATGTAGCCTCACTGGCGTAATTAAAATTATACGTTTCAGGCAGATTTTCATTCATGAAAATACAATTGCACTCAATCTGAGGTTGAAGCTCTTTTACGAAAAGTCTGAATAAGGTTAGACAATAAGTATAAAATAAGGAGATGACATGATTGCCAATGATAAAAGTATCCAACATAGTCCAAATGAAGCAGATTTAAGCAACTCTGTATAGGCCTCCAACAATGAACAAAAGCTATACCGTACAGTTAACTATACAAGAGGCTATCAAGAGCCTGAATCGCTCACCTGTATTTCAGAGGAGAAGATTTTCAAATGTTAGCAAACTGGATGAACAAATTGTGTAAAATTGTCTTTAAAGGGCAATAACTCCTTAAGGGGTCAATTGACAATTATGGTCATATTAACTTTTTTGTAGATCTTACTTTGCTGAACATTATTGCTGCTTACAGTTTATATATATCTATAATAATTTTCAAAATAATAACAAAAAACTGCAAAATTTTGTTAAAACTACAAATTCGGTGGCAGCAACCCACTGTTTGACCAATTGAACAATTTTGCCCCTGTCAGATTTGCTCTAAAAGCTTTAGTTTTTGAGATATAAGCCAAAAACTGCATTTGACCCCTATGTTCTATTTTAAGCCATGGCGGCCATGTTTGTCGATGGATCAAAATTTCGGATATAATTTATAAACTAGATACCCTAAGGAACATTTAGTTAAAGTTTGAAGGTATTTGGCCCAGTAGTTTCAGAGGAGAAGATTTTTGAAATAAATTACGACGACAGACGACGACAGACGACGGACGACGACGGACGCCAAGTGATGGCATAAGCTCACATGGGGCCCTTCGGGCCCCGGTGAGCTAAAAAGGCCCGACATTACAAAATGTGAAACATTCAAACGAAAAAAAAAACATGACCCTGATTTCCAAACCATGTGCCGTCTTTTATTTCATTGTTCGGTGTGTTTTTCCTTCACGACAAATGATCTTGATGGGCAATAGGTTTGCGTGCACGTAAAACTGGTTTTATCCCACCATGCACACTTTGGACATTTGGTGGATGTATTAGTTCAGGCTTTGAACAATTTTTTTTGTTTTTGTGCATACGGAGGAGTCGGATGTGGTAGGTGGTAATCTAAAAGAAAAATTGTTCAGGGTAGTTATACCTCTTGGTCTAATGTAGTTTGTAGAGTTTTCATTGACTGGTTCTCTGTAAACACTCTCTTCATCGTATAGTAAAGTGGGAAGTTGAGAACAGCATTTAACGGGCCTTGGTACTCAGCTGTGTACGTTATATTATCACTGCTTGCCTCTCCCAGGCAGAAAGCGTCTGCAGCGACCTGGAATTCTGACCAGAAGTCTTTTGCCACCTAATATTAAAACAAATAGTAACAGTCAACACTGATAGATAGCTAAAATCTTATTATAAGTGTGATTCACTCCTGATAGCTAGCTAAAATCTTATTATAAGTGTGATTCACTCTTTCTCCATCGGTAGATTGCGTTAGTTCTGACTGAGTAAATAAACTGGGCATTTGCACAAATGCTTAATTTCTTTTTTTCATTGTTCGTTTATTTTTTTAACATTTGAAATTTTGTCATTTCCTACAAGATAAGATAATTTTATGAAATGTAATAAGAATTGGATTATTAAGAGCCTCAATTGTAAAAAAAGAAAAACATCCGAAAGATACCAAGGGAACAAGACTGACAACGCCATGGCAAAAAAAAGGGAACAAGACTGACAACGCCATGGCAAAAAAAGGGAACAAGACTGACAACGACATGGCAAAAAAAGGGAACAAGACTGACAACGCCATGGCAAAAAAAAAAGGGAACAAAACTGACAACGCCATGACAAAAAAAGGGAACAAGACTGACAACGCCATGGCAAAAAAAGGGAACAAGACTTACAACGCCATGGCAAAAAAAAGGGAACAAAACTGACAACGCCATGACAAAAGAAGGGAACAAGACTGACAACGCCATAGCAAAATAAAGGGAACAAGACTGACTACGCCATGGCAAAAAAAGGGAACAAGACTGACAACGCCATGGCAAAAAAAAGGGAACAAAACTGACAACGCCATGACAAAAGAAGGGAACAAGACTGACAACGCCATGGCAAAATAAAGGGAACAAAACTGACAACGCCATGACAAAAAAAACGAACAAGACTGACAACGCCATGGCAAAAAAGGGAACAAGATTGACAACGCCATGGCAAAAAAGGGACTGACAATGCCATGGCAAAAAAGGGAATAAGACTGACAACGCCATGGCAAAAAGGGGAACAAGACGGACAACGCCATGGCAAAAAAAGGGAACAAGACTGACAACGCCATGGCAAAAAAGGGAACAAGACTGATAACACCATGGTAAAAAAAGGGAACAAGCAAGATTGACAACGCCATGGTAAAAATAATGAAAAGACAAACAAGTTTACAAAACATTACGCTTACAAAACTATATTGAAAACTAAAGACTGATTAACACGAACCCCATCAAAAACTGATGGTGATATCAGGTGCTTTTGAAGGGTAGGCTGACCCCCTCTACTTACGGCAACATTGGTGTCTTTCCCACTAACTTTCTACTTTCCATTATTCAATTATCTTTGCAATAACTTATCGGTACCTTGTTATGATGATTTAAATGCACGTTTATCATTAAAGTTTTAACGAGAAAAGGTTAAATGTATCATTTCTCAGCTGCTGAATACTATTTTAAGGTTCTGCACCCATTTTGTCAAGACTTCCTAAGAGTAAGATTCAGATTCCGTCCGGTTTTAAGACCTAACTTAAGCATGACCAATCGTTTAAAAAAAATAATGGAGTAATAAAACTAAAATCTCATATTATTCAGAGCTCTTTATATGAAACCTTATGAAAATGGAAGAAGACTAATATGTTAATACCTCTATATCCGGTAAACATTTTGAAGTACTTTCGGTTTTCGTGTGTTTAGTTTAATTGCTCAATCGTGGACGTAAAATAATGATGATGTCCTATGCTTCTGCCCAGTCGTGTGTCATAAATATATTTGGTTTCTGTTTGCGATCTATGAAGGGAGTTGGTTAATTAAATCTCGTGCATATTTACATTTGTGTTTGCCTTTTCAGTCAGGCTCATCGAGGTATTTTGTAGGGTACCTTTTCTGTGACTGTGCCTGATTCAACCTTATGTCTATGTGCCTACCTGTTTTACTGTGCCTATATAAAGATTTTGTCTACGAGTCTACATGTTTGACTGTGCCTGAAACAACCCTACCTCTGTGACTGTGTCTATTCTGTAACCATCGATTCCATATTTCTTTGTTAACTCGCTTATCCAATTAAGCAAGGTAGATCTGACATACTGATCTGACTGATTTAGGTCAGGAAGCTTGGCAAGACGACATAATTCAACCTACAATTTTTAAACGTAGTCTATCGATATTCAGTCAATATCTAACACGTCGAGAAATAAAACGGACAAAAATGAGAGTGAAAACAATCGCAAAAGCTGGAGTTTGCATTCTACACCTCGTTCTAATGTGTAGTTATTACATCTTTTGACTCTCATACTTCTCCTCTCTCTCATGTGTAGCTTTTACGTCTCCTGACTGATACTTCTACTTTCTGTCACGTGTAGCATTTACCTCTCCTGACTCTTATACTTCTCCTCTCTCTCACGTGTAGCTTTTACGTCTCCTGACTGATACTTCTCCTTTCTGTCACGTGTAGCATTTACCTCTCCTGACTCTTATACTTTTCCTCTCTCTCACGTGTAGCCTTTACATCTTCCGACTCTGATACTTCTCTTCTCTCTCTCACGTGTAGCATTTACCTCTACTGACTCTTATACTTGTCCTCTCTCTCACGTGTAGCCTTTATATCTTCCGACTCTGATACTTCTCCTCTCTCTCTCATATGTAGCATTTACATCTCCTCATTCTTATACTTCTCCTCTCTGTCACGCGTAGCTGTTAAATATCCTGCCTTTGATACTGTTCCTCCCACTCACGTGTATGTAGCCTTTACATCTCCCGACTCTGATACTTCTCCTCTCAGTAACGTGTAGCCTTGACATCTGTTGACTATTATACTTCTCTCTCTCACGTGTAGTATTTACATCTTCCGACTCTGATACTTCTCCTCTCTCTCTCTCTCACGTGTAGCCTTTACATCTCCTGACTGAGACTTCTCCTCTCTCTCACGTGTAGCCGTTAAATGTCCTGCCTTTGATACTGTTACTCCCTCTCACGTGAAGATTTCAAATCTCATGTCGCTGATACTGTTCTTCCCTATGACTTGCAGGTACTAAATATCGTGTCTCTTGTTCTTCCTTCTCACGTGTAGCTATTACCGGGGGGGGGGGGTAAATCTCATATATATCTCTGATATTGTTCTTAACTCTCATGTGTAGTGATTAAATCTCTTATCGTTGATACTGTTCCCCTCTCACGTATAGCTATTAAATCTCATGTCTCTGATACTGTCCGTCCCTCTCATGTGTTGCTATTAAATTTCATGTCTCTGATACTGTTCCTCCCTCTCATGTGTAGCTATTAAATCTTATGTCTCTCATACTGCTCTTCCCTCTCACGTGTAGCTTTTAAATCTCACGTCTCTCATACTGCTCCTCCCTCTTACTTGTAGATATTAAATCTCATGTATCTGATAATGTTCCTCTCTCTCACGTATAGCTATTAAATCTAATGTCTCTGATACTGTTCCCCCTTCTCATGTGTAGCTATTAAATCTCATGTCTCTGATTCTGTTCCTTCCTCTCATGTGTAGATAATGAATCTCATGTATCTGATACTATTCCCCCCCCTCACGTGTAGCTATTAAATCTCATGTCTCTCATACTGTTTCTCCCTCTTACTTGTAGCCATTAAATCTCATGTTTCTGATACTGTTCCTCCCTCTCACGTGTAGCTATTAAATCTCAATTCGCTGATACTGTTTCTCCCTCTTACGTGAAGCTATTAAATATCATGTCTATCATACTATCCTTTTCTCTCACGTGTAGCGTCTCTTATACTGTTCTCACTCTCATGTATAGCTATTAAATATCCTGTTTCTGATACTGTGCCTCCCTCTCACGTGTAGCTATTAAATCTCATGTCTCTCATACTGCTCTTCCCTCCCACGTGTAGCTTTTAAATCTCACGTCTCTCATACTGTTCCTTCCTCTTACATGTAGATATTAAATCTCATGTATCTGATACTGTTCCTCTCTCTCACGTATAGCTATTAAATCTCATATCTCTGATACTGTTCCCCCTTCTCATGATCATGTGTAGCTATTAAATCTCATCTCTCTGATTCTGTTCCTTCCTCTCATGTGTAGATAATAAATCTCATGTATCTGATACTATTTCTTACCCTCACGTGTAGCTATTAAATCTCATGTCTCTTATACTGTTTCTCTCGCTTACTTGTAGCCATTAAATCTCATGTCTCTGATACTGTTCCTCCCTCTCACGTGTAGCTATTAAATCTCAATTCTCTGATACTGTTTCTCCCTCTTACGTGTAGCTATTAAATATCATGTCTATCATACTATCCTTTTCTCTCACGTATAGCGTCTCTTATACCGTTCACCATCTCATGTGTATCTATTAAATCTCCTGTTTCTGATACTGTGCCTCCCTCTCACGTGTAGCTATTAAATCTCATGTCTCTCATACTGCTCTTCCCTCTCACGTCTCTCATACTGCTCCTTCCTCTTACTTGTAGATATTAAATCTCATGTATCTGATACTGTTCCTCTCTCCCACGTATAGCTATTACATCTCATATCTCTGATACTGTTCCCCCTTCTCATGATCATGTGTAGCTATTAAATCTCATGTCTCTGATTCTGTTCCTTCCTCTCATGTGTAGATAATAAATCTCATGTATCTGATACTATTTCTCCCCCTCACGTGTAGCTATTAAATCTCATGTCTCTGATACTGTTTCTCCCTCTTACTTGTAGATATTAAATCTCATATATCTGATACTGTTCCTCTGTCTCACGTATAGCTATTAAATCTCATGTCTCTGATACTGTTTCTCCCTCTTACGTGTAGCTATTAAAAATATCATGTCCATCATACTATCCTTTTCTCTCACGTGTAGCGTTTCTTATACTGTTCACCTTCTCATGTGTATCTATTAAATCTCCTGTTTCTGATACTGTGCCTCCTTCTCACGTGTAGCTATTACATCTCATGTCTATCATACTGCCCTTTTCTGTCACGTGTAGCTTTTATATCTTATGTCTCTCATACGTATACAGTTCCCACTCTCACGTGTAGCTATTCAATTTCATGTCTCATATACTGTTCCCCTGAATTTGTCATATCATCATTCCTTCCTTACCTCAGTTTGATTTTTCCAGTTCATTATTTCACAGAGACTGTGATAATCCTCAGATTTATTAAATGGATTAAACCCTGTAAAATTGACAAGCTGTTGTTTGTCACAATCAACGTTCCAGCAACAACCACCTGTATATCCCATGTGGTTAGCCACCCTGAAATCAAATGGGTAAGTGATCATTATCTAGTTGGTTAGCCACCCTGAAATCAGATGTGTAAGGGATCATTATCTAGTTGGTTAGCCACCCTGAAATCAGATGTGTAAGAGATCATTATCAAGTTGGTTAGCCACCCTGAAATCAGATGTGTAAGTGATCAATATCTAGGTGGTTGAATGAATGATTGAATCTTTATTGCAAAAGCATAAACATGCTATGGCAAAATTAACAACATATATTACATAATATAAAACATGAATAGACAGCAGAGAACAATAGTATAATACAATGACATATAAAGTTATGAGACTATATTAGATCGAATATTCCATGCAGCTTTTACATAATTACATAATTTGATAGTAAGAGTCTTACTAGACGCTTGTAGTATATACAACAGTTTGTGATTATTAAGCCAAGAACATTAATACTTTGGTGAAAAATGTGTTCGAACAGATCTATAAGCTAGACAAACAAGAACAAAATGGTATTCATCTTCAATAACACACATTTTACAGCATTTACATAAACGATTTTCTCTCGGAATATTATTATAACGACCAACTTCAATATTTAATTTTAATGTTCCACTACGTAACTTTGTTAACAGACAGACATTATTGCTAAAAGAAAGATATTTTTCAATACAAGAAGTTAATTTAAATCTACAATAAAAAGACAGTTTACTACATTCTTGAACAGTTGTTGACCAATTCTGCAAGTATTGATCTTTTTAGACATCCTGAAATCAGATCTGTAAGTGATCATTATCTCGATGGTTAGCCACTCTGAAATCAAGTGTGTAAGTCATCATGTCTAGTTGGTAAGCCACCCTGATATCAAATTTGTAAGTGATCATTATCTAGATGGTTAGCAACCCTGATATCAAATGTGTAAGTGATCATTGTATAGGTGGTTAGCCGCCCTGGTATCAAATGTGTAAGTGATCATTATATAGATGGCTAGCCACCCTGATATCAAATGTGTAAGTGATTATTATCTACGTGGTTAGCCACCCTGATATCGAATGTGTAAGTGGTCATGCATTATCTAGGTGCTTAGCCACCCTTACATGAAATGTGTAAGTGATCATTATCTAGGTGCTTAGCCACCATTAAATCAAATGTGTAAGTGGTCATGCATTATCTAGGTGCTTAGCCACTCTTAAATGAAATGTGTAAGTGGTCATTATCTAGGTGCTTAGCCACCATTAAATGAAATGTGTAAGTGGTCATTATCTAGGTGCTTAGCCACCATTAAATCAAATGTGTAAGTGGTCATGTATGATCTAGGTGCTTAGCCACCCTTAAATGAAATGTGTAAGTGGTCATTATCTAGGTGCTTAGCCACCCTTAAATCAAATGTGTAAGTGGTCCTTATCTAGGTGCTTAGCCACCCTTAAATCAAATGTGTAAGTGGTCATTATCTAGGTGGTTAGCCACAATTAAATCAAATGTTTAAGTGGTCATTATCTAGGTGGTTAGCCACAATTAAATCAAATGTGTAAGTGATCATTATCTAGGTGGTTATCCACAATTAAATCAAATGTGTAAGTGATCATTATCTAGGTGGTTAGCCACAATTAAATCAAATGTGTAAGTGATCATTATATAGGTGGTTATCCACAATTAAATCAAATGTGTAAGTGATCATTATCTAGGTGGTTATCCACAATTAAATCAAATGTATAAGTGGTCCTTATCTAGGTGGTTAGCCACAATTAAATCAAATGTGTAAGTGATCATTATGTAGGTGGTTAGCCACAATTAAATCAAATGTGTAAGTGATCATTATCTGGGTTGTTAGCCACAATTAAATCAAATGTGTAAGTGATCATTATCTCGGTGGTTAGCCTCAATTAGATCAAATGTGTAAGGGACCATTATAAAGGTTGTTATCAGAAATTCCAGAATAAAAGGTAAAATAAAACCAACATCTGAATATATTTTCTACCTTTTTTTCTCAGATGTTTGCACTTTGTAGTTTTAAAGATAAAATGAAAATCACAGCATCAAACCATTTCCGTCTATATAAAAAAAGGGAAATGTGGAAAGATTGCCAATGAGACAACTATTCACCAAAGTTCAAATGAAGTGGATGTAAGCAATTATAGGCAACCGTAAGGCCTTCAACAATGAGAAAACCCTATACCGTATAGTCGGCTATAAAAAATATGAAACAATTCAATTGAGAAAACCAACAACCTAATTTATAACAAAACATTAACGAAAAACAAACATAACAGATATGGACCAACGACACCCATTGAACTACAGGTTCCTACGAAAAAAAAACAACAACATATATATGTAAGACTCAGATCGACGTCCGTTCCTGAAATCGACGTCCAAATCTGATGTCATAATAAAATAAGATTCCAAATCGACGGCCAATGCATGCCCCTCTAATCTTTCTTCTTGTTATCAAATCGACGTCCATTTTTTGGCTTTTCTAATCGACGTCCTTTTTACGGACTTGCTGCAATGACATCACAACTTTATTTATTGGTGGGTTTAACCTAAAACTCAAAAAGTTGTTGAAAAGATTTTAAATCTTACATAATCCAAATGAAAATACTTTTCAACAATTGGCTGTACTTTTTTATTCTGTTTATTGTTTAAGACAGTGAATATTGCCCTCTAGATGTCACTCGATTATATTTGTTGTTGGGTTGTTGTCACCTTGTCGTATATCCACATTTATATGAATATGAAAGGAATACGACAACGTAGATCGATAGGACTCCTTTCACCAAATATTCAAAATGTGCAAGTACATGTAATATGATGTCGATGGTTGTCTTATTATCATTTTCTGATGTTTGTCCTTTTGTTTTGATAAAGATATAACTTAAGGCGAAGTGTACGTAATTGCACGCCTCTAGCGGAATTCAGGATAAAAAACGTGCGTCGTTAGTTACGCGGGTTATCTCCCCTACTCCAAGAAAGGAAAAATGGGCACATGAAAGAGAAATGACTTCGTGCGGTCTATCATGAATTCAAACAAGTATTCATGTGCTATCTCAAAACTTCAAAGAAATAATTAGAATGACTCCAATCAGAAATCTGAGTATCCTATTGTGAGTTAGTCTGACTCTATTACCACTGTTTTTGTTTTAGACACGCAGGAGCAGGTACACAATACGACTCGTGTTTATTTCAACAGAAGGTAAAAACGCCTAAACAACAAAATTATAACCAAATAAAAAATAAACCAGTGACAATTCTGCTTCTATTCGTATCAAATTCATTAAAATCAAACCAGAATTGACCCCACAATATTTTTTGAAAAACCATAGTTTTGAATGAAATGCACAGTGTACTGTAGATCCTGTAGCGTAAAATTGTAAGTAACGAATAATTATATTGCATGTGAATTTGTGTCTTGAACAAGAAAGACGTTGGCATGTCCGTTTTTATGCAATTGAAAATTTTATGATGTTTTATATTTTATTATTTATGTAAAAAGTATAAAAGATACTAAGGGGTAATCGACCACTAGTACAACATTTATAAACCGAAGAAAAAGCCAACAGCAAAAAAAACCCATCAGATTCCGTCCACAAAACATTACACACTCAGAAACTAAGAATTGTTCACTATTACATTTATCTCAGAATATGTAAAATCTATGTCATCCAAATCTCAGTTTTCAAGGTGCAGAAAATAAACAGGTGTCTTCTATTCCGTCCGCAATTTTTGGGGAAAGTAAAATCTAAATTTAGAACCATGGTTAAAACTGAAACTACACATGTATGATAAAAATAGAACTTGTTATTTTTTCTTAATTAAATTCCGATTTCGAAGGGATAGCGAAATTTGTTCTCTTTTGTTGTGCTTTTGTGTATCATTCAGCAGTAGTATAAGGTAGGGGAAGAAGGGGTAGGGGTGAAGAATAATAGTTCTACAATGTCGGGGCTTTTTATAACCCGGCGACTTTATACGGTATGGACTTTCTCATTGTTGAAGGCCGCATGATTGCCTATATATATAACAATTGCTTACATCCACATCCTTTAAGGTAGCTGGGGTGTCTAAATGTTGGACGATAGATTTTTCTTAAACTTCTGTAAGACTTCTGTGTCAATGTAATTTTAAATTTCAAAATAAAAACTGGGGATCACGGACCTTGTTTTTTCGTAATAACACATTGAAATTAACGAAATTTGGGTTATTTTATATTGTTGATATAGGGGAACCTAAAGTTTTCCTTATTGCGGAAACATTAAACGATAGAATTGGCTAAAATTCGATGAGAGAATTGCTTTTCATTAATAACTCCGAAATATCAAATAAAAATAAGGGGTCACGGGCCTTATTTTCTTGAAAAAATCCCCAAAAATTTTAAATATACTTTACGCGACACTTAATTTCTTGATAGTTCAACTTTAAACTTCAAGTTTTAGGTATTTTGTTGTATATTAAATGATACTTGGTAAAATATTTTTAAAACACAAAAAAGTTTTTGCAATTAACATGAACAGAACGGACGATCAGAAAAAGACACCCGATCTACCTTAAACGTGGCAGATAGTTGTCTCATTTGCAATCATACCACAGCTCCTTATGTTTATATTATATTAACAAAACTGCAATTCATTTGCATTATATACAGGAACAATTTGTATGGCACTATACTAGGTAAACTCGTATAGCATCGCTCTTGGTACATTCTTATAGCATTACACCAGTACATTAATTTATAGCATATCACTATGCACAAAGCTTTAGCATTACACAATACACAATGCTATAGCATTATACACAATATACGCAATGCTAAGGCTAACACTGGGAAGGATCTGTGCTACGTGAGGTTAAAACTCCGATCTGTTTTACTTAGCTAAAATTCATATGCGGGTTCTTCTTTTGACCTTATTACAGTCATAAAAATTCTCAAGATAATATGCAGATGCAGTTTTCTTATTTTTTGGGAGTCGTGCATGTGGATATTAAACAAATTATGGAACAAAAAATTATTTCCTTTTTTACTTAAAATCTCCAGCAAACATTAAATCATGCTTTGTCGTGTAGTTAAAGAAAAGGGAAAGCGATCGAGGCAGGAAATTTTTTAAATAAAATTGCAGAGTTGTGTCACGTGCACGCGTGTGAACCTGACAAAAAATGGGCTTTGTGCGCAATCCCTCGAATAGCGCCGGAAATGGTGAGGATGAAAAGATGCAGCAAATTATATTCACTTTTTTAAAATACAAACATGCAGAAATAAGATTTTAAAAAAGACGTGTATACGCGATCCCAATATTATAACCGATTATTTAAATACGTATAGAATCATTCTGTCAACGCTGTGTTTACTGGGACAATTTTAAACTTGATATTTGATTCATAATTATTAGAACATTACAATATAAAAAAAGAACATGTGGCATGATTGCCAATAAGACAACTCTCCACAAGAGTCCAAATGACACAGAAATTAACAACTATAGGTAACCGTACGGCCTTCAACAATGATCAACGCCCATAGTCAGCTATAAATACAAGCATTTCCAAAAAGAAGTGGAACCCTGTCTAATTAAAAAAAGATGGAGTTTAAGTCTATATAGTAACTTTCTTTCACTTGCAGTATATTTATTTGCCAATTTGCTTTTTTTTTGGCAGCAGAAATATCCTTAAAAAATAGTCATTTTATTTCCTTATTAATTGATTACGCTTGAGTATTTGCAATAATTAGGAAATTGGTTATACACACTCACGATTTTGTTACGACACTGTACGGTATAATAGCTTTATAGAGTAGAAATTGTGATGACGTTACAGTAGACATCAATAACGTCGCCGATTGTTTTTATTCTTTCCGCTAGAAATCAAACTTCCACAGGATATAGCTTGAAAACTAGCACGGTTGCTAGGGACTTTCTTTGCACCAATGGGTTCGTCGTTCATTTTTGAATCGCATATCGATTTTTAAAAAAATTCTGTGGAGCAACGAATTAGAAAATCTTGATAAAGTAAAAATATCTGCCGATTTTTATAATTTTCCCTATATATCCTTTGTATTTTTGGCTTATCATGCTGTTAATTTCAACAGCTTGTATCTGAAAAACGAAAACGGTTACCCCCTTATTTTATTTTATTGTCTGATGTATTTTTACAAGCAGAATCCACATGTAAAATTTAAAAAAAATTCTGTGGAGTAGTTAATTACGTACACTTCGCCTTAAAAGAAAACAATTAGTTTCTGTAAGCAGCTGTACACCAAGACAAAACTATACATATAATATAAACAAAGATCAAACTAAATAAGCGATTGAATGATATTGGGCATCGATGGGAGGAGACTCCGATCGCGGACGTCGTTTTGGTAATACATAACGTCACATTGGACGTCGATTAGAGGGTAAAAATTTGGACACTGATTTGAAAACGTAACGTCACACTGACGTCGATTAGAGACCGGACGTCGATCTGAGTCTAACATATATATATATATATGCTGTACCGTGAAAACATGCATGTATATTTCAACAGGCAGGCAGATACAGATGTTAATACTTATTCAAGATGTAATTGAATGTTGAATAAAACAGAGTATTAATAAAAAAAAAAATGTTAAATTAAAAATGAAGTGGTAGTAAGCAATTAAAGGCCACCGTACGACCTTCAACAAAGTTAAAATGAAGTGGTAGTAAGCAATTAAAAGCCACCGTACGACCTTCAACAAAGTTAAAATAAAGTGGTAGTAAGCAATTAAAGGCCACCATACGGCTTTCAACAAAGTTAAAATGAAGTGGTAGTAAGCAATTAAAGGCCACCATACGGCTTTCAACAAAGTTAAAATAAAGTGATCATAGTAAGCAATATTAAAGGCCACCGTACGACCTTCAACAAAGTTAAAATGAAGTGGTAGTAAGCAATTAAAGGCCACCGTACGGTCTTCAACATAGTTAAAATAAAGTGGTAGTATGCAATTATAGGCCACAGTACGGCATTCTACAAGGAAAAAAAACAACTCATACTGTACCGTCGGCTATAAAAAGACTTAATCAATTTGCAAAAACAAAAAACAATGTTAGTAAACCTATTAAACAATATTTAAAGACTTAACTACAGTGTATTAATGATAACCTTTACGAATAAGTGTATGCAAAAGATCAATTAGTTAACATGGAATGTGTAAAATTTACGAGATTTATGAACAACATCACCGTAAAAATTAAGATGGGATATCAATTTTGTAATAAGAATTCTACTTGTACACATGTACAGCCAAATTTCTAACCAAATCTTTATATCTATGAAAGAATTTGGGAAAGGTTTTAATTTGCATGTGGTACCTGCTTTTTAATTTACCAGCTATACATAACTTATGATCATTGAAATCTAAAACCAACTACAGACACAGGCATAGCGAGCAAGTTGTGAAATATATTATCGCACCGTCAGAAGGGACCAAAGTAATATGCCTGTTATGGTCTCATTGACATTTACCACCCCTTCATTCAATTTCAGCACATTGTTCATATATATGATCATGTATCCTTCATTAAAAAAGTTGGTTAATTAACTTCAGATAAAAATACATTCCTGGATGAAGATGTAGAAAATAGGATTTGAATCTCAACCAATGAGCCGAACGGAGCGAGGCGAAACAAAAATTGATGTCTATCATGCCAAAAAAATATTTTTTTTTTTGTTGCATGGGGAAGAGTTGGGTGTGGGTCGCCAAAACTATTCGATGCCCACCCATCTGAAGTATTGAAAAATTGGACACCCCCCATTTCCATTCCCAAAAATGTTCATCCCCCACCCCCCATTATTTTCCTCCAACCCCCTTCAGGTTACAAATGACCAGTTCCTTAATATACTGACTAAAATGGTGAAAAAAATTAACATGATGCATATGGAATGAAAGTACGACAAAATAGAACATAAACTTAGTCTAAACAATATTTATTCAGATAACATAAACTTACACATCAACCATAACCCATATATCTCTTTTATGGCATTCAGACAACAGATATTTAAAATCTTCCTCTGTTCCAAAATGTTCGTTGAAATTGTATATATCCTTAGCCCAGTAACCATGGTAACCCTTCGGTGTATTGACAACAATAGGAGATATCCATATTGCGTTGGCACCTGTGCAAGTAATACATGTACAACATTCAATCAATTACTAGTAGTTAAAAAAAAGGTTTTTGATCCATAAACAGAGATAGTTCGATGCAGTATTGTGAAGCCGGAAATTAAGGATAGCAAGTCATCTGAACAGAGATAGTTCGATATGGCAATGTTAAGTCGGAAATCATGGACATCAAGTCCTCTCGACAGAGATAGTTCGATATGGCAATGTTAAGTCGGAAATCATGGACATCAAGTCCTCTCGACAGAGAGAGTTCGATTTGGTAATGTAAAGCCAGAAATCAAGTCAACAGAGAGAGGTCTATACCAAAAATCAAGGATATCAGGTCATTTCAACAGAGATAGTTCGATATGGCAATTAAAAACCGGAAATTAAAGATATCAACTCATCTCAACCTAGAGAAATCGATAAGACAATGTAAAACCGTAAATCATAGATATCAACTCGTCTGAACAGAAAAAGCTCAATACGGTAGATATTATCATAGGAATAGATCAAAACAAATATTAAAAAAGTAAAGCTTTTGGTGTAACTTATTGAACATTAATTGCTTACCCTTCCGACGCACCCAATGTCGCCGTAGGTTTATGGTTGGAATCTTTATTTTTTGTGTGAAATTTTTAAAACAGCTGTGTGTTCATATATTTTCTGTTTACGTGAAGTTGTCTCTTTTTTTAACTTATGGTTATCTTCTCACTCTTTTACTTTTCTGTGAAATATAAGAGCTTGTGTTCTGGGAGTTGGTTGGTTGTTTTTCTTGGTGTAGGTTGGTTGTGTTTCTGGGTGTATGCTGGTTTTGTTTCTGGGTGTAGGTTGTATGTGTTTCTAGGTGTATGCTGGTTGTGTTTCTGGGTGTAGGTTAGTTGTATTTCTTGGTGTATGCTGGTTGTGTTTCTGGGTGTAGGTTGGTTGTGTTTCTGGGTGTAGTCTGGTTGTGTTTCTTAGTGTAGGTTGGTTGTGTTTCTGGGTGTAGGTTGGTTGTGTTTCTGGGTGTATGCTGGTTGTGTTTCTGGGTGTACGTTGGTTGTGTTTATGGTGTAGGTTGCTTGTGTTTGTGGTTGTAGGTTGGTTGTGTTTCTGGGTGTAGGTTAGTTGTGTTCTGGGTGTAGGTTGGTTGTGTTTCTGGGTGTAGGTTAGTTGTATTTCTTGGTGTATGCTGGTTGTGTTTCTGGGTGTAGGTTGGTTGTGTTTCTGGGTGTATTCTGGTTGTGTTTCTTAGTGTAGGTTGGTTGTGTTTCTGGGTGTAGGTTGGTTGTGTTTGTGGTTGTAGGTTGGTTGTGTTTCTGGGTGTAGGTTGATTGTGTTTCTGGGTGTAGGCTGATTGTGTTTCTGGGTGTAGGTTGGATGTGTTTCTGGGTGTAGGTTGGTTGTGTTTCTGGGTGTATGCTGGGTGAAGGTTGTGTTTGTGGTTGTAGGTTGGTTGTGTTTCTAGGTGGAGGCTGGTTGTTTTTCTGGGTGTAGGTTGGTCAGGAATCTAGGTGGAGGTTGGATGTGTTTAGAGTATAGGTTGGTTGTGTTTCTGTGTGTAGGTTGGTTATGTTTCTGAGTGTATGTTTGATGTGTTCTGGTTTAGGTTGGTTGTGTTTCTGAGTGTATGTTGGTTGTATTTCTGGATGTAGTTTGGTTGTTTCTGCATGTAGGTTGGTTGTGTTTATGGGTGTAGGTTGTTTGTGTTTCTGAGTGTAGGTAGGTTTTGTTTCTTGGTGTACGTTGATTGGGTATCTTGATGTAAGCTGGATGTGTTTCTGGGTGTTCGTTGGTTGTGTTTCTGGATGTAGGTGGGTTGTGTTTCTTGATGTTGGTTGGTTGGTTTTCTTGATGTAGGTTGGGTGTGTATCTGGTTGTACGCTAGTTCTGTTTCTGAATGGATTGACTCCTTGATTAAAGAGCTTTTGTTAGATTCTTTAAAGTGCAGAGAGCGCGAGCCGGATGTAACGTCTCAGTAACCAGTGGTTGTGATTGCGTATTTATGAATCCCGCACAGCCAAAAGCAGCCGCTTGCCGGGTTGTGCTTTGGGTGTGGGTTCGTGCTGTGTCCATATGTCACTACAGATCTCAAAACAATTATCAACAATTATTGACAAGATAGTCAAATATATAACATCAAAGTTAATTTGAAAACTAGATAATTGTATTTTTAGGGACTACTAGTATATAAAACCGACAAATAATTATATTTACCAAGTCCGGATATGTAGTTTAATTTTTTCCACTATCCCTCGGAATGTCCCTCCACAATAACTTCGAAGATCGGTACACGAATGTGGTTCATCTTCCGCTGCAAACCTATCAGTTAATATCTGATAAGACATATGATAAGTTATTAGTGAAAATTAAAACAAAAATTATAAAGACGTAAAACCATAGACAGACACTAACGAACAACACATGGACAAGATAGCACAACTTGGAACAGGTACACATTATAATGTGGTGGTGCAAAACTAGTTATACGTGCTCCGATGCCATTATCACTTGCCTACTTGGTACAGACACACATTATAATGTGGTGGTGCAAAACTAGGTATACGTGCTCCGATGCTATTATCACTTGCCTACTTGGTACAGACACACATTATAATGTGGTGGTGTTAAACTAGTTATACGTGCTCCGATGCCATTATCACTTGCCTACTTGGTACCGACACACATTATAATGTGGTGGTGCAAAACTAGGTATACGTGCTCCGATGCCATTATCACTTGCCTACTTAGTACAGACACAAATTATAATGTGGTGATGTTAAACTAGTTATACCTGCTCCGATGCCATTATCACTTGCCTACTTGGTACAGACACACATTATAATGTGGATGTGCAAAACTAGTTATACGTGCTCCGATGCCATTATCACTTGCCTACTTGGTACAGACACATATTATAATGTGGTGGTGCAAAACTAGTTATACGTGCTCCGATGCCATTATCACTTGCCTACTTGGTACAGACACACATTATAATGTGGTGGTGTTAAACTAGTTATACGTGCTCCGATGCCATTATCACTTGCCTACTTGGTACAGACACACATTATAATGTGGTGGTGTTAAACTAGTTATACGTGCTCCGATGCCATTATCACTTGCCTACTTGGTACAGACACACATTATAATGTGGTGGTGCAAAACTAGTTATACGTGCTCCGATGCCATTATCACTTGCCTACTTGGTACAGACACACATTATAATGTGGTGGTGCAAAACTAGGTATACGTGCTCCGATGCCATTATCACTTGCCTACTTGGTACAGACACACATTATAATGTGGTGGTGCAAAACTAGTTATACGTGCTCCGATGCCATTATCACTTGCCTACTTGGTACAGACACACATTATAATGTGGTGGTGCAAAACTAGGTATACGTGCTCCGATGCCATTATCACTTGCCTACTTGGTACAGACACACATTATAATGTGGTGGTGCAAAACTAGGTATACGTGCTCCGATGCCATTATCACTTGCCTACTTGGTACAGACACACATTATAATGTGGTGGTGTTAAACTAGTTATACGTGCTCCGATGCCATTATCACTTGCCTACTTGGTACAGACACACAATATAATGTGGTGGTGTTAAACTAGTTATACGTGTTCCGATGCCATTATCACTTGCCTACTTGGTACAGACACACATTATAATGTGGTGGTGTTAAACTAGTTATACGTGCTCCGATGCCATTATCACTTGCCTACTTGGTACAGACACACATTATAATGTGGTGGTGTTAAACTAGTTATACGTGCTCCGATGCCATTATCACTTGCCTACTTGGTACAGACACACATTATAATGTGGATGTGCAAAACTAGTTATACGTGCTCCGATGCCATTATCACTTGCCTACTTAGTACAGACACAAATTATAATGTGGTGATGTTAAACTAGTTATACGTGCTCCGATGCCATTATCACTTGCCCACTTAGTACAGACACAAATTATAATGTGGTGGTGCAAAACTAGTTATACGTGCTCCGATGCCATTATCACTTGCCTACTTGGTACAGACACACATTATAATGTGGTGGTGTTAAACTAGTTATACCTGCTCCGATGCCATTATCACTTGCCTACTTGGTACAGACACACATTATAATGTGGATGTGCAAAACTAGTTATACGTGCTCCGATGCCATTATCACTTGCCTACTTGGTACAGACACACATTATAATGTGATGGTGTTAAACTAGTTATACGTGCTCCGATGCCATTATCACTTGCCTACTTGGTACAGACACACATTATAATGTGGTGGTGCAAAACTAGTTATACGTGCTCCGATGCCATTATCACTTGCCTACTTGGTACAGACACACATTATAATGTGGTGGTGCAAAACTAGTTATACGTGCTCCGATGCCATTATCACTTGCCTACTTAGTACAGACACAAATTATAATGTGATGGTGTTAAACTAGGTATACGTGCTCCGATGCCATTATCACTTGCCCACTTAGTACAGACACAAATTATAATGTGGTGGTGCAAAACTAGTTATACGTGCTCCGATGCCATTATCACTTGCCTACTTGGTACAGACACACATTATAATGTGGTGGTGTTAAACTAGTTATACCTGCTCCGATGCCATTATCACTTGCCTACTTGGTACAGACACACATTATAATGTGGATGTGCAAAACTAGTTATACGTGCTCCGATGCCATTATCACTTGCCTACTTGGTACAGACACACATTATAATGTGGTGGTGTTAAACTAGTTATACCTGCTCCGATGCCATTATCACTTGCCTACTTGGTACAGACACACATTATAATGTGGTGGTGCAAAACTAGTTATACGTGCTCCGATGCCATTATCACTTGCCTACTTGGTACAGACACACATTATAATGTGGTGGTGTTAAACTAGTTATACGTGCTCCGATGCCATTATCACTTGCCTACTTGGTACAGACACACATTATAATGTGGTGGTGTTAAACTAGTTATACCTGCTCCGATGCCATTATCACTTGCCTACTTGGTACAGACACACATTATAATGTGGATGTGTTAAACTACAAGTAGTTATATGTGTCTAGATGCCATCATCACTTACCTATCTGGAACATGATCCTTGATTTCGATCCATCCTTAGACTTTGAACAAATCCTTTACAACCCATGGCCACATACCTGGTAAATTATCATTGACTTCCATCCATCCTTAGACTTTGAGTGAATCTTTAATAAAACACCTATCTGGTAAATTTCCCTTGACTTCCATCCATCCTTAGACATTGAGTGAATCTTCAATAAACCACCTAACTGGTAAATTATCCTTGACTTCCATCCATCCTTAGACTTTGAGTGATTCCTTAATAAACCACCTACCTGGTAAATTATCCTTGACTTCCATCCATCCTTAGACTTTGAGTGATTCTTTAATAAACCACCTACCTGGTAAATTATCCTTGATTTCCATTCCTCTTTAGATTTGGAGCGACACGGGGACGGAAATAATATAATTACACACACAATAAAAATCGTCTTCATGATGTATCCTGTACACATTCTTCAGTTGTCAATTACTATCTCCTCAAACATTATGTAACGTCACTTATTTGTGTACATCATTCACGACAATAAAAATGTTTACATGTACCTAAAAATAAGTGGAAAACCTTATACAAAATATATATAAGGTGTCAACGGATGTTATGTATATATATATACTGACTTTAAAAACGCAACACTCATTTTGTTGATTATTTTTCCCACATCATGTTTGATCCTCATACAACTACTATTAATGCTTACCATACTTCTTTCTCTTAAGAAAAAATCAACATCTGACTTACCTGTTGTTATTGAACATACCGGATTTTTGAAGTCGCAGGAATTTCTTAAAGCGAAATTTGGAACCCATAAAAGATTTTTTCAGTTTGTTTTGCTTCGTGAAACAGTTCTTTCAACCCTTTGCCACACTTAAATCAGTTAACAAATGTTGCATCTCCATATTGCCAAGACTGAGGAATAAAAAACTGAATCAGCCCATAAGAATACTGCAAACAGTAAAACGTGAACGTGCTGCAACCATACAGTTTGACTTTAGAAACTCGTCTTGCTGTCCTTCCGACAACGATACAGGTAGACGGGATTTGTTACTGACCATCAATGACCAGATCAACATGTAGTGACAATGTTACGTCAATAGAATTTGATTACGCAACGTCATTTGCAAGACATGTTTATGGCCGCAACGTCAACTGCTTATCAAATTGCCGAATGCCATTGCGCACAGATTCATGCCATAAACGTTTCCCATAAACTGAACTGCCAAAGAATCGACTGAAGAAAAACATTTAAAGCCCTGAAGTTTCTACCGCATAATTGCCAAAACCCATTGTAATGGGTGAAACAAACGCATATTCAGAAGGTGTAAAACAGAATCCAAAACATGTGGAACAGAATTGGTTGATCTTTCTGACAATCATTTTGGCGTTTGTTACAGGGAGTCATTGCTTTTGACGGTGCCACATTCATTCAAAAATTTAAAAAGAATAATCTAGTGTTGCGTTTCTAAAGTCGGTCAGTATATATAAAAGATAAACATGAACATTTGTTGGTTCTATCTAGAATAGGCAATACCAAAACAGCTATTGGAATTGCAAACATCAAATGATGGAATCGATCGGCAAACAACCGATATTTTCATGTATAAACTTCTTGAAAATTGCTAAAAGTTAATTCATTCTGGTTATGAAATTTTACTTATGGGTGACTTTAACGGAAAATGTATCGAAAAGTGTCACACTACAAACTTTAATATCATGTGTGAATTAGCATCCTATAATTGGAAAAGGCTTCCTTATGGGTGACTTTAACGGAAAATGTATTGAAAAGTGTCAAACTACAAACTTTAATATCATGTGTGAATTGGCATCCAATAATGTCATAATGGAAAAAGGCGTCGTCAGTTTATAGATACGAGTGACTTACTTGCTGTAAATTTCCTCCCCATTTGTGAGAGACTTTATACTCGTATTTTAAATAATCAAAGGTCTGCAATCGACTACGTTCTTCTTTCTGAAGCCCTCTGTCGCAACGTAACAAGTGTTATAATAGATAACGTAACAAGTGTTATAATAGATAACGTATCACGTGTTATAATAGATAACGTATCACGTGTTATAATAGATAACGTAACACATGTTATAATAGATAACGTATCACGTGTTATAATAAAAGACAACGTATCACGTGTTATAATAGATAACGTATCACGTGTTATAATAGATAACGCATCACGTTTTATAATAGATAACGTATCACGTGTTTTAATGATAGATAACGTATCACGTGTTATAATAGATAACGTAACACGTGTTATAATAGATAACGTATCACGTGTTATAATAATAGACAACGTATCACGTGTTATAATAGATAACGTAACACGTGTTATAATAGATAACGTATAACGTGTTATTATAATAGACAACGTATCACGTGTTATAATAGATAAAAATGGCATTTTTGATCTATATAGTGATCATGTCATTATACGAACCGAATTAAATATTAACACGGAAAATAAAAAAAAGAACCGAAAAAATCGGCCTTTATTTGGAAAATAAACGATAAAACGAAGTGGAATATTTTTTAAACAACATTAAAAGTCGAATTTACGGCATCTGAGCACACTATGAAAATATAGCAGTACACTTTGAGGTCATTGGGAAAAGTCCATCCTTGATGCTTTCTATCGGAAAAGTTAATAAATCAAATCGGTATCGTAAGTTTTGGGACAACGAACTTGACATTTTGATTAAAAACAGAAGAGAAAGAAATCGCTTGAAAAGAATTCATGACAAAACCCACAACTGTAATAGCGAGACTGGTAAGATTTTATCTGACATTTATCATGTGCGAAAAGCTAAGGTCCAAGAAGCTATAAAAAGAAAAGCAAACACTCTGAAATTGAAACAATTTCATGATAAATGTGTTAATTCTTCGAACAAGGTTAGAGGATACTGGGATATTTTAAAAGACAAATAACAGTATTGCCCCTCAACTGATTATGAACCCCAAAATAAGTCAGAACTATTTACGGAAGAGAAAGACATAAGTGCTGTTTTAAGTAGCCATTTTAAATCTTTTGGTAAGGATTCCCCTATAAAATGTAATATGCAAGATGAGGTTAATGAATTTCTCTCAGAATAACAGAGTTATTACAGAATTACGACGAATAGACAAACAACAAACAATACAAACATCACGCAATACATGTAAAGAAAAACGACGAATAGACAAACACCAAACAATACAGACATCACATCAATACATGTACAAAATAACGACGAATAGATAAACAATAAACAAAACAGACATCATAGCAATACATGTACAGAATAACGACGAATAGACAAACACCAAACAATACAGACATCATGCCAATACATGTACTGAATAACGACGAATAGACAGACAATAAACAATACAGACATCACGGCAATACATGTACAGAATAACGACGAATAGACAAACACCAAACAATACAGACATCATGCCAACACATGTACAGAATAACGACGAATAGACAAACAATACAGACATCACGCAATACATGTACAGAATAACGACGAATAGATAAACAATAAACAATACAGACATCACGGCAATACATGTACAGAATAACGACGAATAGACAAACACCAAACAATACAGACATCATGGCAATACATGTACAGAATAACGACGAATAGACAAACACCAAACAATACAGACATCACAGTAATACATGTACAGAATAACGACGAATAGACAAACACCAAACAATACAGACATCACGGCAATACATGTACAGAATAACGACGAATAGACAAACAATAAACGATACAGACATCATGGCAATACATGTACAGAATGACGACGAATAGACAGACAATAAACGATACAGACATCATGGCAACACATGTACAGAATAACGACGAATAGACAAACACCAAACAATACAGACATCATGGCAATACATGTACAGAATAACGACGAATAGACAAACAATAAACGATACAGACATCATGGCAATACATGTACAGAATGACGACGAATAGACAGACAATAAATGATACAGACATCATGGCAATACATGTACAGAATAACGACGAATAGACAAACAATAAACAATACAGACTTCACGACAATACATGTACAGAATAACGTCGAATAGACAAACAACAAACAATACAGACATCATGGCAATACATGTACAGAATAACGACGAATAGACAAACAATAAACGATACAGACATCATGGCAATACACGTACAGAATAACGACGAATAGACAGACAATTAACGATACAGACATCATGGCAATACATGTACTCAATAACGACGAATAGACAAACAATAAACAATACAGACTTCACAGCAATACATGTACAGAATAACGACGAATAGACAAACACCAAACAATACAGACATCACGGTAATACATGTACAGAATAACGACGAATAGACAAACACCAATTAATACAGACATCATGGCAACACATGTACAGAATAACGACGAATAGACAAACACCAAACAATACAGACATCACGGTAATACATGTACAGAATAACGACGAATAGACAAACAATAAACAATACAGACATCACGGCAATACATGTACAGAATAACGACGAATAGATAAACACCAAACAATACAGACATCACGGCAATACATGTACAGAATAACGACGAATAGATAAACACCAAACAATACAGACATCACGGCAATACATGTACAACATAACGACGAATAGATAAACACCAAACAATACAGACATCACGGCAATACATGTACAGAATAACGACGAATAGACAGACAATAAACAATACAGACATCACGGCAATACATGTACAGAATAACGACGAATAGACAAACACCAAACAATACAAACATCATGCCAATACATGTACAGAATAACGACGAATAGACAAACAATAAACGATACAGGCATCACGGCAATACATGTACAGAATAACGACGAATAGACAAACACCAAACAATACAGACATCATGTCAATACATGTACAGAATAACGACGAATAGACAAACAATAAACAATACAGACATCATGGCAATACATGTACAGAATAACGACGAATAGACAAACACCAAACAATACAGACATCATGGCAATACATGTACAGAATAACGACGAATAGACAAACAATAAACGATACAGACATCATGGCAATACATGTACAGAATGACGACGAATAGACAGACAATAAATGATACAGACATCATGGCAATACATGTACAGAATAACGACGAATAGACAAACAATAAACAATACAGACTTCACGACAATACATGTACAGAATAACGTCGAATAGACAAACAACAAACAATACAGACATCATGGCAATACATGTACAGAATAACGACGAATAGACAAACAATAAACGATACAGACATCATGGCAATACACGTACAGAATAACGACGAATAGACAGACAATTAACGATACAGACATCATGGCAATACATGTACTCAATAACGACGAATAGACAAACAATAAACAATACAGACTTCACAGCAATACATGTACAGAATAACGACGAATAGACAAACACCAAACAATACAGACATCACGGTAATACATGTACAGAATAACGACGAATAGACAAACACCAATTAATACAGACATCATGGCAACACATGTACAGAATAACGACGAATAGACAAACACCAAACAATACAGACATCACGGTAATACATGTACAGAATAACGACGAATAGACAAACAATAAACAATACAGACATCACGGCAATACATGTACAGAATAACGACGAATAGATAAACACCAAACAATACAGACATCACGGCAATACATGTACAGAATAACGACGAATAGATAAACACCAAACAATACAGACATCACGGCAATACATGTACAACATAACGACGAATAGATAAACACCAAACAATACAGACATCACGGCAATACATGTACAGAATAACGACGAATAGACAGACAATAAACAATACAGACATCACGGCAATACATGTACAGAATAACGACGAATAGACAAACACCAAACAATACAAACATCATGCCAATACATGTACAGAATAACGACGAATAGACAAACAATAAACGATACAGGCATCACGGCAATACATGTACAGAATAACGACGAATAGACAAACACCAAACAATACAGACATCATGTCAATACATGTACAGAATAACGACGAATAGACAAACAATAAACAATACAGACATCATGGCAATACATGTACAGAATAACGACGAATAGACAAACACCAAACAATACAGACATCATGCCAATACATGTACAGAATAACGACGAATAGACAAACAATAAACGATACAGGCATCACGGCAATACATGTACAGAATAACGACGAAAAGACAAACACCAAACAATACAGACATCACAGCAATACATGTACAGAATAACGTCGAATAGACAAACAACAAACAATACAGACATCATGGCAATACATGTACAGAATAACGACGAATAGACAAACAATAAACGATACAGACATCATGGCAATACACGAACAGAATAACGACGAATAGACAGACAATTAACGATACAGACATCATGGCAATACATGTACTCAATAACGACGAATAGACAAACAATAAACAATACAGACATCACGGCAATACATGTACAGAATAACGACGAAAAGACAAACACCAAACAATACAGACATCACGGTAATACATGTACAGAATAACGACGAATAGACAAACACCAATTAATACAGACATCATGGCAACACATGTACAGAATAACGACGAATAGACAAACACCAAACAATACAGACATCACGGTAATACATGTACAGAATAACGACGAATAGACAAACACCAATTAATACAGACATCACGGCAATACATGTACAGAATAACGACGAATAGACAAACACCAATTAATACAGACATCACGGCAATACATGTACAAAATAACGACGAATAGACAAACACCAAACAATACAGACATCATGGCAATACATGTACAGAATAACGACGAATAGACAGACAATAAACGATACAGACATCATGGCAATACATGTACAGAATAACGATGAATAGACAGACAATAAACGATACAGACATCATGGCAATACATGTACAGAACAACGACGAATAGACAGACAATAAACGATACAGACATCATGGCAATACATGTACAGAATAACGACGAATAGACAAACACCAAACAATACAGACATCACAGCAATACATGTACAGAATAACGACGAATAGACAGACAATAAACGATACAGACATCATGGCAATACATATCCAGATTAACGACGAATAGACAGACAATAAACGATACAGACATCATGGCAATACATGTACAGAACAACGACGAATAGACAAACAATAAACGATACAGACATCATGGCAATACACGTACAGAATAACGACGAATAGATAAACAATAAACAACACAGACATCACAGCAATACATGTACAGAATAACGACGAATAGACAAACAACAAACAATACACACATCATGGCAATACATGTACAAAATAACGACGAATAGTCAAACAACAAACAAAACAGACATCATGGCAACACATGTACAGAATAACGACGAATAGATAAACACCAAACAATACAGACATCACGGCAATACATGTACAGAATAACGACGACAAGACAAACAATTAACAATACAGACATCATGGCAACACATGTACAGAATAACGACGAATAGACAAACACCAAACAATACAGACATCACGGCAATACATGTACAGAATAACGACGAATAGACAAACAATTAACAATACAGACATCACGGCAGTACATTTACAGAATAAAGACGAATAGACAAACACCAAACAATACAGATATCACGGCAATACATGTACAGAATAACGACGAATAGACAGACAATTAACAATACAGACATCACGGCAATACACGTACAGAATAACGACGAATAGACAAACAGCAATCAATACAGACATCATGGCAACACATGTACAGAATAACGACGAATAGACAAACAATAAACGATACAGACATCATGGCAATACACGTACAGAATAACGACGAATAGACAGACAATTAACGATACAGACATCATGGCAATACATGTACTCAATAACGACGAATAGACAAACAATAAACAATACAGACTTCACGGCAATACATGTACAGAATAACGACGAATAGACAAACACCAAACAATACAGACATCACGGCAATACATGTACAGAATAACGACGAATAGACAAACACCAATTAATACAGACATCATGGCAACACATGTACAGAATAACGACGAATAGACAAACACCAAACAATACAGACATCACGGCAATACATGTACAGAATAACGACGAATAGACAAACAATTAACAATACAGACATCACGGCAGTACATGTACAGAATAAAGACGAATAGACAAACACCAAACAATACAGATATCACGGCAATACATGTACAGAGTAACGACGAATAGACAGACAATAAACAATACAGACATCACGGCAATACATGTACAGAATAACGACGAATAGAGAAACACCAAACAATACAAACATCATGCCAATACATGTACAGAATAACGACGAATAGACAAACAATAAACGATACAGGCATCACGGCAATACATGTACAGAAGAACGACGAATAGACAAACACCAAACAATACAGACATCATGCCAATACATGTACAGAATAACGACGAATAGACAAACAATAAACAATACAGACATCATGGCAATACATGTACAGAGTAACGACGAATAGACAAACACCAAACAATACAGACATCATGCCAATACATGTACAGAATAACGACGAATAGACAAACAATAAACGATACAGGCATCACGGCAATACATGTACAGAATAACGACGAATAGACAAACACCAAACAATACAGACATCACAGCAATACATGTACAGAATAACGTCGAATAGACAAACAACAAACAATACAGACATCATGGCAATACATGTACAGAATAACGACGAATAGACAAACAATAAACGATACAGACATCATGGCAATACACGTACAGAATAACGACGAATAGACAGACAATTAACGATACAGACATCATGGCAATACATGTACTCAATAACGACGAATAGACAAACAATAAACAATACAGACTTCACGGCAATACATGTACAGAATAACGACGAATAGACAAACACCAAACAATACAGACATCACGGTAATACATATACAGAATAACGACGAATAGACAAACACCAATTAATACAGACATCATGGCAACACATGTACAGAATAACGACGAATAGACAAACACCAAACAATACAGACATCACGGTAATACATGTACAGAATAACGACGAATAGACAAACAATAAACAATACAGACATCACGGCAATACATGTACAGAATAACGACGAATAGATAAACACCAAACAATACAGACATCACGGCAATACATGTACAGAATAACGACGAATAGATAAACACCAAACAATACAGACATCACGGCAATACATGTACAACATAACGACGAATAGATAAACACCAAACAATACAGACATCACGGCAATACATGTACAGAATAACGACGAATAGACAGACAATAAACAATACAGACATCACGGCAATACATGTACAGAATAACGACGAATAGACAAACACCAAACAATACAAACATCATGCCAATACATGTACAGAATAACGACGAATAGACAAACAATAAACGATACAGGCATCACGGCAATACATGTAC
The DNA here is from genome assembly GCF_021869535.1 of Mytilus californianus. Lineage (NCBI taxonomy): Eukaryota > Metazoa > Mollusca > Bivalvia > Mytilida > Mytilidae > Mytilus > Mytilus californianus. The sequence continues at coordinate 1,771,382 of NW_026262686.1, forward strand.
AGAATAACGACGAATAGACAAACACCAAACAATACAGACATCATGTCAATACATGTACAGAATAACGACGAATAGACAAACAATAAACAATACAGACATCATGGTAATACATGTACAGAATAACGACGAATAGACAAACACCAAACAATACAGACATCATGCCAATACGTGTACAGAATAATGACGAATAGACAAACAATAAACGATACAGGCATCACGGCAATACATGTACAGAATAACGACGAATAGACAAACACCAAACAATACAGACATCACAGCAATACATGTACAGAATAACGTCGAATAGACAAACAACAAACAATACAGACATCATGGCAATACATGTACAGAATAACGACGAATAGACAAACAATAAACGATACAGACATCATGGCAATACATGTACTGAATAACGACGAATAGATAAACAATAAACAATACAGACATCATGGCAATACATGTACAGAATAACGACGAATAGACGCCACCAAATAATACAGACATCATGGCAATACATGTACAGAATAACGACGAATAGACAAACACCAAACAATACAGACATCATGACAATACACGTACAGAATGACGACGAATAGACAGACAATAAATGATACAGACATCATGGCAATACATGTACAGAATAACGACGAATAGACAAACAATAAACGATACAGACATCATGGCAATACACTACAGAATAACGACGAATAGACAGACAATTAACGATACAGACATCATGGCAATACATGTACTCAATAACGACGAATAGACAAACAATAAACAATACAGACTTCACGACAATACATGTACAGAATAACGACGAATAGACAAACACCAAACAATACAGACATCACGGTAATACATGTACAGAATAACGACGAATAGACAAACACCAAACAATACAGACATCACAGCAATACATGTACAGAATAACGACGAATAGACAAACACCAAACAATACAGACATCATGGCAACACATGTACAGAATAACGACGAATAGACAAACAACAGGTCAGAAAATACTAATGGGAGAACTAAATATTAAAACACGAACCCAGTAAAACAAACCCGGGGAGAACTCCAGTTTTCTGGAAGGTGAACAGATCCTGCTCCACAAGCTACACCCGTCGTGTTACTCATTGGAAGTGAAATTTAAGTGGTATCGAACGGCATTCTTTGATACTGAATTTTTCATTTTTGTTTTATTGGTATCTGTACTTTTTATATTTAAGGGTTATCGTATACTACAGTGCTTTACTACACTGGTTTAATTGTATGTACCGTTCGTTGGTACATTAGACTGGTTTTTCGTTAGAACATAAGATTGGTTTTATTTTTGTACCTTTTGTTAGTAAATTAGGCTGATTTTATTGTATGCACCTTTCGTTAATAAATTAAACTGGTTTTATTGTATGTACCTTTCGTTAGTACGTTAGGTTGGTTTTATCGTATGTGCCTTTCATTAGTACATTAGACTGGTCTTATTGTATGAACCTTTCGTTATTACATCACACTGGTTTTATTGTATGTTCCTTTCGTTAGTACATTAGGCTGGTTTTATTGCATGTACCTTTTGTTAGTACTTTAGACTGGTTTTATTGTATGTACCTTTCGTTAGTAAATTAGACTGGTTTTATTGAATGTACCTTTCGTTAATACGTTAGGCTGGTTTTATTGTATGTACCTTTCGTTAGTACGTTAAGCTGGTTTTATTGCATGTACCTTTTGCTAGTACATTAGACTGGTACTTTTCGTTAGTACATTAGACTGGTTTTAGTGTATGTACCTTCCGTTAGTAAACTAGACTGGTTTCATTGTTTGCACCTTTCGTAAGTACATTAGACTGGTTATAGTGTATGTACCTTTTGTTAGTAAATTAGACTGGTTTCATTGTTTTTTACCTTTCGTAAGTACATGAGGCTGGTTTTATTGCATGTGATTTTCATGAGTACATTAGACTGGTCTTATTGTATGAACCTTTCGTTAGTACCTCATACTGGTTTTATTATATGTTCCTTTCGTTAGTACATTAGACTGGTTTTATTGTATGTGCCTTTCGTAAGAACATTAGGCTGGATTAATTGAATACCTTTCGTTAGTACATTAGGCTGGATTTATTGTATGTACCTTTCGTTATTTATTTAGGATGGTTTTATTGTATGTACCTTTCGTTAGTACATTAGGCTGGTTTTATTGTATGTACCTTTCGTTAGTACGTTAGAGTTGTTTAATTGTATGTACCTTTCGTCAGTACATTAGACTTGTTTAATTGTATGTTTTTTTTCGTCAGTACATTAGACTTGTTTATTGTATGTACCTTTCGTTAGTACATTAGGTTGGTTTTATTGTATGTACCTTTCGTTAGTACATTAGACTGGTTTTATTGTATGTACTTTTCAATGGAACATTAAGCTGGTTCAATTGCATGTTCCTTTCGTTAGTACACTAGGCTGGTTTTATTGTATGTACTTTTCAATAGAACATTAGGCTGGTTCAATTGTATGTTCCTTTCGTTAGTACATTAGACTGGTTTTATTGTATGTACCTTTCGTTTGTACATTAGACTGGTTTTACTGTATGAACCTTTCGTTAGTACATTAGGCTGGATTTATTGTATGTTCCTTTCGTTAGTACATTAGACTGGTTTTATTGTATGTACCTTTCGTTAGTACATTAGACTTGTTTTATTGTATGTACCTTTCGTTAGTACATTAGACTGGTTTTATTGTATGTACCTTTCGTTAGTACATTAGACTGGTTTTATTGTATGTTCCTTTCGTTAGCACATTAGACTTGTTTAATTGTTTGTACCTTTCCTTAGTACATTAGACTGGATTTATTGTATGTACCTTTCGTTAGTACATTAGACTTGTTTAATTGTATATACTTTTAATCAGTTCATTAGACTTGTTTTATTGTATGTACCCTTCGTTAGTACATTAGGCTGGTTTTATTGTATGTACCCTTCGTTAGTACATTAGACTGGATTTATTGTATGTACCCTTCGTTAGTACATTAGGCTGGTTTTATTGTATGTACCCTTCGTTAGTACACTAGGCTGGTTTTGATGTATGCACCCTTCGTTAGTACATTAGCCTGGATTTAATGTATGTGCCTTTCGTTAGTACATTAGACTGGTTTTATTATATGAATCTTTCGTTAGTAAATTAAAGTGGTTTTATTGTATGTTCCTTTCGTTAGTACACTAACCTGGTTTTATTGTATGTACTTTTCAATGGAATATTAGGCTAGTTCAATTGTATGTTCCTTTCGTTAGTACGTTAGGCTGGTTTTATTGTATGTACCTTTCGTTAGTACATTAGACTTTTTTAATTGTATGTACTTTTCGTCAGTACATTAGACGGGTTTTATTGTATGTTCCTTTCGTTAACACATTAGGCTGGTTTTATTGTATGAACCTTTCGTTAGTAAATTACAATGGTTTTATTGTATGTTCCTTTCGTTAGTAAACTAACCTGGTTTTATTGTATGTACTTTTCAATGGAATATTAGGCTGGTTCAATTGTATGTTCCTTTCGTTAGTACGTTAGGCTGGTTTTATTGTATGTACCTTTCGTTAGTACATTAGACTGGTTTTATTGTATATTCCTTTCGTTAGTACATTAGACTTTTTTAATTATATGTACTTTTCTTCAGTACATTAGACGGGTTTTATTGTATGTTCCTTTCGTTAGCACATTAGGCTGGTTTTATTGTATGAACTTTTCGTTAGTAAATTACAATGGTTTTATTGTATGTTCCTTTCGTTAGTAAACTAACCTGGTTTTATTGTATGTACTTTTCAATGAAATATTAGGCTGGTTCAATTGTATGTTCCTTTCGTTAGTACGTTAGGCTGGTTTTATTGTATATACCTTTCGTTAGTACATTAGACTGGTTTTATTGTATGTTCCTTATGTTAGTACATTAGACTTTTTTAATTGTATGTACTTTTCTTCAGTACATTAGACGGGTTTTATTGTATGTTCCTTTCGTTAGCACATTAGGCTGGTTTTATTGTATGTTCCTTTCGTTAGTAAATTATAATGATTTTATTGTATGTTCCTTTCGTTAGTACACAATACTGGTTTTATTGTATGTCCTTTTCAATGGAACATTAGGCTGGTTCAATTGTATGTTCCTTTTGTTAGTACACTAGGCTGGTTTTATTTTATGTACTTTTCAATGGAACATTAGGCTGGTTCAATTATATGTTCCTTTCGTTACAATGTAGTACTTTAGGCTGGTTTTATTGTATGTTCCTTTCGTTAGTAACTAGGCTGGTTTTATTGTATGTACTTTTCAATGGGACATTAGGCTGGTTTTATTGTATGTACTTTTCAATAGAACATTAGGCTGGTTCAATTGTATGTTCCTTTCGTTAGTACATTAGACTGGTTTTATTGTATGTACCTTTCGTTAGTACATTAGACTGGTACCTTTCCTTAGTACATTAGACTGTTATCTTTCGTTAGTACATCAGGCTGGTGATTGTTGGTTTACCAATAGTACTAGCATCTTCCCAACTGTAGTTTAACAAAATTATTTTATCAAATACATTTGTATGTATTATCTCTTTAGTTGTGTATATAAATTGTAACAAAAAATATTTATCTTTAACATACCTATGTTTAACCCCTGTATACAAATACACTAACCTATGATATGTTTATCACATAGCCATACATCTCTTAAACACTAGATACATGGATAGGTGGGTAAATATTTAACGTTCTTTAGTTGCTCCGAGTACAGTTTTTTATGAGGCGCGGATTTAGTCAACATTATTGTATTAAAGGAGATCATGAAATATTTCATGACCTCCACAAATCAATTTAAAGATATCCTGAAATATTTCATGACCTCCCTGATTTGATTTAAGGACATCCGGAAATATTTCATGATCTCCACAATTCAATTTCAGGACATTTACAATCTGATTTCTGGATATCCTTTATTCGATTTACAGCCGATTTCAACGAGTGTGTAGCTAAAGGTAGAATCTTTGGTTAGCTTCCTTGCTAGCTCAACCATGAAATCATTAATGGTAAGGCACATCCAGCCTTTGGGTGGAGTCAATAGTTAAGCAGAGAACCAATCAGAATTAAGTGACAGAATATAAACATCGTAAAACTAGTTTTACAAGTCAGTTTAAAAATAAGTTTTCAATCTAAATTTAAAATTTAGTGATACTTATAAGCTCATTCACAAGCATGCATGTTGTAGGTGAGTTTGATTTGCCAAAATGATGAAAAGTTAACTAAAAGCTGAAATTCCTTATTTTTTTCTTCTTCGTCAGAATAAAAGTGAATACGGTCAGCGCTTGTCTGTTGAATTTGTTACATCAAGTTAATAAAATGTAGTTGGATATGATTGACAAGCGCTGACCGTATTCACTTTTACACATACACACAATTAAATATACTCTAAATATTACTTAAAATACACCCGGACAAGTAAAAAAGATTGGAAGGTGTCCAAAAGTACATATGACCTGATCATTCAATCTAGGTCAGATTAAAACTGAAGTAGAGACATAAAAATTGTTCTTCATGGCTGCATTATTTATCTAAAACTAATAAGTAAGGTAATGTTAACGGACCAAGTGGATGTTGATAAACTCTGCAATATTTTCAATTCCAGACTGCAGTTGTTTGCTGTTTTTTTTTTCGTTGCATTTTTAACTAAATAAAAGGTCCACAAATGCAACCGTGCATGATATTAAGTAGTATGATATTTTTTTCTTTTCTGTGTGAATATAAAAGATTTTAGTTCTAAAAACTATGCATATATATGAAGAAAAGACACCAAGACCATAACAAATTGAATGTTTTTTTGTGTGCACCTAAAGACACTTATTAACTATTCACGGCGTAAATATTTAAAAAAAACCAAAACGTTACTCCGCTTCTAATTTATTGTAATAAAAAGATTTTTTAATTCAATCAAAGACTAAGAAATGAAATTTTATTTGCAAAGTAGTCTAGGTAAACCTTTGTATGAAACATACATATATCATAAATAATAAACAGGCCATTGATATAAATGTTTTCATTGGATGATAAAATGGTGCTTTGCTCCTCCCAATTTTAAGGTAATAATCATTTCATGGTTGAGCTAGCAAGGAAGCTAACCAAAGATTCTACCTTTAGCTACACACTCGTTGGAATCGGCTGTAAAGATAGACTGAAGTCGATTTATGAATATCCTGAAATCGAATTGTGGAGTTCATGTGATATTTCAGGATATTTTGGAATCAGTCATGTATATGTCAGTCCGAGATTTACAGTTAGGTTAGAGACTTAAGGTTACATTTAGGTTAGATATTGAGGGTTACAGTTAGTTTGGATACTGAGGGTTACAGTTAGATACTGTGGGTTACAGTTAGGTTAGAGACTGAGGGTTACAGTTAGGTTAGAGACTTAAGATTACAATGAGGTTAGATATTGAGGGTTTCAAATAGGTTAGAGACTGAGAGTTACAGTTAGGACAGAGACTGAGGGTTATGGTTATGTTAAAGACTGATGGTTACAGTTAGGTTAGAGACTGAGGCTTATGGTTAGGTTAGATATTGAGAGTTATGGTTAGGTTAGATATTGAGGGTTTCAGCTAGGTTAAATGCTGAGGGTAACAGTTAGGTTAGATATAGAGGGTAGCATATAGGTTAAAGACTAAGGATTGAAGTTAGGACAGAGACTGAGGGTTACAAATAGGTTAGAGACTGAGGGTTACAGTATTGGCAGAGACTAAGGGTTACAAATAGGTTAGATACTGAGGGTTACTTTAAGGGCAGATACTGAGGGTTATTGTTAGGTTAGATATTGAGGGTTATGGTTAGGTTAGATATTGAGGGTTACAGAAAGGTTAGAGACTTAAGGTTACAGATAAGTTAGAGACTTAAGGTTACACTGAGGAAAGATATTGAGGGTTACAGTTAGGTTAGAGACTGATTGTTACAGATAGGTTAGAGTCTGATTGTTACAGATAGGCTAGAGACTGAGGGTAGCATATAAGTTAGAGACTGAGGGTTACAGTTAGGTTAGAGACTGAGGTCTATGGCAAGGTTAGAGACTGAGGGTAACAGTAAGAGCAGAGACTGAGGCTTATGGTTAGGTTAGATATTGAGAGTTATGGTTAGGTTAGATATTAAGGGTTACAGCTAGGTTAAATATTGAGGCTTACAGTTAAGTTAGATATTGAGGGTTACAGTTAGGTTAGAGATTGAGGTTTACAATTAGGTTAGAGACTGAGGGTTACAGTTAGAGCAAAGAGACTGAGGGTTACAATCAGGTTAGAGACTAATGGTTACAGATAGGTTAGAGACTTAGGGTAGCATATAGGTTAGAGACTAAGGATTGAAGTTAGGATAGAGACTGAAGGTTACAAATAGGTTTGAGACTGAGGGTTATGGTTAGGTTAGAGACTGAGGGTTACAGTAAGGGCAGAGACTGAGGGTTACAGATAGGTTAGAGACTGAGGGTTACAGTAAGGGCAGAGACTGAGGGTTACAGATAGGTTAGAGACTGAGGGTTACAGTAAGGGCAGATACTGAGGGTTACAGATAGGTTAGAGACGGAGGGTTACAATAAGGGCAGATACTGAGGGTTACAAATATGTTAGAGACTGAGGGTTATGATGAGGTTAGAGACTGAGGGTTACAGTAAGGGCAGATACTGAGGGTTATTGTTAGGTTAGATAATGAGGGTTATGGTTAGATTAGATAATGAGGGTTACAGATAGGTTAGAGACTTAAGGTTACACTGAGGTAAGATATTGAGGGTTACAGTTAGGTTAGAGACTGATTGTTACAGATAGGTTAGAGACTAATTGTTACAGATAGGTTAGAGACTGGGGATAGCATATAGGTTAGAGACTGAGGGTTACAGATAGGTTAGAGACTGAGGGTTACAGATAGGTTAGAGACTGAGGGTTACAGATAGGTTAGAGACTGAGGGTTACAGATAGGTTAGAGACTGATTGTTACAGATAGGTTAGAGACTGAGGGTAGCATATAGGTTAGAGACTGACTGTTACAGATAGGTTAGAGACTGATTGTTACAGATAGGTTAGAGACTAACTGTTACAGATAGGTTAGAGACTGACTGTTACAGATAGGTTAGAGACTGATTGTTACAGATAGGTTAGAGACTGATTGTTACAGATAGGTTAGAGACTAACTGTTACAGATAGGTTAGAGACTGACTGTTACAGATAGGTTAGAGACTGATTGTTACAGATAGGTTAGAGACTAACTGTTACAGATAGGTTAGAGACTGACTGTTACAGATAGGTAAGAGACTGATTGTTACAGATAGGTTAGAGACTGATTGTTACAGATAGGTTAGAGACTGAGGGTAGCATATAGTTTAGAGACTGAGGGTAGCATATAGGTTAGAGAATGAGGGTTACAGATAGGTTAGAGACTGAGGTATATGGCAGGTTTAGAGACTGAGGGTTACAGTAAAAGCAGAGACTGAGGATTATGGTTAGGTTAGATATTGAGAGCTATGGTTAGGTTAGATATTGAGTGTTACAGTTATAGGTTAAATACTGAGGGTTACAGTTAAGTTAGATATAGAGGGTTACAGTTAGGTTAGAGACTGAGGGTTACAATTAGGTTAGATACTGAGGGTTAGAGTGAGGTTAGATATAGAGGGTTACAGTTAGGTAAGTGTCTGAGGGTTACAGTTAGGTAATGTATTGAGGCTTAGAGTTAGGTTAGATAGTGAGGATTACAGTTATGTTAGATACTGAGGGTTACAGTTAGGTTAGATACTGAAGGTTACAGATAGGTTAGATACTGAAGGTTACAGTTAAGTTAGATAATGAGGGTTACCGTAAGTAATATATTGAGGCTTAGAGTTAGGTTAGATATTGAGGGTTACAGTTAGGTTAGATACTGAGGGTTACAGTTATAGGTTAAATACTGAGGGTAACAGTTAGGTTAGATATAGAGGGTTACAGTTAGGTTAGAGACTGAGGGTTACAATTAGGTTAGATATTGAAGGTTACAGTTAGGTTAGAGACTGAGGGTTACTGTTAAGTAATATATTGAGGCTTAGAGTTAGGTTAGATATTGAGGGTTACAGTTAGGTTAGATACTGAGGGTTACAGTTAGGTTAGATACTGAAGGTTACAGTTAGGTCAGAGACTGGGGGTTACAGTAGGGTAATATATTGAGGGTTACAGTTAGGTTAGATATTGAGTGATATAGTTAGGTTAGAGATTTAAGGTTACAGTTAAGTTAGATATTGATGCTTATTTTTAGAATAGATATTGAGGGTTAGAGACTTATGGTTACAGATAGGTTAGAGACTGAGGGTATCATATAGGTTAGAAACTGAGGGTTACATTTAGATTTAGGACTGAGGGTTATAGTTATGTTATAACCTGCGAGTTATGGTAAGGTTAGAGACTGAGGGTTACAAATTGGTCAGATATTAAGGGTTACATTTAGGTTAGCGACTGAGCGTTACAGTTCGGTTAAAACCTGAGGGTTATGGCTAGGTAAGAGACTGAGGGTTACAGTTAGAACATAGTCTGAGGGTTGTAGTTTGGTTAGATATGGAGGGTTATAGATAGTTATTCTGAGTGTTATGGTAAGCTAGAGACTGAGGGTAAACTGAGGCTAACCTAACTGTAACCCTCAGTCTCTAACTTATTGTAATCCTCAGTCTGTAACCGATCTGTAACCCTCGGTCTCTAAGCTTAATCTCACGTGCACCCTAAGTCTCTAGCCTTTCCTTAACCGTAAGTCTCTAACCGAATTGTAACCCTTAGTTTCTAATCTTAATGTCACATGCACACACAGTCTCTAACGTAACTGTCACTAGAAAAATAAAAGATGAATCCTGAAAAGCTGAGGTAAGGTATAAATGTAGGAGGCCAAAACTGTCAATCTAATTATGAAGATACAGAACCTATCCACATTTAAAAGTATAATGACTCATCTTAATTCTAATTTTATGTCAGAAAACGAGTGTTGTCAGAGCTTGAAAGCAAAGGCTACAGTATTGTTACCGATATCCTTACCCATGAGGAATGTAACCAGTACATAACGCAATACAAGGAATGGCTCAGCAGATTCGGCGATGAACGTCCTTATCGTGATAAATCGTTGACTCATCAGTTCAGGGTTGCACATGCTGAACCGACATGGAATGTCCGGCTCAAATCCAGACCAATTTTTGCGTCTATTTGGAAGACAGAGAATTTGTTAAGCAGTATGGACGGCGTGGCAATGGAGGAGCCACCAGAACTAGGTAAACAGATTTTGTACATGTAAGCGTAGAACATGTTTCTGAACAGAAAATTAAATAATCTCTTCCGGGACTTGAAACCGTGAACTTTGTGATACTAGACAGCGCTCTATCAGACTGAGCTAGGAACCTCCATAGGGTGGCTAAGTATCCAATCCTCTAAATAAAAAATCCCGTCACATTTCCCACACCCCAAGAGTCATCATATCATTATGACTCTCACAGCATGCAACCTGGATAGATATCATCTCTATTCTGATTTTACCATGGATTTTTTTTACTTCGGTGCCAAATGTAACTTTATTAGAAAATCACCTGAAATCAAACCCGAGACTTCTTTGTTACAAATCAGCGCTCTAATCGACCGAGCTAAAGCTCAACCGCTGTATCTACTACTCAAGGGAAGCACTTCCGTCACACACATCTATTCTCAAAAATAAAATTATCAGTACACCGTAAATGTTGTTCATTGAATCAAAAGGTGGGGATGAACTATATGCTTAGTTTACTGTGGCACATATGTATTAATATATAATTATTATGAATTAATTATAATATAGTTTTCAATTAAACAAAAAGTTTATTTGCTTAACATTCAAATTCATTTTATATGAAGAAAAGATGGTTCGTTCACTTTTGAAAGATAGAATTAACATTAAGATATATGTACTTTCTTATAGAATTGACATAATAATATATGCACTTTCTTATAGAATTGACATAAAGATATATGTACTTTCTTATATTTTACAGGTCGCTCTGCTTTTGGCAATTATGACTACTTTTGGTTACACACTGATCAAGGCTCTTGGAGAGAAGGATTGCATGCCTATCAAGGAGCTGTCTATCTCGAAGAAACGTCAGAATCAGATTTCTGCTTAAGGGTGTTGGAAAATTCAGTTCAGTTTCACAAAGAATTTTATGAAAATTTTCCCACTGCGAAAGAAAAATCTGCAGGCGAAGATTTTTATATTCTCTCAAAAGAAGAAATCGATTGGTTTATATCTAAAGGATGTGAAATTAAGAAAATTCCGGTTCCAAAGGGAGGAATGGTATTATGGGATTCTAGAACAATACACGATAATATTGCTCCGACGAGAGGTCGGCCAAACTCCGATAGATGGCGATTCGTAGTATTGGTGTGCATGGTTCCAGCAAAATGGACTACATCAGAGGACATTGAAATAAAAAAAGAAGCTTATGATAAAATGGCAGCAACAGCACATTGGCCGGCACAAGGCGTATGCCTATTTCCGAAAACCTCCGAAAGAAATAAAACAAATAAGTTTTCTCACCTAGAAATGATTCAAGAACAACCAGATATTGCCAAAAGAAAAGATGTTTTAAGGTTAGTTGGTATAGAGAAGTATGCTGTTGAGGAAAATAAAGAAGTTATATCAAAAAGACCAAAGTGGAACATTTTGTTTGATTCCGATGCATGGAGGAAGAGAGAGACACACCGAAATTGATATCTAAGAGACCAAAATGGAAGACACGTAAATTCCACTTCATTAAGAAAATACTGACTTTTGATACTTAAGGTTGATAACTCTTGTAAGTTATTGACATTTTAAATATATTGTTTACATGAACTATAATATCTATAACTTGAAAACACTGCTGTTGACATGAACTATATAATGTTCAAACATAAAGACACCTATTGTTTTATCAAAGAAACCTATTGTTAATGACTTATTTATGCATAATTGATGAAATAATTTTATTCAGTAAAAGTATAAATGTTCTTTTTTCTTCGAAAGATGATTCAGTATGGTTAATAGTTAAAATTGTCAAAAAACGAGAATTTACTAAGTTTTCAGGCTAGACCACACGATCAATCGTGTATAAATAGTGCCGTAATTGAAATATGTAAAGATATATATGAACTTTTTACCGTAACTGTATTCATGGCTGCCATTTTGCATATCGAGAACAATTACCTTGAAAGTAATCACGGCTGTCATTTGGTATATCGAGAACATTTATCTTGATAGTAATCACTGAAGTGCCAGTGGAATGGCCGTTTGAATATACATATGACTAAATGTAAATAAACTCTTTATTTGTAATACAGCATCAACGTTTCATGGCATACATCGCAATAAAATTACAACGCATTTTCAAACTTTTCCATACAAATACTGTTAACAACCTGAAAACTACAAAAAATAAAAGTAAACAGTTCTTAGTTCCTTATAGAATCGTTAATTACAACAAAATACAATATTCTATTGTTACTCAAATATCAACCTAATTATACAAGAAATTATAACCTCTTTGGGCCGTTGATATTGCAACGCAATTTACGCACATCATTAGTTTCTGAATCAAGTAACAAAAAGTGAAAGATACGAAAGAGATTCTACAGTGCTATGCTATCCGTACCTTTCTCCTACTCTCCGGCGGTAACAATCACGACTGTCATTTGGTTTATCGAGAACAATTATCCTGAAAGTAATCACGGCTGTCATTTAGTATATCGAGAACTATTATCATGAAAGTAATCAAGGCTGTCATTTGGTATATCGAGAACAACTATCTTGAAAGCATTCACAGTTGTCATTTGATATATCGAGAGCAAATATCGTGAAAGTAATCACGGCTGTCATTTGGTATATCGACAACAACTATTGTGAAAGTAATTACGGCTGTCATTTGGTATATAAAGACCAATCACCTTGAAAGTAATCACGACTGTCATTTGTTATTTCGAGAAGGATTATCATGAAATCAATAAAGGCTGTCATTTGTTGTTTTGAAAAGGATTATCGTGAAAGTAATCACGGCTGTCATTTGGAATATCGAGAACAATTATTGTGAAAGTAATCACGACTGTTATTTGGTATATCGAGAACAATTACAATGAAAGTAATCACGGCAGTCATTTGGTATATCGAAAACTATTATCGTGAAAGTAATCACGGCTGTCATTCGGTATATCGAGAACAATTATTGTGAAAGTAATCACGCCCGTCATTTCGTATATCGAGAACAATTACAATGGAAGTAACCACGACAGTCATTTAGTATATCAAGAACTATTATCGTGAAAGTAATCACGGCTGTCATTTGGTATATCGAGAACAATTATTGTGAAAATAATCACGCCTGTCATTTGGTATATCGAGAACAATTACAATGAAAGTAATCACGGCTGTCGTTTGGTATATCGAGAACAATTATTGTGAAAATAATCACGCCTGTCATTTGGTATATCGAGAACAATTATTGTGAAAATAATCACGCCTGTCATTTGGTATATCGAGAACAATTACAATGAAAGTAATCACGGCTGTCGTTTGGTATATCGAGAACAATTTCCATGAAAGTAATCACGGCTGGCATTTGGAATATCAAGAACAACTATCTTGAGAGTAATCACGACTGTCAGTTGGTATATCGAAAACAATTACCTTGAAAGTAATTACGGCTGTCATTTGGTACATAGAGAACAATTATCATGAAAGTTATCACGGCTGTAATTTAGTATATCGAGAACTGTTATCGTGAAAGTAATCACGGCTGTCATTTGGTATATCGAGTACAATTACCATGAAAGTAATCACGGCTGTCATTTGTTATAACCTGAAAGTAATCACGGCTGTCATTTTGGTATATCAAGAACAATTTCCATGAAAGTAATGACAGCTGTCATTTGGAATATCAAGAAGAATTATCTTGAGAGTTATCAAGGCTGTCATTTGGTATATCGAAAACAATTACATTAAAAGCAATCACGGCTGTTATTTTGTTATATCGAGAACAATTATCATGAAAGTTATCACGGCTGTCATTTGGTATATCGAGAACAATTATCTTGAAAGTAAACAGGGCTGTCATTTGATATATCGAGAACATCCATGAATGTTGATATTTTGTATATCGAGAACAATTACCTTGAAAGTAATGACGGCTGTCATTTGGTACATAGAGAACAATTATCATGAAAGTTATCACGGCTGTAATTTAGTATATCGAAAACTGTTATCGTGAAAGTAATCACGGCTGTCATTTGGTATATCGAGTACAATTACCATGAAAGTAATCACGGCTGTCATTTGTTATAAACTGAAAGTAATCACGGCTGTCATTTTGGTATATCAAGAACAATTTCCATGAAAGTAATGACAGCTGTCATTTGGAATATCAAGAAGAATTATCTTGAGAGTTATCAAGGCTGTCATTTGGTATATCGAAAACAATTACATTAAAAGCAATCACGGCTGTTATTTTGTTATATCGAGAACAATTATCATGAAAGTTATCACGGCTGTCATTTGGTATATCGAGAACAATTATCTTGAAAGTAAACAGGGCTGTCATTTGATATATCGAGAACATCCATGAATGTTGATATTTTGTATATCGAGAACAATTACCATGAACGTAATCACGGTTGTCATTTGGTATATCGAGAACAATTGTCTTGAAAGAACAAGTATTTAGATCGGGAAATGAAAGAACTTATCGGATCGTTAAAGCAATTAAAAACCTTTTAACTTCAAGATTTGTTAACAAATTTACATTGTTTCATCGGCACTAATACCACATCTTTTTATATCTATTGTAGATGTACACCTCACATTCCATAATGTTTGTATTAAGATTGAAAATGCATATTTTATAGTCTTATGGTTATAATAGTGACACGTACTAACAGTTTATATAGATCTTAGTTATAATAGTGACACGTACTAACAGTTTATATAGATCTTAGTTATAATAGTGACACGTACTAACAGTTTATATAGATCTTAGTTATAATAGTGACACGTACTAACAGTTTATATAGATCTTAGTTATAATAGTGACACGTACTAACAGTTTATATAGATCTTAGTTATAATAGTGACACGTACTAACAGTTTATATAGATCTTAGTTATAATAGTGACACGTACTAACAGTTTATATAGATCTTAAAGTTAGACAAGACCATTTACCAATTCACTATTTTATGGTGATTCGTCACCGGAAATGTGTTATGAACGAATAACACGACTGTCGTAACAACTGAAACAGGGGCTACTTACTCTCCGGAGCACCAGACTACACAACAGGGTTTTGTGGGGTTCGCGTTGCTCAGTTTCTTGTTTTCTTTCCGTTGTTTGTCTGTTCTTCCCGGAGCACAAGACTATACATCAGGGTTTTGTGGGGTCAATTTTTTGCCAAGTCTTTATGTTTCTGTACTGTTGTAGTCTGTTCGTTCCGGAGCACCAGACTACACCTCAGCGTTTTATGGAGTTCGTAATGTTCAGTCTCTGTGTCTGTACTGTGGTTTGTCTGTTCATCCCGGAGCACCAGACTACACCTCCGGATTTTGTCGGGTTCATGTTTCTTTTGTTCTGTACAGTTGTTTGTTTGTTCGTCCCGGAGCACCAGACTACACTTCAGGGTTTTGTTGGTTTCATGTTTCTCTGCTTTATGTACTGTTGTTTGTCTGGTAGTCCCGGAGCACCAGACTACACCTCCGGGTTTTGTTGGGTTCGTGTTTCTTTCATTTCTTGACTGTTGTTCGTCCCGGAGCACCAGACTACACTTCAGGATTTTTCAATGCTTTGTTAGGTTTATGTTGCTCAGTCTCTAGTGTTTTCTACTGTTGTTTGTTTGTTCGTCCCGGAGCACCAGACTACACCTCAGGGTTTTGTTGGTTTCATGTTTCTCTGCTTTATGTACTGTTGTTTGTCTGGTCGTCCCGGAGCACCAGACTACACCTCAGTGTGTTTATGGACTTCATGTTACTCAATCGCCGGTTTTCTGTCATGTTGTTTGTGTTTCTGGATGTAGGTGGTTGTGTTACTGGGTGTACGTTGGTTGTGTTTCTGGGTGTAGGTTGGTTGTTTTTCTGGGTGTAGGTTGGTTGTTTCTTGTGTTTTTGGGTGAACGTTGTTTGTGTTCTTGTGTAGGTTGATTGTATTGTGGTGTAGGTTGGTTGTGTTTCTGTTTGTATGCTGGTTGTTATTCAGGGCGTAGGTTGGTTGTGTTTCTGGGTGTAGGTTGTTTGTGTTTCTGGGTGTAGGCTGGTTGTGTGTCTGGGTGTATGCTGGTTGTGTTTGTGGTGTAGGTTGATTGTGTTTCAAGGTGTAGGTTGGATGTGTTTCTGGGTGTAAGTTGGTTGCGTTTCTGGGTGTATGTTGGTTGTGTTTCTTTGTGTAGGTCGGTTGTGTTTCTGGGTGTAGGTTGGTTGTGTTTCTGGGTGTAGGTCGGTTGTGTTTCTGGGTGTACAATGGTTGTGTTTCTGGTGTAGGTTGGTTGTGTTTCTGGGTGTAGGTTGTTTGTGTTTCTGGGTGTAGAATGGTTGTGTTTCTGGGTGTAGGTTGGTTGTGTTTCTGGGTGTAGGTTGGTTTTGTTTCTGGGTGTACGTTGGTTGTGTTTCTGGGTGTAGGTTAGTTGTGTTTCTAGGTGTAGGTTGGATGTGTTTCTGGGAGTAGGTGGGTTGTGTTTCTGGGTGTAGGTTGGTTGTGTATTGGTGTTGGTTGTTTGAGTTTCTGGGTGTAGGTTGGTTGTGTTCTGGTGTACGATGGTTGTGTTTGTGGTGTAGGTTGGTTGTGTTTCTGGGTGTAGGTTGATTGTGTTTCTGGGTATAGGCTGGTTGTGTTTCTGGGTGTAGGTTGGTTGTGTTTCTGGGTGTAGTTTGGTCAGGAATCTAGGTATTGGTTGGATGTGTTTATGGGTGAAGGTTGATTGTGTTTCTGGTTGTAGGTTGGTTGTGTTTCTGGGTGTAGGTTGGATGTGTTTCTGGGAGTAGGTGGGTTGTATTACAGGATGTAGGTTGTTTGTGTATTGGTGTAGGTTGTTTGTGTTTCTGGGTGTAGATTGGTTGTGTTCTGGTGTACGATGGTTGTGTTTGTGGTGTAGGTTGGTTGTGTTTCTGGGTGTAGGTTGATTGTGTTTCTGGGTATAGGCTGGTTGTGTTTCTGGGTGTAGGTTGGTTGTGTTTCTGGGTGTAGGTTGGTTGTGTTTCTGGGTGTAGTTTGGTCAGGAATCTAGGTATTGGTTGGATGTGTTTATGGGTGAAGGTTGATTGTGTTTCTTTGTGTAGGTTGGTTGTGTTTCTGGGTGTAGGTTGATTGTGTTTCTGGGTTTAGGTTGGTTGTGTTTCTGGGTGTAGGTTGGTTGTGTTTCTGTTGTAGGTTGGTTGTGTTTCTGTTGTAGGTTGTTTGTGTTTCTGGGTGTAGGTTGGTTGTGTTTCTGGATGTAGGTTGGTTGTGTTTCTGGGTGTAGGTTGGTTGTGTTACTGGATGTAGGTTGTTTATGTTTTTGGGTGTAGGTTGGTTGTGTTTCTGTTGTAGGCTGGTTGTTTTTCTGGGTGTGGGTTTGTTGTGTTACTGGATGTACGTTGGTTGTATTTTTGGTGATTGTTGGTTGTGTTTCTGGGTGTAGGTTGTTTGTGTTTCTGGTGTGGGTTGGTTGTGTTTCTGGGTGTAGGTTGATTGTGTTTCTGGTGTGGGTTGGTTGTGTTATTGGATGTAGGTTGATTGTGTTTCTGGGTGTAGGTTGATTGTGTTTCTGGGTGTAGGTTGGTTGTGTTTCTGGGTGTAGATTGGTTGTGTTTCTGGGTGTAGGTTGGTTGTGTTACTGGATGTAGGTTGGTTGTATTAGATTGTCAAAACTGTCAACAGAATCAAAAGGACCATCAAAAGCATGTAATTTATCTAAAACATCCAAAGAACTTTTTACTCTCCAAATATAGTCATTTCACTATTTTCATGTATTGTATTACAAAAGTTAATGATAAGTTCTTTGATAGAAGTTAAGAAACTACGTTTCTTTTCTAGGCGGGTACCGTTTTATTGTATGTCCCTTTCGTTAGTACACCAGGCTGGTTTATTGTATGTACCTTTCGTTAGTACATCAGGCTGGTTTTATTGTCTGTACCTTTCGTTAGTACATTAGACTGGTTTTGTTGTATGTACTTTTCGTTATTATATTAGACTGGTTTTATTGTATGTACCTATCGTTAGTATGATAGACTGGTGTTATTGTATGTACCTTTCGTTAGTACATTAGGCTGGTGGTGATTGTTGGTTATCAGTTACTAGTATCTTCCAAGCTGTGGTTAAACTAAATTATAATATCAAATACATGTGTAGGTATTATCTCTTTAGCTGTATATAAATATTGCAGATAACTAAAACGTGTTACACGAGACCACTAACAATATTTATCTTTAACATGTGTAACCTATGTGTAACCCCTGTAAACAAATATACTTACCGATGATAGAGTTATCACGTAATAGTCATACATCTTTTGAACACTAGCTACATGGATAGGTGGGTAGATATTTAACGTTCTTTAGTTGCTCCGATAGTACAGTTTTTTTATGAGGCGCGGATTAAGTCAAAATTATTGTTTTAAAGGAGATCATGAAATATTTCAGTACCTCCATAATTCGAGTTCAAGATATCCATAAATCATTATGGACCTTCGTATTGCGATCTCAGGATATCCTGAAATATTTCATGACCTCCCGAATTCGATTTAAAGATATCCTGAAATATTTCATGACCTCCACAATTCGATTTAAAGATATCATGAAATATTTCATGACCTGCACAATTCGATTTAATGATATCCTGAAATATTTCATGACCTCCACAATTTGATTTAAGGACATCCTGAAACATTTCATGACCTGTATAATTCAATTTCAGGACTTCCAAAATCCGATTTCTGGATATCCATTATTCGATTTCAAGACATCCTGAAGTCGATTTAAGAATATCCTGAAATCGAATTGTGGAGTTCATGTAATATTTATGATTTGGCAAGGAACGTCTATAACCTAACTGGGATATTAAGTCTCTAAAAACTTAACTGTAACCATTTTTCTCTAACCTACTTTAACCCTCAGTCTCTAACATAACTGTTACTTCAAATCTCTTACCTAACAATAACCCTAAGTCTCCAACCGAACTGTTACCCTCGGTCTCTGAGCTTAATGTCACGTGCACCATTAGTCTCTAGCCTTTCTGCCACCCTAAATTTTGTAACTCTGTCTCTAGGATTAATGTTACATGCACCCGCAGTCTCTAACGTAACTGTCACTAAAAAAACAATATATAAATCCTGAAAGGCTGAGGTAAGGAATAAATGGAGGACAAAAATGTCAATCTAATTAGGAAGAGACGGAACTTGTCTACATTAAAAAGTATAATGACTCATCTTAATTTTCATTTTATGTCAGACAACGCGTGGTATTAGAGCTTGAAAGCAAAGGCTACAGTATTGTTACCGACATCCTTACCCCTGAGGAATGTAACCAGTACATAACACAATACAAGGAATGGCTCAGCAGATTCGGCGATGAACGTCCTTATCGGGAGGAATCGTTGACTCATCAGTTCAGGGTTGCACATGCTGAACCGACATGGAATGTCCGGCTAAAATCCAAACCAGTTTTTGCGTCTATTTGGCAGACAGAGAATTTGTTGAGTAGTATGGACGGCGTAGCAATGGAGGAGCCACCAGAACTAGGTAAAAAGATTGTGTTGCACATGTAAGCGTAAAACATGTTCTTATCACCAAATCAAATTCCGGGACTTGAAACCGTGACCTCTGTGATACTATACAGCGCTCTATCCGACTGAGCTAAGAACTTCCCTAGGGTGGCTAAGTATCCACTCCTTTAAGAAAGAAATCCCGTCACACTTCCCCCACCCCAAGAGTCATCATATCAATATGACTCTCACAGCACGCACCCTGGATAGATATCATCTCTATCCTGATTTTACCATGGGTTTTTTACTTCGGCGCCAAATGTAACTTTATTAGAAAATCATCTGAAATCAAACCCGAGACTTCTTTGTTACAAGTCAGCGCTCTAATCGACTGAGCTAAATCTCAACAGCTGTATCTACTACTCAAGGGAAGCAATTCCGTCACTAACATCTATTATCACTTTAAAATTATCAGTACACCGAAAATGTTGTTCATTGAATCAAAAGGTGGGGGTGAACTATATGCTTAGTTTACTGTGGCACATGTATATTAATATATTATGAATTAATTATAATATAGTTTTCAATTAAACAAAAAGTTTATTTGCTTAACATCAAACTCATTTTATATGAAGAAAAGATGGTTCGTCCACTTTTGAAACATAGAATTGACATTAAAGATATACTATTATGTACTTTCTCATATTTTACAGGTCGATCTTCTTTTTGCAATTCTGACTACTTTTGGTTACACACTGATCAAGGCTCTTGGAGAGAAGGATTACATGCATATCAAGGAGCCGTCTATCTCGAAGAAACGTCAGAAACAGATTTCTGCTTTAGAGTGCTGGAAAATTCAGTTCAGTTTCACAAAGAATTTTATGAAAATTTTCCCACTGCGAAAGAAAAATCTGCAGGCGAAGATTTTTATATTCTCTCAAAAGAAGAAATCGATTGGTTTATATCTAAAGGATGTAAAATTAAGAAAATTCCGGTTCCAAAGGGAGGAATGGTATTATGGGATTCTAGAACAATACACGATAATATTGCTCCAACGAGAGGTCGGCCAAACTCTGATCGATGGCGCTTCGTAGTATTTGTGTGTATGGTTCCAGCAATATGGACTACATCAGAGGACATTGAGTTAAAAAAGGAAGCTTATGATGAAATGGCAGCAACAGCACATTGGCCGGCACAAGGCGTATGGCTATTTCAGAAAACCTCCGAAAGAAATAAAACAAATAAGTTTTCTCACCTAGAAATGATTCAAGAACAACCAGGTATTGCCAAAAGCAAAGACGTTTTAAGGTTAGTTGGTATAGAGAAGTATGCTGCTGAGGAAAATAACGAAGTTATATCAAAAAGACCAAAGTGGAACATTTTGTTTGATTGTGATGCTTGGAGGAAGAGAGAGACACACCAAAATTGATATCAAAGAGACCAAAGTGGAAGACACGTAAATTCCACCTTATTAACAAAATACTGACTTTTGATACTTAAGGTTGATAACTCTTGTAAGTTATTAACATTTTAAATATATTATTGACATGAACTATTATATCTATAACTTTGAAGACACTGTTAATGACATGAACTATATAATGTTCAAACATAAAGACACCTATTGTTTTATCAAAGAAACCTATTGTTATGCAGAATTGATGAAATAATTTTGTTCAGTAAAAGTATACATGTTCTTATTTCTTCGAAAGATGATCCAGTATAGTTGATGGTTAAAATTAAAAAATACGAGAATTTATTAAGTTTTCAGACTAAACCACACGATCAATCGTGTATGAATAGTGCCGTAATTGAAATATGTAAAGAATATGAACTTTTACCGTAACTGTACTCATGGCTGCCATTTTGCATGTATCGAGAACAATTACCTTGAAAGTATTTACGGCTGTCATTTGGTATATCGAGAACAATTATCTTGATAGTAATCACTGAAGTGCCAGTGGAATGGCCACGTGAATATAAATATGACTAAATGTAAATAAACTGTTTATTTGTAATACAGCATCAACGTTTTTCATGTCATACATCGCAATAAAGTTACAACGCATCTTCAAACTTTTCCATACAAATACTGCGGATAACGTTAAAACTACAAAAAATAAAATAAAAAAGTTCTTAGTTCCTTATAGAATCGTTATTTACAACAAAAATACAATATTCTATCGTTATTCAAATATTAACCTAATTATAAATGAAATTATTATCTGTTTGGGCCATTTATATTGCAACGCATTTTACGCAAATCATTAGTTTTAGGATCAAGTGACAAAAAGGGAAAGAGTTTCTACAGTGCTATGCTATCCGTATCTTTCTACTACTCTACGGCGGTAACAATCATGACTGTCATTTGGTATATCGAGAACAATTATCTTGAAAGTAATCACGGCTGTCATTTGATATATGGAGAACAATTATCATGAAGGTAATCATGCCTGTCATTTGGTATATCGAGAACAATAACCTTGAAAGTAATCACGGCTGTCATTTGATATATCGAGAACAATTACCTTGTAAGTAATCACGCCTGTTATTTGCTATATCGAGAAGGATTTTCGTGAAAGTAATCACGGCTGCCATTTGGTATATCAAGAACGATTATCATGAAGGTAATCGCAGCTGTCATATGGTATATCGAGAACAAGTATCGTGAAAGTAATCACGGCTGTCATTTCGAATATCGAGAACAATTATTTTGAGAGTATTCACGGCTGTCATTTGGTATATCGAGATGGATTATCGTGAAAGTAATTACGACTGTCATTTGGTATACAGAGAACAATTTCCATGAAAGTAATCACGGCTGTCATTTGATATATCGAGAACAATTACCTTGAAAGTAATCACGCCTGTTATTTGTTATATCGAGAAGGATTTTCATGAAAGTAATCATGTCTGTCATTTGGTATATCGAGAACAAGTATCGTTAAAGTAATCACGGCTGTCATTTGGATTATCGAGAACAATTATCTTGAAAGTAATCACGGCTGTCATTTGATATATGGAGAACAATTATCATGAAGGTAATCATGCCTGTCATTTGGTATATCGAGAACAATAACCTTGAAACTAATCATGGCTGTCATTTGATATATCGAGAACAATTACCTTGTAAGTAATCACGCCTGTTATTTGTTATATCGAGAAGGATTTTCGTGAAAGTAATCACGGCTGCCATTTGGTATATCAAGAACAATTATCATGAAGGTAATTGCAGCTGTCATATGGTATATCGAGAACAAGTATCGTGAAAGTAATCACGGCTGTCATTTCGAATATCGAGAACAATTATCTTGAGAGTATTCACGGCTGTCATTTGGTATATCGAGATGGATTATCGTGAAAGTAATTACGACTGTCATTTGGTATACCGAGAACAATTTCCTTGAAAGTAATCACGGCTGTCATTTGATATATCGAGAACAATTACCTTGAAAGTAATCACGCCTGTTATTTGTTATATCGAGAAGGATTTTCGTGAAAGTAATCATGTCTGTCATTTGGTATATCGAGAACAAGTATCGTTAAAGTAATCACGGCTGTCATTTGGATTATCGAGAACAATTATCTTGAGGGTATTCACGGCTGTCATTTGGTATATCGAGATGGATTATCGTGAAAGTTATTACGACTGTCATTTGGTATATCGAGAACAATTTCCATGAAAATAATCACGGCTGTTGTTTTAAGAGAAATCACGGCTGTCATGTGGTATATCGAGAGTAGTTATCTAAAGTAATCACGGCTGTCATTTGGTATATCGAGAACAGCCATGAAAATTATCACGGCTGATATTTCGTTTATCAAGAACAATTATTGTCAAAGTCATCACAGCAGTCATTTGGTATATCGAGGATAATTACCTTGAAAGAACAAGTATTACGATCGGAAAATGAAAGATCTTTATCGGTAATTAAATCAATTAAAAACCTTTTAACTTCAAGAGCTGCGAACAAATATTCATTGTAGATGTACACCTCACATTCCATAATAATTGTATTTAGATTGAAGTTGCATATTTTATTGTCTTATGATAATAAGTAATAGTGACAGGTACTAACGGTTTATATACATCTTAAAGTTAGACAAGACCATTTGTCAATCCACTATTTTATGGTGACTCGTCACCGGAAATGTACTATGAACGACAATACGACTGTTGTAACAACTGGAGCAGGAGCTGCTAACCATTCCGAGCACCAGCCTCAACCACAGGGTTTTGTGGGGTTCGTGTTGCTCAGTTTCTAGTTTTCTTTCCGTTGTTTGTGTGTTCTTCCCGGACCACAAGACTACACATCAGGGTTTTGTGGGGTCTGTTTTGTTCAGTCTTTGGATTTCTGTACTGTTTTAGTCTGTTGGTTCCGGAGCACCAGACTACACCTGAGTATTTTTATGGGGTTAGTTTTGCTAGTCTCTAGTGTCTGTACTGTGGTTTGCATGTTCGTCCACAGCACCAGACTACACCAGCGTGTTTTGTTGGGTTCATGTTTCTCTGGTTTCTATATTGTTGTTTGTCTGTTCGTCCCGGAGCAGCAGACTACACCTCAGGATTTTTCAAAGCTTTGTTAGGTTCGTGTTGCTCAGTCTCTAGTGTGTTTTCTACTGTTGTTTGTCCGTTCGTCCTGGAGAAACAGACTACACCTCAGGGTTTGTTTATTTCGTGTTGCTAAATTTTTTTTTGTACAATTGTTTCCTGTTCGTTCTTAAGCACCAGACAACACTTTAGGGATTTTTGGTTCGAGTTTTCATAATTTGGTTTCTGTGCTGCTGTTTGATGGTCGCCACGGAGCACCAGACTACACCTCAGTGTGTTTTTAAACTCTATGTTACTAAGTCGCCGGTTTTCTGTTATGTTGTTTGTGTGTTAGTCCCGGAGCACCAGACTACACCTCAGTGTGATGTTTGTGTGTTCGTCCCGGAGCACCAGACTACACCTCAGTGTGATGTTTGTGTGTTCGTCCCGGAGCACCAGACTACACCTCAGTGTGTTGTTTCTTTTTTTCGTCCCTGAGCACCAGATTACACCTCAGTGTGTTGTTTGCGTGCTCATCCCGGAGCACCAGACTACACCTCTGTGTGTTGTTTGGGTGTTCGTCCAGGTGCACCAGATTAGACCTCAGTGTGTTGTTTGTGTGTTCGTCCCGAAGCACCATGCTACATCTCAGTGTGTTGTTTGTGTGTTTTGTGTTTGTTGTGCATTTTCAACAAAGGACAGTCTCCAACATTGTAGACGAGAATAGAATTCATGATAAAAATCTCTGTTATGTTGATCTTGTATTGCTGATCATTAAGTCTGTTTAGTTTCTCTCTATATTCAGTAGTTTTTGCTCAAAACACAAAAGAGGGTTAAAAAAAATCCTCATTTAAGGGCAATCACTCCTATAAAGAATGATAGTCTACTAACTATATCGGCAAAATTTGACTTGTTAGTAGATATCTTGCCTTGCTGATCATTTTTGTGATTTAAAGTGTCTATTTATCTATTATAATTTTATCTTATAAGGCTATTATTATTATTATTATTATTACAATTTTTCTATAGCGCTAAATCTAAAACAATATTACTCAAAGCGCTTTACATCACATGTTAAACGAAATATACACACAGACAGTGATAAAAATATAAAACATGAACACACAAAATAAATATTTAAGTGTTAAAACTTTTCTAGATAAAAGGATTAATAATGTGGAAATTTTTACAAAAAAGTGGAATATATATATCAATGAATCAAAATAAAATTATACTGAATAAAGTTGGTAAAATAAATAGCCAAAAAAAGTCTAAAATAAGATTGCTATTAAAAATTATCAAATATTAGTTAAAAATTTGAAAACGTATTCAAAAGATGAAAAAGGAATATTACCATGTAAAAATATAATTACTGAAATGAAAAATATGTGTGCTACTAAAAACATACAATGTACATATTATAAATGAAACATATCTCCAGTTAAAAGAAAGGTTCGATAAATCAAAAGCAGGCTAACGTCTATGGCACAATGTATCACAGAAACGAATTTAAGGGATTAAAAATGCTTGTCGAAAAAAGTGAGTTTTTAAGTTCTTTTTGAATACAGGCACCGACTTTGCATTTTGAAGTTTTTTTGGTAATGCATTCCAAAGGATGGCCGCTGCTTGATCAAATCTTCTATTGCCGTAGGTTTTGGTTCGCACAATAGGAGTTACGAGTGTTAAGTTGTTTTCAGACCTTAATGATCTTGATGGCGTGTATAAATTTACAAGTTCACTAAGATATAATGGCGCTTCATGTTTCACGGACTTGAATACATATAATAATATTTTGTATTGCACCCTGTATTGCACAGGCAGCCAGTGAAGAGACTCAAGTGTCGAAGTAATGTGTTCGTATTTCTTTTTTCTTGTAACCACTCGCGCAGCAGTGTTCTGAACCCTTTGTAGTCTCTGAATCATGTAAGCTGGTAGTCCATAGAGTAAAGCGTTGCCATAATCCAATCTAGAAATGATTAACGAATTGACCAGAGTTTTACATGCATCCTCGTTGATGTACGGACGTATGCGACCTATATTTCGTATTTGATAAAAACATGATCTCGAAACTGAACTGACTTGTTGGTGCATTGACAGAGTCTTATCAAAATGAACACCCAGATTTTTAATACACTCAGAACTTGTAATGATGTTTCCTTTAAAGGTGAGATTGCAATCCTTCAAATCTTTCACTCGGTTTTTCGGAGCAAATAGCATCAGTTCCGTTTTGTCCTCGTTCAGTTTAAGCATGTTTACACACATCCAGGAACTTATATCGGCCAAACAGTCCTCAATTCGATTCGATGTGTTTTTCCAGTTATCAAGAGGTTCGAAAACTAAATAGATCTGCGTATCATCGGCGTAGCATTGATAAGACATGTTGTGACGTCTACAGATTTCGCCGATCGGCTTCGAAAATATAGTATATAGCTTTGGGCCAAGCACGGAGCCCTGCGGCACACCGCAATTAAGACGAAATTCGTTGGAGTGGGCCGAGCCTACTGCTATACGCTGTGTCCTATCTCGGAGGTAAGAGAGTAACCATTTCAGAGCAGAACCTGAGATTCCAAAAGCATATTCTAATCTAGCTTCGATAATGTTATGGTCAATCACATCAAACGCCGCAGAAAGGTCGAGCATCAATAAAACGGCACAACAGTTTTTGTCTAGCGCACTTGCAATGTCATGGTGAACTCGAAGTAACGTTGTTTCGGTTGAGTGTCCCGCACGATAGGCAGATTGAGCAGGGTCATGAAGAGTGTTTGACAATAGATGCTCTTCTAGACGACTTTCAATAACTTTTTCGAGAACTTTAGAATCGAAAGGAAGGTTCGAAACCGGGCGATAGTTTTTCAGTGTGTCTTTATCTAAACCGGGTTTCTTCAACAGAGGTCGCACAATAGCCTCTTTATACGATACTGGTACAGTAGAAGTTGATAATGACTTGTTTATGATCATCGTAATATTGCTGGCAATGCTGTTTACACAAGTTTTCAAAAGCGTAGTCGGGATTGGGTCGAGTTCACAAGATTTACTTGACACTTTTAGATTTATTTTCGACACTTCATCAATTGACGCAGGGTGGAAGTTGGTGAGAGTGTTGCCTTCAAAACGTATATCTGCTCGTAGAGGGTCAATATCGTCGATAGAATTATTCGCCGAAAGTAAACTTGTCCTGATGTTTTCGATTTTCTCAAGAAAAAAATGTCCGAAACGATTTGACAGTTCAAACTCGCTTTGATGTGATGGAAGGATGACGTCATTACTATTTCCCAAAAGTCCGTTGGTTAATTTGAAAAGTTTTTTGTGATCATTTCCAATATCCGAAATTTTGTTTGAATAGTAATTAGTTTTACTTTGTATCAGTATTTTATTTGATGTGACACATAATTCTTTGTATATCAACTTGTGAACCTCGAGCTTTGTTTTCCGCATAGTTCTCTCAGCTTTCCGACGCTCGACCTTTGCTTTGCGGATTTTGTCGCCATACCATTCCGTGTTCGGTCGCATCGTTATGATTTTTGTTTGAACCGGTGCATGTTTGTCTAAAACTGCCTTGAGATCGGAATTATGCGATTTAACCAAATTCTCAATGTCAGGATCATTGTTGTGAATGAAACAATTCGTGTCGATGTCAGCCTTAAAACTTTCAACGTCGATATTGTTTATCTTTCGGATTGTCAATGATTTTTTCAGTCTTGCTGGTTTGCTAAGATTGATTCGGCTATGAACAGCAAAATGATCTAAGGACGCATTGCTTTTATCGTTGTATATTTGCGTGTCTTCGATTGACGGTTCACCCAACAAGATTGAACTGTTTTCTCTACTTATGATAACATCGAGCGTGTGTCCACGGATATGTGTGGGTCCATCAACTTGTTGTACTAGTCCACGATCGCTAAGTGACTCAGTGAACCTTCGCCCACCGCAATCACTAACGTCATCAAGATGGAAATTAAGATCACCTACGATGATGATTTCACCTGAAAATTCCGTAGTATAGTCTAGGAATTCTAACCATTCTTCGAAAAAAGTGGTTGTTTTCAGTTTATTGTTTCGGGATGGCGGGGGACGATACACAACAAATAGTCGGAACAGGTTGGAATTAATGCTACATTCGAGAAGTTCAAATTGCGTGAGCTGTTTTTTGCGCTTGATTGGTTAAACGCTAAACGCAAAAAAAGGTAAAAATCGTCATTAAAGGGCAATAACTCTAATAAGGAGTCGACTGACGATTTCGACCATGCAGAATTATTTGTGGAACTTGTCTTGATGGTTATTTTTGCAATTTAAAGTTTCTCTCTATCTATTATAATTTTCAAGATAATAGGCAAAAATATAAAAAAGGTAAAATTTGTCATTTAAGGGAAATAACTCCTATTA